>NC_081405.1:577682251-578039751 GCF_030272615.1 Cryptomeria japonica
GCCTAACAACTTGAGGAAGATCTTGACACCGGTAGAGATGGAAAACTTGATGAAGCAATTACAAGCAGTTACAAAAAAGTTGGAAAATATCAAACATTAAGATGATCTAAAAGTTGCATAGGACATTATTCAAGCACTTCAAGAAAATCTTACCATTGCAAGAAATGAGGGAAGAGAACTTTGTGAAAAGATGCAAAATGAGTATGATGAAAATGAAACTCTTAGAGATTTGATGAATAAGCTGAAACAAGAAAACATGACAACAAAGAATGAGATGCAGGATATGACTATGAGATTTTGTAAAGAAATTGAAGATAGAAAGAAGAATGAAGAAGACTTGACTAGAAGACTGAATGATGTTGCAAATGAAAACACAAGACTTAGTTATGAAAATGATATGTTGAAGCTAGATCTGATGCATGCACAAAATAACTCAAATGAACTCATGAGATAGAAAGGTATCTTGGAAAGAGAACTGGCTACTGCAAATCAGCACAAAGAAAAATTCAAGAAAAGCTTAGAAGAACTTGGTGACTTGCTGAAAAATCAGAAACCAAATGGTGATACTAATGGCCTTGGCTTTGAAACTGGTGAAAGCTCCGGTACTGCAAACACACATGATCATAGCAAACCGGTAAGACAACCTACTACTTATAAATTTAATAGAAAATGCTTTAACTATAACAAGTATGGTCATAGAGAAAATCAATATAGATCTAGAAATTATCAGAGCACTAATACACCCACCGGTCAATGCTCCAAATGCAACAAAATTGGTCATAACTCAGAAAATTGTAGAATGAATGTAAGATGTTATGTTTGTGGAAGATTTGGACACTTATCTAATCAGTGTAGAACACAAACTAGCATAGGATATGGGAAAGCTATTCAGAAAAACAATGTGACCTATTATGCTTGCAATAAGATTGGACATATTGCAAAATTCTGCATAAGTAAGGTATCACCGGCAAGTAATAATGGTACCAGCTTGAAAGGTAAAGAAAAGGTTGAAGAGGTAAAGCAGGAATTCTCAAAATAATGGATCAAAAAGTTAGATCTAAATATTGATAGAAACACTCCTCCACCGGCAGAACAAAGTAACACTCCACTGGCAGGAGACTCTTCATTTAACTGAAGAAAATTCTATTGAGGGTTTAGAAACCAAATGTGAAACATGCTATTATTTCTTTGGTTGATGGTGAGAAGTTGAAATTAATTCTATATCGGCAGATAAGTTAAGTCATTACTTAACCGGCAAGCATTAAATGTGGTGGTTGGCAAAATTAACATTATAAAACAAGTGTTTTGGCTCCATTTTCATTTCACCGAGCATTCAAATCTTCAAGAGCGCGAAAATTCCTGAGCGAAGGCATTCTAAGCAAAGAAGTGAAGCAATTCATCAAGCAATCATTCCTTAAGGTACATAAAGGTATTTATAACCATGGCTTCTTCATTTGTTCTTGAATTCATTGCAAACCCTACCGTTGTTGAAGTGATTAAACGCCATAGACCCATATTCCAATTAGTTCCTTAAATTGCCAAGAAAGATGATAATATTGGTGCATTTTCCCAAATTCCTAAGGGAGTAGTTTTTGTTGAAGACCCTAGAATGTATATACATTGTCATATAAAGGAATTAGGTGATGAGGAAATTAAGAACATGTATAAATCTGTAATTTGTGATGAATCCAGAAATATCAAACCTGAACACAAGATAGTTGAAACCCTAGGATTCATTGAAATTCTCAGTATCCCGGATTTTCCCAAGGATGTTATAAGGATAGTACTAAGCAGGGTACATGGTGCATTCTTGTAGTTGGACTTAGTTCACAAAATCACAAAAGAAGTAGTAAAGGTTGTGACAGGCTTACCCTCCACCGGTAACATACCTGATAAAACAAAGAAGGTCTCAAATGACCTAGTGATTAACCTAACTGGTGCAACATCTGATAAGAGATCCTTAAGGGTAAATGATGTAATGGATATCAATGTCAGATTCATCAGTATGATCTTAGGCTACAAAACCACACATGCAAATAGGTTAAACTCAGTCTCTAGCCTTTGCATAAAGAGTGCCTATGACATGGTTAATGATAATGCAAAAATAGATGTATGCGAATGGCTTAAAGATGAACTACTTGACAATTTGGGAAAGATAAATAAAGACAAAAAGGGGACATTTAGATTTGGAAACCTACTTGTGTGTCTAATGCTACACATAACCAAACAAGTACCCAGTATCGGTAACAAAAATCTTGGTTTTGATATACCGGTAGGCAAACAGTTGTCAAATTTACTAAACAATATGGGAGAGAACAGAGAAAAAAACATCAATGAGTATTTTCATACACTAAAGGCCTGGATGAAGACCAAAGTCAGATTGTCACAAGCAATTGTAAACAAGTATAAGGATGAAATCTATTATAAAGAAGGATGAAATTTGGATGGAGGTAGTTATCCCAAGAACCATCTGGGTTACTGAAATGGGGTATGAAACTAATAACCACATAATAGAAACATATGCAAAAGCCCTCCTAGAAGCTCCTAAGGAACCCAAAGAAGAGGTATTTGGCAGTGCTGAGACTATTGAACAACACATTCAATCAAAGAAAAATGTTAAAAAGGTTGAAGCAATAGTTAGAAAAGGATCCAGGCAAGCAAAAGCTATTAAGGAAGATGTACTTAAACAAACTAGCATTACTAAAGATGAGTTAGAAGCACTTCAACCGAAAATTCACCTTTCACTAGCTGGAACTTCTTCAGAAAGTGACATACCAGCTGCATTCAAAAGAGTTGTGAGAAAAAGGAAATCTTCACCGGTATCTTCACCTTCTCCTAGAAGAACAAGACAGAAACAATAGGCAGTAAGGCCCCCAGCAAATAAATTAACTCCAAAGAAGAAAAAAGGTGACTCCTAAGAAGAAGTGCATAGCTCCTATTGACAAATTACTAGATGAAATTACTGAGGGTGGTAAATTGAAAACTATCAGCAAAATGTATAACACACTATCAGATGATGACAAAGATAAAGTAGAGAATAGTGTAATATTGCAATTAGATATTTTTAAGAAATTTTTGATGCAAGTTGTTGACGAAATACCGACAGATCTCTACAATAGACTTGAAGCTAGGAGAGTAGGTATTATTGAACTTGATAAGAAAATAAAAATTGAAAAATTACTTGTTGTACATCCTGTCAACTCACCTGATGAGAGATAAATTTATCTTAGAAGCTAACCAGTCAGTATTTTCAACTGCTCATCAGCATGTAGCACTAATGGCAGGGAGAGTAAATGAGGTAACATAAGAAACAAGTAATGCATGGGACATATTCCTTATAGAGAAGGAAAATCAGGAAGAGTATCAAAGCCCTAAACCCATCAAGGTATATCGAAAGGATAAGGGAAAAGGTAAGGTTGGTGGACTACCCAGCATAAAAATAACAGAAAATTTATCCCCACCACCTCTAGATACTCCACTGGTAGTTACCACTAACAATCAACTGGCTAGTGAGAGTATGGACATACCACATGAGGACACAAATCCTAATTCTGAGGTGTTATATACAATTAACATTGACACTCAGAAAGTCAATATTGTGGTAGATAAGGATTCAATAGGGAAAACAAATGTGGCAAATGAGCCACCGACAACAGGTAGCATAGAAGGTAAACTGACAGGTGACAACAGTGAGAAACAGGTAGAGCAACAGGCTCCCTCACAGCAACAGGTTCACGCAGAGACAGTACCACCGGCAATAGCTAAGCAATGCAAACTTTGCTTAAAGAAATGCAAACACAAATTGACCTACTAGAGGTCACCATAAGAAAATAAATTGCTCCCATTGGTGGAATACAGATTGTTGGTTCTTCCATTGGAGAAATCCGACCAACAAATGTGACAAAAGTTCTTTTGGATTCTATCAAGAAGATAATAGAGTGTAGTTCACAAGCATACGAAGCAATTGATGACACAATTCCAAGTTTGAAAATGATAGCACCGAAATGTAATGTGGATAATAAAGATTCTTTGAATCAACTTGACACATTGTCTAAGTATATTACTGACAACATTGTGACAGTTGAACAAAGAAATAAGGAAGCATTACAAGAGAGACTAGAGAAGGAAAAACACAAATTATTTGAAGAGGAAATAAAGAAGTGCATGAGACAATTTGACACTCTTTTACCGACACTATGTAATACACTTAAAGAATTTAAAACTTTGTATAGAGATACATGCAAAACAAACTTCTTGACAATAGACATAGACTAGAAGATCAACAAGGTACAGGAAGAAATAAATCAAGTAGCTGATAATTTCATTAATTCATCTGAACCATTATCAATTTTTGAGTAGAAAATAATAGGTTTTGAGGAGGAACTTCTGAAGTTGGAAAGAGAAAAGGAAAGAATAAAAGGAAAGGCAAAAGATCTAAAATGGAGACTTAGTCAGAAATTGGACTACCTCACCTCCTTAAGGAAAGAGATATCTGAGGCTTTAATTCAAGGATAGAAAACACCAGAATAGCAAATGCAACACCTCACCAATACAATTCAGAGGACAGAGGCCACATTAAAGGATAGTGAATGGTTCACTTAAAGATTGAATCTAGTATTGGCAGACCATTTTTAGATTGTAACCAACAAGTTACAAGGATGAAGCTAGAAACCACACTCAATTGACACCTTGACAACCTTTCTCATTGATGCCAAAGGGGGAGTAGTGAAAATGAGAAAAATAATCAACAAATGGATCATTAGCTTAGGGGGAGCACATATTTTTTTGGTACACAATTTTTGGTAAGACAATTCTGGCAGATTCTTTTTGGATGACAAATTTTTGGATTTTTCTCATGAGTGTTGCCATCAATGCCAAAGGGGAAGATTGTTGGAAAATGCACACTCCAATGAGATATTGTAGGTGATTGAAGGTTTTGTCATTGATGGAAACCTTGCAATCCTATGATACCGACAAGACAATATACCGGCACCAGCAATGGCAGACTCTACACCGGCACATAGAACATCGGCAGTGAAGGGAAGTATACCGACACCCAAGCCGATAGGAATTTTGTTTATAGTATATTTCGTAATTAATTGTAAAATCATTATAAGCCGACTTGGCAAGTTGTAAAATGACTTATATATGTATGAGATCATTATAGAACATTTTGTAAGGAAGTAGATAGACAAAAAAAGGTAGACCTATTATATGAATTATAGGTTAAGGGTTTATGTATGAAGCAGAGCTAAAACCAATACTGGATCTGGCATTATAGATGTTATTTTGGAGCAGTACAAGACAATGGATTTGCATAATCCATTTTGTAAGTCACTGAGACTTCCCATTTTGTAATTGAGCAGTGAGCTCTAGGTACTTGGCCTTCCTGCATGTGCAGGCCCCTATTGTAGCAGTAATATTCTCTTATTGGCCAGTAAGTGAATATTGTGGGTCACAAATCCCACCGAGGTTTTTCCCACACTGGGTTTCCTCGTTAAACTACTGTGTTATGGTGTGCTTTTCATGTGGTTGATGTTATCTCTACTTATTGCATTACTTTTTGTTTACTGGTATATAGAACTGATATGCTATACATGTTTTAAGTTAAGAAAATTATCAAACTGGTTAGATACTAATTCAACCCCCCCCCCCGCTCAGTATCTTTGGGAATCCTAACACATGTAACAAAACATAGGTATCATCATCACCACCCCCCTCAGTATCTTTGGGAATCCTAACACGTATAACAAAACATAGGTATCATCATCAAAAGTAGGTTATAGATGAATCCAATACTTAATTAAAAACAAAACATGCCATACTATATCCTTCAAAGATAAAGAAAAAGGTCAAGATTTTTGAAATTTAAGGAACATGCTACATCAGCTCAAATATCAACACCATTGTGCTAACTATTTGTCTTCATGCCATTGAAGATAAATTCAAAATATAATGCGGATCAAGCTGAAAGCACTAAGATAATCTAAAAACTTTCTACAAACATCTCTTAGAGTAATCAATCAACAAGTTCTCACAGAAAAGAACAACATCTCTCAACTAGTAAACATTGTGCAAACTAGGCATATTGTGTGACATCAACATAGTAAATATTGTGTGTTGGAGTACCGACACACCTAAAATTCATATCATCTATCCAATACATAATCCTTAACATCCTCCGAAAACCACACAATCATACCACTCACCACAATAGAATGCATACAATTCTAGTGATCCTACTTGGGCATGCTTCACTATCAAACAATGATCTGAGGAATGGGACCTTATAACTTTTTTTATAGAGTATATTATGACTTGAAAACTTGACAATAGGCCCTTAACACACTACCCATATTAGTTATTGAAGCACACATTTAGAAGATGCAATGTGGTAAAATGCAGAGAAATTTACCAACACACAATCATAAGGAAATAGATTGTTCTATACTTATCAACAAATTTCTTCAATCATCCAATTATGAAGATGAACTCAAATGCCATCCAAATGACCTCTTTAACATCTAGAAATCAACCAAGGTGATTGTGTCATATAACCAAGACATAAATCATGTGTATCAATACATACCATCTATTTTAGACTAATATATTTCCATTTGCTGTAACTCCATACTATCTTCTATGTCTCTAACTAATTTGCAGTGGTACAATTGCTCTCAATTTGCTTAACACACATTATCTGATACATCAATGACCACCATACATACTCCAATCATCTCCTCAATGACAACACATATTGTCAGACATCAAGTTGACATCAATGACAACACATTGTGCAAGCAATCTCTCATTTTGTCATTGATGGTAATGCTACAACGTATATCAGCAAATCTACATCTCTAGATACTCTCCCCCTTTCACCAATATCAACATTATTTATCTAGTATCTCTTTCACATAGAACCTATCTAGTATCTCTCCCCATTTGACATCAAGGACAAAGGCATAATATTTACATCATCCAAAACAATATTGGCTATGCTCTCCCTAACAATGTACATTCATTAGAAAATTCTTCCCCTTAAATAGAGATACCTCCAAGGACAAAACCGATATTATATACCAAAATCTTAAACTATAAACCCAAAAATCATAATGTATTATATTTGAAAATTGTACAACCAAAAATATTGTTATCTATGCCTTAAGCTCACTCTTAAAGGTAAGATTCCTTTATAGTTTGCCTTATGATTACCCAAAGTATCTATGTATTATATTCTAATGAACAAAAACTTACTTCAAATATATTTTAAAACAAGAACATATCAGACTTAAGATAATTTACTAACTCTTGTAGAAACATAATACTTCTACCCTGTTTATAAGTAAAATATATAATCAAAATAAATGGATATACAATTTCAACAATATTATTAATCGTCTGGAAACTATACTTAAAAATTACCCGGTAGAATGCAAACACCACAGTTCATAAACCATCGGATAGTGCACACAAACTCATTATTATTAGTCAATTTTAATTAATTTGAAAGGCTGACAATTTCCCTTACAAAAGGGCAAAGTTTTCAATTACTCTTATTCTAACGAGAGCCACGCTTACCATAATTTTGATTGTTTTAATTTTATTAGGCCCCTTAGATAATAATCCAAAAGTTGAAACGACAAGGACATATACCTCTTGAATATCCTTTCAACCCTTTTGAAACATACATAAAGAGGGTAGAGAACTCCACAGAATTTTCATCTATAAGAACTAGAACTAGAATCATCACTGTACAAGTATTGAGGCAAAAACAAAACATGGCCGATGAGCCAGCAGGAAGAGGAAAACATTGTACAGTCACTTCACCAGCGTTTGGAAGATCTTGGAAGATCTTGGCGATCGTGTATGCCTTAAAAGAAGAATCAACCAAATTAGAAATTGAATTTCACCGTTTGCGTAATCACATACTTGAGAATGCCTCCATATCTCCCCGTACGTTTAATCGACCATTGGATAAAAAAAATGAGCAGGAGAGGAGGTTGTGGTAGGATTTCAGTGGTTGTAGGAAAGTTAGATGAAAAGGGGTCTACTATGTGGTTAGTAGTGGGGTTTTTATTTTCCATATTTTTTCTTCTGGTGTTGGTTTAGACATTGCCTACTAGAGTATCATTCTCTACGTGGGAAATTCCTCTTCCTTATTGTGTTACTCATCCCTGTTGTCATAATTATTCTCTTAAAAACACAAGTTCCTTCAGGGGTTTCTGGTTGTTGTTATTTCTTCTATTTTTGTGGTTTTATTCCCCTATCCCTTTCTTTTGATTCGATGTTGATCATCCTATCCTATTGTGGGTGGATGTTTGAGGTTGTTGTGTTTTTTCTTATCGATGCCCCTCCCTCTTTGGTTCTGGTCTCTATTTTGGTCTTTATGCTTCTTCTATTTTCTCTCTAGCATGCATCAGGTCTAGAGTTTTCTATTGTGGTGGTTCCTCTACCTCTCAAATCAATTACCTCTTCTTCCCCTCCTCAATATTGATTCTCCTTCATTTTGGACACCGCCTATATTACATCTGGGCTGCTTGTGATGGATATGGGTGGTGGTTTTGTTGTTTGGGCTAAGGGGTTTGCTTTTTCAACCTTCCCTTCTTTGTAGCTATGGTTTCAACCCTTGATCTATCTGTTGTCAATGAGAATTTTTTGTATTTCCATGGATATACATTCTTCTATGAAAGACGACTTTCTTTTTAGATTTGGATCTTCACTAGTGGTTGTGGGTTGGCTTTTGTTGTATTTTGTAGGCTAGTTACCATTTAGGGAATTAATTAGAGAGGGTTCTACTTCCTTGGTCCCTACTTCTATTATCGTCACTAGCTTCCTTCTGAAAGTGTTTTTTTCTTCTTACTTTTTAGTGGTACTACAAACAATATTCCTATTAAGGTTGGCTATGATGTTTGTTTGTAGGGATTTCTACTAGTATAATGTTTAGAGATGCCTTTAAAAACCCTTTGAACTTTTTTATCCTAGGCAATCCTTTGGTCATAGATTTAGAGGTTGATGACATCATCATTGTTGCCTATCTAGATGTGTCTAGTGATACTATAGATAATGGACCTATTGAGATGGTCCAAGATGTTCTATCTATACGAATTGCTACAGGTAAAAGGTTTAGGGGTGCCTTTTCATACTGTTTGGGTTGTTTTGTTCTAGTCCATTCCTTAGCTATCCTATTTAGTGTTTGTCTAAAATGGCTAGGTGATTATTCTACTACAAGGTTTCTAGGTACCTTCCATACCTAGTTATTTTTTAGAGCTTTTTGTTTTCCTTCCTTATCTAAGAACATCCCTATACAATGTCTTTAGACAAAAGTTTGTAGAAAGCCTTTCAAAATCTGCTATTTGTTTATTGTTTCCTTAATTGATTTGTTTCTAGTGTAAGGGGTTTTGTTTGGAAGATGGTTAGGGATTCCTCCCTAAGCCCTATCGTTATAAAAATGTCATGTTTTTGGAGATTTCAAAACCCTTCTTCCTACCTATTGGGTTCTCCAATCAAAATCCTCTCCTTGAAAAAATGGTTTACCCTTTTTTTATTTTGGGGGTCTCATTTCTCATGAGTTCCTTTGGCTTGTCTACCTAGTTGGATATTATGTAAGGGTTCTAGCCATCTCATGCTTTACCTAAATTATAAAATTATTTAATAAAAGAAACAATATATGATTATGCCATGAATTATTTCTACTATTAATTCTAGGATTGGTATATAGCATTATGTTGTCTCTTTCGATAGTACTCTAAAACACCATTTTTTGTCTATAAAAGTCTTCATAGGTAATGTGTGGGGATATATACATTTTTCTATCTACTTTACCATTGCATTTAAACAACCAAGCTTGTGTAGTATATCAATTTATATACATCTTTGTTTGTAGGAGTTTAAAGAAAATAAATATAAAGGACTTCAAATTGATTAGAGGTGACCAAGATGAGGATGGGGTGATACCTATACACAATATATTAATTGTAATATTTTATACTTTATGTAGACGACACAAGGTTGTATTTTATGAATCAGCTCAAAAAAAAAAGTCTGAGTGCAAGATCACATGGCATGACTCATTCTTTGATTCAATGATCCATTCACTAGGCAACCCAATCTTAACTCGGTTTACACCGAATTGGAAACAACCTCCAAAACTGATTGAGCAACTCAATGGAGGGACTTTAAAACAACTTATTACATTAGTAAATAACCTTCCCATTCATTTTAAAAGTTCTTTAACATGTGGAATAATGGCATGCTTCACAAATACCCCAAATTCCTAGTAGCCCTCCCTTTTAGGATAGTCATGAATATATTTTGATATAAAATATATATAAATACCGTGAAATAATTTTTGGATACCCTTTTAGGAGTTATAAACATATCTCAAAATTATTATAGGGTATTTTGGAGGGTATGCATCAAAAATTGACTTTTACTCCTCTAGAGCCCCAACTAGCCCTATTTTACAAAGCAAGTACCTTATTTTTACACTCCACAAATCAAAAATGATATGTAAAGATATCACACAACCCCAAACCACCAATTTAATATTTTTTGGGTGCCGAACAAATCTGATTTAACACAGCTTCACTCAAACCCACGCTTCCTTGGCCTGACACATGGAGATGTTAGGCATTCATTGCTTGAAAGATGCATCAAACCTTGGTCCTTGCAAAAATGAAGAAAAACCCATATGTAAAAGACCTATCCCTACCATTCCACAAAGTTTTATGAATATAAATTAGTGGAATGGAGATATATTTACATTTTTTTTATCAAACCCTTGGAAGTAGGGTTTCATTACAAATTTTAGAAAAATGTTCACAAAATACTCAAATCTTAATGAAATATTATAAAATTAGTTTCCATAGAAAGGTAATTCAACCTGATTTCAGATGGCATGCTCTCTCTTCGTGATTCAATCATACAAGAGATTTATGAACGTTATAGCAGCAAAAAAACACAGAACAACCCCGAAAAAAGGCTTTAATTTTGTAGTATTCTTCTTCTCTTCGACCAATAACTCACCAACCACCATTCCTTGACCCAAAAGAGGCTATTAAAACTTTTTAAAAACCATTTCCAACTGTCCCTAAATTATTTTCAAATAGGTGGTTGTTGGTTACAGAGCTATGGTCATTAATATGGCAATTTTGTGAAAGTTGCATAGCAACTTTTGTAAAAAGTTGACAACTTTGTTCAAACTCAACAAAATGACTCAAAACCAGTTATACTCACCCTAGACATGTTAAAATAAACTTAAAAGAACATATTACATAAATTCCATCCACTTGGAGTACTTTGACCATGATTGACCACATTTGGCCCTTGTTGGTCTAGATATGATGATTGGCTTAAAAGCCTTACAAATTGAATTGTATAACATGGCAAATAAAATCATATGTATTAAAATTGGTCCTTAGGATCTTATTATGTTTCCACAAGACACATTTAAATAAAATATTACAATAAATCCTTCATGTGGCATAAGAGTGACTAGGTTTTTGTTTTTGTTTGATTTCATCATGTTTTGAATGAGATACATTAAGTTTTGTTAAAACTGGCAAACCCTGCCCTAGGGTTCACAATGGCTTAATAAAATGTAAAAACCTTACTGCTCATCTATGAAAGAACCACAAAATGGGTGAGGAGTTGTATTTTTTTATTCTCTTTGATTTTTTGATTCTTTCAGGGCCCCATAATGAAGTTAGCACGTACAAAAATGGTGCAAAGTTTTGATTTTTTGAGTCTTAGTTAGAAAAGATAGTGAATTTAGTGATGTAAGGGTGGTGTGTATGAATAGTTAGTTTCCTAGAGGTTGGGTGAATGTTTAGAGGGGCGTAAGGGGTTAGTACAGACCCTTATCAAGTCTTTGGGGCTCTTAATTGGTCAAAAATATCATCATTTTTATGACTGTCCTAAAACTAGGTATATTGCTTCCCTAATGAACTAGTAACCTGAAATTTTGTAAATATTTTGTAAAGAAAAGGTTTTGTGAGTGGAGGACACTTGGGAAAGGTGTTTGGGGTTCCTTAGTAATCATTTAAGGTGATAGGAAGCCTTGGTGAGAGGAGTTAACTCAAATTATTATGACTATCCCAAACAACGTTGTGGCTGCCATAGTGAACTAGTGATAGAACAACAAGTTTTCTTCATTGTCTTTAGGCTTAATAGGAGGGTGAAGGATGGTGATTTGCCTATGTTGAAGAATCTCTTCAAGGTTGTCTTGAAGTCCGTTGGGTTGGTGAATATCTATTTGTCATTGTGAGTTATTCTTATGGACAAGGTGGGGTCCTAATAGGAATTAGTCTTGTGTGAGTAGGGTTTAATGGTTTGGTGTGATCTAGGTGTTAAAGAGACTCATATTGGCCTTGAAAAAGTTTTTTTAACCCAATCCAATGAATTCCAATGGTTGTATAGGATTTGGGAGGTATGAGTACACTTTTGGGGTTTTGAAGCCTATTGAGCACCTATTAGCCTTATGAGGGCTCTTGAGAGTTTGTGAAGAGTTGATACCTATTTGAATAGGTGAGTTGGGAGAAAGATCTCCCTAGTTTTTTTTTATTTTTTTATTCTTTGCATCAATATTGAATCCTCTAGGTTTTTGTATTCCTTAAGTAATCTAAACATGTCTATGCATGTTTAGATTTTATGTAGAAATCTATTGTGTTGACAAAAATCAAGGAAAATGGACTTACACCAATCAATTGTCTTTGTGTGAAAGTTCAAAACTCTTTTGTAAATTCACTTGTGTATGCCATTAGTTCACTATTTTTGAGCCACTTTCATGCTTATCTATCTGTTGCCTAATCTAAATTGTACCTTGTTTTTGTACAATACAAAGATATGACCATTGTGATTGATATATTACCTAGTCATCACTTAAGTTGGTTGTTATACCTTGTTAGAAATATTAATTCTTTCCTTTGTTATACCCTATAAATTAACCTCTACATTGCTTGGATGTGAGATTCATATCTGCTATGCATTGCTACTAGTGTTTATATTTTAAGTTTGTCTCTCCTTCCAAAATGATAAAGTTTATTCCTAGATTTTATATTCTTGCATGGTTAGTTTTCATTTCACTTCAGTGTATTTACAATTCAATCAAAGTTTCACATGTTTTTTTTATTCATCCTTAGTCATATCTCCTTCTCACCCTTGCACTTAACAATTACATTTTGATTTTTATGAGAAATAATTTTAACCCAATACCCTTTCTACATAGTATCTGACTAATACAACATTTAACTTTCTAGACACAATATATGCAAATAGAATGTGACTTGGTATTAATTATATTATAATTCTTGTAATGAATTAATGTTATTTAATCAATCTCATAGTTTTATTTAAGTCTCTTAGACTATCAGATAATAAATTGATACTTTTATTTACATAGTTGTTTACACTATTGAAATAATATTTTATAAATATTTGGGAAAGATTGTACTAAAGTTTTGTACTATGTATTTTATGATTTCATACTCCCCAGCCTAGATTATCATTATGTTCTGCTATCAAGGTTTTGTTTTAAATGTATATATATGTCAAAGGTTTTATTAATCAGCGCATATTACCACATTCTATCAAACTGGGGTTAATTAGCATATGTTTATGTTGTCTTGATTAGTAATAATCTTAGTCATAGAAGGAAAATGCCTACTTATTATTGTCATTGGTTAACGCAGTAGTAACTTATAGAGGCTTGAATTGAAAAATTATAAAATGGGGTTTATTCTCAATCTTCATCTATCAAGGTAGTGCTACTAATTAAAGTCCTACTCTCCATGTGGACCCTTTGGTAGAAGATTCATTATGGTGAAATGCCCCCCCTCCCCCTTTGTACCACTATGATTCTTCTTTTGCAGAAGTTGAACCTTCTACTTATGTGGATAAACTCCTGGGTGGAAGCCTACAAAGGTGGGGAAAGTTTCTGATATTCCTACTCCCCAAGTTGAGTGTGTGGTGAATGAACATTAGGTGGAGGTACCAGATGTGTTGTTGAATTCAGCGATTGTTGAACTAAGCCTTTTTGTGGTAGGAAAGTTCTTGGCATTCTGTCCCTCACTAGATCTAGTAAAATAATGGGTAATGTCTAAGTGGAAACTAAAAGGAAGCATCACTACTAGTGTTAGGGAAAATGGCCTTTTCCTTTTCAGCTTCACCAATTAAGCGGACATAGTCTACATCCTCATGGAAGGTCCATGGGCCTTTGGTAGCAGCAACTATCTCTTTTTATGCAAATGGAAACAAAATCTTGACCATTGGCTTGATCTTAGTGTTGTGGCTCCCACTTGGATACATCTCCCTAGTTTACCTCTTGAGTTCGATAATTTCGACGTCCTTAATGGGATTGCTAATTCTTTTGAGAAATTCTTCGCTATTGACAATATTACATAAATTAAATTCCATCTACTATTTGTGAGTCTACATTAATGTTGCCATCAATATAGTGTTGCCAACCAATGTCCCTCTGCTCTCTAGGTTGGGGTCCCAGGTTCAACAAATAGAGTATGAGAATGCCAAAGCTTTCTGTCAAAGCGATGGTAGATATGGTCATCTTAGTTTAGCTTGTGAAAGAAATGAGATGTTGAAGAAACAACCCCCTAAGGGTTTGGAAAATCCTAAGGAGGAACAAGGTACAAATCTTAATATCTATGTAGAGTTAGACCCCCCTATGGAGGTTGGCCTCTCTAATAAGGAGATTGAAAACAACCTAGCCAAGAACAAGAAAAATAAAATTGATGACCACACGACTACCTCTTCAGGTGTAAGAGGTCAGATTGAGGAACCCCCTCTCTCTGAGACTAATAAAACTGAAGATCAAATGTTTAAGGGTGACATAGAGGAAGGAGACAATTTCATTGACCTGAGCCAGATCCCAAGAAAAAGATAGAATAATAGAGAGAATGGTGAAGTGAAGACAATAATAGAAAATGAAGGAAACATCAATATTCAAGCTAATGAGAACATTAAATGGGAAAACTAGATGGAGACTCCCATGAAGAAAAGAAATGGAGGGTTCAGAAATCTTAAAGAAAACCTACAAATGTTGGGATTCTCTTCCACACCCCCAATAACTAGGCCAAATTTTTGGCTATCAGTGGATGAAAACGAAGACAAAGAATGGACACAGGTGGCTAAAAAGAACAAAAAGAATAAAAAAGTGGATCTAGGTGGAAATAGAAAACTAGGATGACCTACATAGAAGGATGAAGCCCATAAGGTATCAGTAGGGAAACAAAGAACCATGGATGGTCTCTCTAAAAATAAGAAGAAGAAAATATAACCTCTCCCTAGCTAAGGGAACTATCTCTATTCAAGTGAGTATATATCTTTTTGTAATGGTTAAAATGAAAATTCTTTCTTGAATGTAAGGGGTTTGAATAACCCTCTAAAATAGCATATGCTTATATGTAGGTTAATGGAATAAAAAGTTGTCATCCTAATGATTCAAGAGACAAATGAAAAATGAGGTCCTTAAGAAGGCTATAAACTCATTTTGGGATACTTCTTCTTTTCTTAATAGTGATTCTTAAGGTGCTTCTGGGGGTATCACCACCCTTTGGAATCCTACATACTTTTAGGGCACATTGATTCACTCTGCTAAAAACTGCCTAATTATTAAGATGAAGGATCTTAGATCTTAGCTCCAATGATTCCTTATAAATATTTATGTCCCCAATGCTAGATACCCTAGGGTTGTGGGTGAACTCATAATACTGGTTCCCACTTTCTGACCAACTTTGACACTTACATGATCATTTTGAAAAACACCTTCACTTTCCAACACCTACAACTTTTAAACTCTTAAGAATTTGAAGATGATGTAAACTAGTGATTTGTAACATCTTGTTTTTAGATTCTAAATATATTTTTTTCAAATTTTTTTGAATAAAGTTTAATTAATTTTTTCATCTCCCTCAAAAAGTATATTTTAACAACAAACAACATTTTTTAAGAGTGATGTGCATCCCGAAACACATAACTTTTTTCTATAAATGATAAAAATTTAATTCTTTTTAATTTTGGTTTGTAACATCAATACCCAGGGCATGCAGTTGGTTTGATAGTGATATGTTGAATATTTTTATTTTATTAAGTTTTGAAGTCCAACTAATTATAATTTACATATAGATGTACGTTTGAACACATAACTTGTTTTATATATATCAAAATTCATTTTTTTATTTTTTTTGGTGAGAAATAAGACATCAATACCTAGTGGATAGATATTTTTCAGAATTTTTTTGAATTAGTTTACTATTTTTACCAATGCATTGAACAAAGAAGTTCATGTTTGGTGAAAAACCTACATTCATAAAAAATAAAATAAAAATATATTAAAGAAATCAAGTATATTAAAAATTATGTTATTTGAAAAGCTTATAATAAGGACTAAATACATAAAAATAAAAAACTTCTAAATGAATTCATTTGACCCCCCAAAAGCTAATGTAAAATTGGTTTTTTATTAGCATTTGATAGACGCAAAAAAGTCTCCATTGCAAGTATGTTTTAGAAGTAGAGAGATTGTATCCAAGAAAGTTTGAACGAAGACCTTTGATCTAACTATCTTCAATTAATTACTTCAAATGGGACCTCTTCAATCTTAAATCATTATATTTTCTAAAAGATGTATGACTTCAGCAAAATCAGGATGTACCAAAAAGTGGGAACAAACTTTGTGAGCTCACCATTTTGCTTTTGTCTTCTCTAACTAGCTTCATTGGGAATCAAAAGAATGCTCTTTGGATGGTTGGTAGTGATTTTAACTCACCTTTTACCTCTCTAAGAAATCAGGAGGTATTGAGGACTATTCTGATAGTACGACAAAGTCAGCCGACTTTATCTCTTCCTCTGGTTTGATGGACATAAACCTCACTGGCTCTAAATTTACTTGTTCCAATAGAAGGAAAGGATAAAATTTAATTTAGGTTAGGCTAGATGGGCTCTTGGTTACTAGGAATTGGGATCTAACTATGTCTCTTTCTCTCTATGATCCTTCCCCAAACCTAGCTCATATAATAATGCCATAATCCTATCTCCTGATGGACCTAGAGAACAAAATTTTTACCCCTTTAGATATGAGATTATGTGGTCTCATCATCCTGATTTCAAAAAGCTAGTGGAATAATGGTGGAAATCTCCAATCATTCAGACCCCTATGCACTAAGTCACCCAAAAGCTTAAAATCCTAAAATACAAAGTCAAAGGATAAAACCTTTACTCCTTTGGTAACATCTTTGAACAAAAAAGGGCCATCATTTCAGATTTAGAAATGATGTAGAAAAAGACTGAAGAGAACAATGCCTTAGAGGAAGAAAACAAGGAGGAGACTGATTTAAAAAACAAATGGATTAAACTAAATAGAAAAGACATGAGATTATGTGGTCTCATCATCCTTATTTCAAAATCTAGTGGAATAATGGTGGAAATCTCTTGTCAATGGGACCCCTATGTACTAAATCACCCAAAAGCTTAAAATCCTAAAAGACAAAGTCAAAGGATGAAACCTTTAATCCTTTGGTAATATCTTTGAACAAAAAAAGGTCATCAGTTCAGATTTAGAACGTTGCAGAGAAAGCCTAAAGAGAACAATGCCTTAGAGGAAGAAAACAAGGTGGAGACTGATTTAAGAAACAAATGTATTAAACTAAATAGAAAAGAAGAAGTGTTTTGGAAGAAAAAATCAAGAATACAATGCCTCAATGAGGGAGAAAAAAACAAAAAATTCTTCCACCAATGAACTATGAAATATATCTAAGTAGGAACCGGATAAGAAAACTTGTCAAATAGGATGGCTCTTGGGCAGAGGATGGGGAAGATATAGCTATTTTATTCACTAACTTCCTAAGCTTAAATAATCCTAATGGCCAAAGTTTTTTTCAAGACCCGAATAGCTTACTGGAAGTTCTCCTTGAAGTCATTATAGAAGAAGATTTATCAAAGCTGACATAAAAGGTCACACCTCACGAAATGTAGGACACTATGTTTTCTTTTGCCCCTTGCAAATCCCCAAGATTGAATTGTTGGCATTATGTGAAATGGTATGAAGACATAATGACATTGTATGTTGTCATTGATGTCAATATGTTGAAGAGGTGTGAACCGGCATATGTGAGAATCGGTATAGCACTGTGAACCGGTATTTGTGCCAAACTGAAGCAGTGTGCTTGTTCATGATGAATCGGCATATAGTTATGGGGACCGGCATATGGAAGTATTGTATGACTAAAGGTTGGTAGTCTCAAATTTAGGGTTTCCAGTTTATGTGCTTCAAGCTTGTTTGGCTCGACCAACGATATTGTGTGATGAGTTAGCATTGTAAAGAAGAATAGATCATGTTGCCACATAAGCCTGTGTGCGTGAAGGATCTTGCATGAGGGAGATTGTTCCTATTTACCTCGGGAATGTGCAAAGTCTGTAAAATGGTGATAACATGTGATGGGTTATCAACTGCCATAAAATCAGTGGAAATGGACAATGGAGAATGTCTTAAGTTTGGATCAAGATCTATTGCATTTAATGCAGTGTGCTCAATGGTCAGGATTGAACCGTTTGAATTCCTTAACCTAACAGGTTTAGGGTTTATGCTACCTACCCATCTGTTTTCCTATAAGGTTGATGTTGTGTCTCTTTCTGAGGTTGTTGGCAAAATTTGTGTGTGTGTATCCAAGAGAAGGGATATGTGATTCTTGCCAGACCAAAAGGATAGAAGTGATACCTGCAGAGTGTAATTGCAGAAGGTGAAGAGGAGCTTAAGTGGATCTGCATTGGCATTGAGTGTTGTTACCAGATCATTTTAATACCTATTGATCTCTAACCACCTCAACAGCTGGAAAATCCCTTAACAGGGTAGCCTTAACCAGCTTGTTGAAAATCCTTTAACAGGGTAATTCAAAGCTACTGAGTCCGGAATCCTTTAGCTATTGAGTTCTTGAAATCCTCTAACAAGGTAACCTTTAAGAGGGTTTAACGCTTAACTGGGTATTGTAGCCATCCCTTAACTGGGTGATCTCTAACAGGATCAGTTCCTAGCAGAACCTATTGTAATGTCTCTAACCGGACAAGGCTTCTAACAGAGCAGACTTCTAAAGAGTTCAAAAATAGCTTGTGGGTATTCATCCCCATTGTGGTTTGTCCCAATTGGGTTTCCACGTGAAAAATATGTTTGTCATGTGTGATTCTTTTATCTTATGATGCTTTGCTATTGTCTGTTAAGCATATGATGGTTCTGTATTTTATGCCTGTCAATAAAACATGTTGAACTATCTGTTATTGTGGTCTGATGATAGATTACCTATTTATGCATAAGGGTGAAATGGTAGGGTAGTCTCAAGTTGAGTGAAAAGCTAAGTGAGTAACCGGTGAATGCTTGACTCAGACATTCGTAGCTTAACTGGTTGCACTCTGTTTCAAATGGGTATCACTGTCTGCCAATCATTTGAAGTGTTTTCTATCAAACCGGTTTTGGACTATATTTTTGCCTGTATTGATTCACCCCCCCCCTCTTAGTACCGGTTTGGTACTATTTTCTCATCACTGAGTTATCAATTGGTATCAGAGTGTCCTCTAGGTCTTCTATGTTATAAGCTTAACCACTTGAGG
This sequence comes from Cryptomeria japonica, assembly GCF_030272615.1. Lineage (NCBI taxonomy): Eukaryota > Viridiplantae > Streptophyta > Pinopsida > Cupressales > Cupressaceae > Cryptomeria > Cryptomeria japonica. The sequence continues at coordinate 577,701,866 of NC_081405.1, forward strand.
TAAAGATCCCAGTCAAATGATGAAGAGGGATGGTCGAAAGTTTAACAGGGAAAATTTTAGTATATGGAAAGATAGGATGAAGATATACATCAGAAGCATGGGTGCTCAACACTGGAGCTATGTTGAGAATGTCTATGTTGCCCCTAATGTTACTCTCAACGATGACTAAAAGAGAGAGATATAGGAAAATGGGCAAGTCATGGAAGCCCTAATTAGTAGTTTATCTGACATTGAGTTTATTGATGTTCAGGACAAGGTAAATCCCAAAGAGGTATGGGATACTCTTGAAAATATTTATGGCGATGATGAGCATGTAAAACAGGCTAAGGAAGAAATCTTGAGAGGGAAGTTTGAAGATATGTGGATGGTTGAAGGTGAGACCATTCAATATTATGGAATAAGAATCAAAACCATTGTTGGAGATATCAAGAGTGCAGGTGGTAAAATAGAAGACTCCACTATGGTAACCAAAGTCCTAAGATCCCTATTGTCGGTCTATGCAATAAGGGTTGCTTCTATTCAGAAGCTGAGATCAATAGACAAGACTAAGGTATCCTTGGACTCCATCATAGCAAAGTTGATAGCCTATGAGCTAAATAGTTTTGATGGCAGTGTTCAAAAGAGTGAATCAACTTTTAAAGCTTCTGTTATACCATCCAGAAAAGGAAAAGAAGCTAGCACTAGTGGTGAACCAAGACAGAGTAGAGAAATGGATGATGAGGAGATTTTGATGGCATTTGAAGCTCTCCTTGCCAGGAAACTTCCTAAAGGAACCGGAAAATACAAAGATAAGCTACCTTTTGAATGCTTTTCTTGCAACCGGATAGGACATATTGCTATAAACTATCCTAATGGCGACAACAAGGACAAACTAGAAAGGTTCAAGAAATTCAAAGGAGGAAACCAGAGAAACTATTTTGTGGCAGTTGATGAAGGTGTCACAGATGAAGAATTAGAGGATGAAGAAAATGAAGATATTGTGTTTGTTGCTGTCAAGGAAGATGTGTCAGAAAAGAAGGCTTTTGTCTCTCGGTTTGGTAATTCCAATAAGTGGATCATTGATAGTGGTTGTTCTCACCATATGACTAGTGACCGGAGCAAGTTTCTATCCTTGGAGGAGTATGATGGTGGTGTGGTTCGCTTTGGCAATGATGCACCATGCATGGTCAAAGGTAGAGGGTCCATCTCTCTGAATGGAAAGAGTAGTGTTGACAATGTGTATTGGGTTGATGGTCTTAGACACAACCTTCTGAGTGTTGCCCAGCTGAATGATAGTGGCCTCACTCTAGAATTCAAGAATGGAGTTTGCAGAATCAAAGGAAAGAATGGTGAATTGGTGGCCATTGGCATGCAGACCAAAGGTAACCTATTTCATCTGAATGCAAATATAAGTACATGTCTTATGGCTAAATTTGATGATAGCTGGATATGGCATAGGAGACTCTGCCATGTAAACTTTGATAACATTGTAAAGGCCAGTAAGATCAAGGCAGTTAGAGGGTTGTCGATGCTAAGTAAACTGAATAATACCTTGTGCAGATAGTGTCAATTGGGGAAACTATCTTCCTCAACCTTTAAAGGTAAATCTGTCACTGTTGACAACTTGCTTGATCTTGTGCATACTGATTTGTATGGTCCTAGGAAAATAGGAGTGTGCACGATGATAGGTACTTCATGATTCTCACTGATGACTGCTCAAGAATGATGTGGGTCACATTCTTGAAAGACAAGTCTGAAGTCTTTGTAAAGTTTAAAGCTTTTAGAGCATTAGTGGAGAAGGAATGTGGTAAAAGGATCAAGTGCCTGAGAACTGATCAAGCAAGGGAGTTCACTTCCGGTGAATTCAACAAGTATTGTGAAGAACATGGCATCAAGAGGCAATTGTCTGCCCCCTAGACTCCACAATAGAATGGCCTAGCAAAGAGGAATAATCGGACTGTGGTTAAAGCATCTAGAACCATGTTGATTCAAGGAAAGGTAGCTCACACCCTTTGGAGAGAAGCAGTGAGCACTGTAGTCTACACAATGAACCGGGTACTCATCAAGAAAGGTAAGGATAAAACTCCTTATGAGTATTGGACTAGTAAGACACCTGTGTTTAGCTACTTTAGAGTCTTTGGTAGCAAATGATACATCAAGAGGAGTGAACACTAGAGAAAATTTGATGCCAAATGTGATGAGAGAATATTCCTAGGATATTTCACCAAGAGCAAAGCTCTCAAGTGCTTCAACAATAGGACTTAGAGAATTATGAAAAGCATCAATGTAAGAGTTGATGAAACCTCTGAGAAAACTGAGGAAATTGGCAATGAGCAAGCGGTAAACAAACTACATGCAACCTTGTGGGAATCGGTTGTCAGTTAGCCAAGTACCAGTAACAGTGTTCCTACATCGGTAGATGTAGATGCTGATACTGATGGAGATGAGGATGAAGAAGAAAAGCAAGAGGAATCTATCAAGCCCATTCCTCAGTATGTCAAGCTGAATCATGATCCTAAGCAGATCATAGGAGATAAGGATGCAGGAATCCTTACAAGAAGAAAAGTCAGAGAAAACTCATGTATGATCTCTAAATTCAAGCCTAAAACATTCAAAGAGACACATAAGGATGAAGACTGGATCAAGGCAATGGAAGAGGAACTTGACTAGATAGAGAAAAATGGTACATGGTCCTTGGTACCCAGACTGGACCACAAAAATGTCATTGGTACCAAATGGGTCTTCAGAAATAAGCTGAATGACGATGGCACAATGATTAGGAACAAAGCCAAACTGGTGTGCAAAGGATATGCCCAAAAAGAAGGAGAAGACTATGGAGAAACCTTTTCTCCTATAGCCAGATTGGAAGGAGTTTGTATGCTTCCTACATATGCAACATTTAAAGGTTTCAAAGTATATCAAATGGATGTAAAATCTGCATTCCTAAATGGTGTACTTGAAGAGGAGGTGTATATAGAGCAACCGGATGGGTTTTCCCTATCTGAAGATAGTGACATGGTATGTAGGCTACATAAAGCCTTATATGGGCTAAAGCAGGCACCTAGAGCATGGTATGAACGCCTGCATTCCCATCTTGTGAAGATTGGATTTGAGAGAACAAGTGAAGATAGCAATATCTACTTGAAGTCTGAAGGAGATCAGATCCTTATCTGTGAGGTATTTGGTGATGACATTATCTTTGGTGGAGATGACAAGATGAGTCATGAATTTGCAGATGAGATGAAGAAAGAGTTTGAGATGTCACTCATAGGGGAGATTAAGTTCTTCATTGGACTGCAGATCTAGCAGATGAAGGATGGAATCTTTATCACTCAGTCCAAGTATGTCAAAGATGTGTTGAAGACCTTTGGCATGGAAGATAGCAAATCGGTTAGTTGCATTATGTAGTGCATAGAAGACCGGATATTGCACATGCAGTTGGCATTACTGCAAGATTCCAGAAAAGTCCAAGAGAATCCCACCTAGTTGCAGTCAAGCAGATTCTTAAGTATCTAAAAGGAACTATTGACTATGGGTTATGGTACCCATACAATAATGATTTTAACCTTAAAGTGTTCATAGATGCTGATTGGGCCCGTAATGTAGATAAGCGGAAGAGCACAACCGGTGGTGCATTCTTCCTTGGTGGTAGACTGGTCACATGGATGAGTAAAAAGTAGAGTTGTATCTCTCAGTCTACAGCGGAAGCGGAGTATGTTGCAACTTTCATGAACTGCACTCAGACAATTTGGATGAAGCATGTATTGAATGGCTTCAAAGTTCCTGTATCTGAACCGGTAAGTATATTTTGTGACAATACTAGTGCAATTAATATCTCCAAGAATCCGGTTTTACATTCTAGAACCAAGCACTTTGAGCTTAAGTATCATTTCTTGAGGGAAAAAGGTTCAGAACAAAAAGATTGCAGTAGAGCATGTTTCCAGTAAGGAGCAGTTAGTAGACATATTCACCAAGCCTCTCCCAAAGACTATATTTACATACTTAAGAGGTGAATTAGGGGTATTGCCCCTTTAGGAGGTGAACTAAAAGCATATGCTCCACATCAGTCAGGTATTGCATAGTCAAATTTATTTTGGATTGATGTGTTGAAGGATGCTACTCCTCAAGGGGAGAAACATAATGGAACAGGGAAGCTTGTGCCTCCACTTTGGCATTGTTGTCAAAGGGGGAGAAGATGTGAAGCGGAGAAGATATCTATAGAAATTGGGGGAGAAGATGTGAAGCAGAGAGATATCTTTGTATATTGCCATCAATGCCAAAGGGGGAGATTGTTGGCATCATGTGAACCGGTATGAGGACATAATGACATTGTATGTTGTGATTGATGTCAATATGTTGAAGAGGTGTGAACCGGCATATGTGAGAACCGGTATAACACTGTGAACTGGCATTTGTGCCAAAGTGAAGTGGTGTGCTTGTTCATGATGAACCGGCATATAGTTATGGGGACCGACATATGGAAGTATTGTATGACTATCAGTTGGTAGTCTCAACTTTAGGGTTTCTGGTTGATGTGCTTCAAGCCTGTGTGGCTCAATTGATGATATTGTGTGATAATTTAGCATTGTAAAGAAGAACAGATCATGTTGCCATGTAAGCCTATGTGCGCGAATGATCTTGCATGAGGGAGATTGTTCCTATCTACATCGGGAATGTGCGAAGTCTGTAAAATGGTGATAACATGTGATGGGTTATCAGCCACCATAAAATAGGTGGAAATGGATGATGGAGAATGTCTTGAGTTTCGATCAAGATCTGCTGCATTTAATGTAGTGTGCTGAACGGTTAGGATTGAACCATTTGAATTCCTTAACCTAACAAGTTTAGGGTTTAGGGTTTATGCTATCGGCCTATCTATTTTCCTATAAGGTCGATGTTGTGTCTCTTTCTGAGGTTGTTGGCAAACGTTGTGTGTGTGTATCCAAGAGAAGGGATACGTGATTCTTGCCAGACCAAAAGGAGAGAAGTGATACCTGTAGAGTGTAAGTACAGAAGGTGAAGAGGAGATTAAGTGGATCTAATTGGAATTGAGTACTATTACCATATCATTATAATACCTATTGATCTCTAACCACCTCAACAGCTGGAAAATCCCTTAACAGGGTAGCCTTAACCGGCTTGCTGAAAATCCTTTAATAGGGTAATTCAAAGCTACTGAGTTTAAAATCCTTTAGCTATTGAGCTCTTAAAATCCTCTAACAAGGTATCCTTTAATAGGGTTTAACCCTTAACTGGGTATTGTAGCCATCCCTTAACCGGGTGATCCCTAACACGATCGGTTCCTAGTAGAACCTATTGTAATGTCTCTAACCAGACAAGGCTTCTAATAGTGCGGACTTCTAAAGAGTTCAAAAATATCTTGTGGGTATTCATCCCCACCGTGGTTTTTCCTAGTTGGGTTTCCATGTGAAAAATATGTGTGTCATGTGTGATGCTTTTATCTTATGATGCTTTGTTATTGTTTGTCAAGCATATGATGGTTCTGTGTTTTATGCCTATCAATAAAACATGTTGAACTACTTGTTATTATGTCTGATGATAGATTACCTGTTTATGCATAAGGGTGAAATGGTAGTGTAGTCTCGAGTTGAGTGAAAATCTAAGTGAGTAACCGGTTATTGCTTGACTCAGACATTCTTAGCTTTACCGATTGCACTCTGTTTCAAACTAGTATCATTGTCTACCAGTCATTTGAAGTGTTTGTTGTCAAACCAGTTTTGGACTGTATTTTTGCCTGTACTGATTCACCCCCCCCTCTCAGTACCGGTTTGGTACTATTCGCTCATCATTGAGTTATCATGAATGGCTTGCCCCTTACTTTCTTCCAAGACCGCTAGGATATTGTGCGTGTGGACATCTACAATATGGTGAAGGACTTCTTCAGATCAAGTAAAATACTGAAACAAATTAGTGCTACTTTCATTAACCTTGTTTCTAAAATTGAGAATGGTATTTCTGCTAAAGACTTTAGACCTATTAGTCTATGTATTACAGTGTAAAAATTCCTCTCTAAAGTGTTTGTTAATAGAATAAAACCCTTTCTTGATAAGATGATATCAAGTAACCAGAAAGATTTTGTCAAAGGGAGACATATATTAGATGTTGTTATTGTTGGTCATGAACTTGTCCAATCTATGGAAAACAATGAAAAACTATTCATGGCCTTCAAATTGGATATCTCTAAGGCCTATGATAGGGTCTCATGTATTTTTGTCTTAGAGGTTCTTAAAAGGTTTGGGTTCAAAGGAGATTTTTTAAAATTCATAGGCCAATGTGTTACTACTCTGGACCTTTGTGTTCTCCTAAATAGTTCCCCTAAGGGCCATTTCTCTTATGGTAAATATCTCCATCACGGTGACCCTCTTTCACCATATTTGTTCATCATTGTTGTGGAAGTTTTGGGCATAAATATTGACAAACTTAGAAGGGGAGGAATACTAAAAGGGGTCAAGTCTTCTTCTACACTTGATCACATCTCACACCATGAATGCATAGATAACGTGCTATCATTTTTGGAGAAGCCTATGTTTCAAGAGATAAACACTGGAAGAGAACCTTGGATAATTATGCTCAGATCTCTCGTCAACATACTAACTATGAAAAAAGTAATATTTTCTTCATGAATGCAAATGTCATCCTTCAAGAGAAAATAACCACTATCTTAGCCTGTCAAAATGTTGTTTCACCTAACTCATATTTAGGGTTACCCCTTATTTCTAAATCCCCCTCTTTATCTTTTTGAAATGACATTATTGAAAGATTCTAGAAAAAATCAGCTAGGTGGAAAAGGAAGCTTCTCAGCATAGTGAGTAAATTCAAGATGGTTAAATCTTGCCTCTAGAATATCCCTATATATTATTTGTCCCTTTTAAAAATACCTGGGAATGTGGCTAAGAAGATTGAAAGAATTTCAAAAAGATTCCTTTGGTCAGGTATTGAAGATAGGAATGTACTCTACTTAGTTGCATGGGATAGGGTTTTCATATCTTTAAAGGTGGGGGATTAGGGATAAGGAAAATAAAAACCTTTAATAGAGTTTTGTTATCTAAAATTGGATGGCAGCTATCTGATGGTGAAAAAGACTGGACTAAAATTATGAGAGAAAAATACCTAAACAATGAGAGATGTAACATATTCATAAATCAACTGGAAATTCCTTCTCGGTCTCCCATCTGAAACAATGTTGCTAAAAATAAAAATCTCATAGAAAAGAATGGGAAAATGATCATAGGAAATGGAAATAAAACTAATTTCTCGGATGAAGTCTAGTCTCAAAACTATGCTCTTTCTGATTTGCCTTAATTTAGGAAAGTTATGTCTTTCTGAAGTAGAAGGTGTAGGGAGAAGGTCCATGATTACATAGAATGGCAAGAGAATAAAGAAATTTGGAATAATTTTGAAGAGATGATAACTAATTCAAATGATATCCCAATCCTTCATCGGGATAAACTTATCAAAGAAGCAAAAGAGCTTCTCAAACTCATGTCAGATTGCCCCTTCTTCTTATGGATATAGAAACTCAATCCTTCAGGAACCTTCATTGTGAAATCATCTTATCAAAATTTGGATGAGGAATTTATAGAAGACTTTATTTAGAAAGAGATCCGGATTAAAGGCTTAACCCCAAAAGTAAACTGCGTTTGGTGGGCTACGAGCTCATGGAAGAATTCTTACTTTTGATAATCTTAACAAAAGAGGATTCTATTTTGTTAATATATGTGTTCTATGCTACCAAGATATGGAAATTATTGATCACCTATTCCTTCACTGTAATTATGCTAAGGAAATTTGGGATGTTGTTATGGAGGATTTGAGGATATGATGGACCTACCCAAAAATGATGAGAGACTTCATGAATCTTTGGACCCTTTCTCCATACCGTCATCTTGTGGTGATAAACCTATGGCTTCAAACTCCCCCAATAATGGTCTGGAATGTCTAGGAGTGAAACAACTGAGTTTTTAGGGATGAAGAGAGAAACAACAAAGTTATCTTCAAAATCACCACACTGAAAATCAAATAAAATGTTATACAAGCTCTCCAGGTACTTCAAAAGTCATCCCTACTCTCTTAGACCTTTGTCTAAGGCAAAAATGGGGCATCGAACAAAAAGTTTTGAGACTAAATTCACAAACTATGTTATTAATAAAAAGTTGTTATTGGCCCACTCCTGAGGAAGTTTAGCTCAAATGCAATTTTGATGGTTTCTCCAAGAGTAATCTAGGCTTGTTTGGAGCAGGAGGCTTGATTAGATATCACAAAGGATTGATGATAGAAGTATATGGAACTAATCTAGGGAGAGGATCAAATAACAGAGTTGAACCTATAGCGGACTAGATTGGTCTAACTAGGCTTCAACATCCCAAAGGTGAGAATGTGATTCTTGAAGGTGATTCCAAATTGATAGTTGATTCCCTGAAATATATCACTGCTGCCCCTTGGGAGATCAATGGGATAATAAAAAATTGTAAAAATCTCTTTGGATTTTTTAAAACTATTAAAGTAAAGCATATTTACGGGGAGGGTAATGTTGTTGCCAATGATATTACTAATCAGGGGTTAAATAAAATTGGTTGGTGGTTCTTCAACTTTGATGAAATCTCTATGGGACTAAAATAGATATCCGCAAAAGAAAGATTCAAATCTCCTTAGGTGGATAGGGTCAACTACTCTATGTGGATTGGCGAAGACAGTTTTTCAAATTAGAATGACTGCCAAAAATATTCAAATTAAAAAAAAAAATGCCTACTCCCCTATAACTTGTTGTGTAGGATTATGGTGACTAGGCTTATTGGCTTGACACAGATTCTACCAAGTTATAAGATGTATGACATAGAGGTCAGAAAGGAGAAGGATCTAGAGGGAGGTACGAATCTAAACCCTCATTATATCAAAAAGATTTTAAAAGATTTGGATTATTAAATGGAAAGGCGATGACACTTATCCTTGTAACACCTTAAACTTTAATAATGAGAAAGGAAATCACAAATGTGGGGATAGTGAAGTTTACCATATCAAAAAAGACATTTTTAAAAAGAATAATTTAAGAGTGAAAGTGAATGCAAAACATCCCAGCTACTTTTTAGGTCTCTTTCACAAAGGTAAACAATGTTCTCGTAATTTTGTTACAGAAATGGGGGGGCCTCTAAAAAAGATTGAACCAAAAAATTGCAAGGGGTTACAGAGTAATGAAGAAATATGGGAGCTTTTTTAACATGCGGGATTCACTCCTTACTTCCTAGCCATGAAAGGATACATTAGATCCCTCTTTGCTAGGTTCTATAACTCATAGCAAAACAGAGTGGTTACTTTGGGACACATTTATTAAATGGTGTTGGTCGAGTATATTATGGAGGTAATGGGTCTGCAAAATAAAGGGCAGAGTGTGGAGAAGTGAAGGAGTGGAGATTACAAAGATTATATGAAGATGTTTTTGAAAAAAGAGAAAAATCCAATGATGATTCAAAATGGGTATGACATCTCTGCTCTTCTTAAACCTTACCCCATTGTTAGTTGTTTTGTGATGAAGTATTTTACTTTAGAAAGGTGGTATACTACATTGCATAGATATCATTTTCCTATTCTCAACCATATCTGACATGGTGAAAAAATAAACCTCTCATTTTTTTGTACTTGTCCTTAAAGTCTTGTATTCAGAATGGAGCTAACCCTCTGCTCCATCAAGGTCTAATTTACCTACTCTAAAATTTTTCTTTTGAACACACTCCTAGCCATAGTCGTTTGCTTTCCTTGGCAGGTAGTGATGAACCCTTCAAGAAAAAATAGGGTACTTTGACTAAGATGGAGCTAATTGACTCCAAATCCTATCGATCGCCTGACTCCACTCCTTCGGTCAACTCCAAGGGTGAGAAAATCCTTATACTTCCAGACATTGTGCCCCTGGATGTGGCCCTTCTCAATGTTAATTTGAATAAAATAAAAATGGACCCCCTAAAGAATACCCCTACAAAATCCATAAAAACTAATAAAGAGTCAACAAGAAAGAGCATTACTATTGACCTTGATCTGCATGACTCAGAGAATGAAAAAGAAAAGACTTTTGAATAGGAGAGAAAAGAAAGTAGCTTAGGGGAGAGAAGATCAGCTAGACTCGAAGAAAAGGAGAAAAAATGCAAATTGGAGAACAAAAATATGGAAAAACATCTAGAGGAAGTCTACAACCTCAAAGAAAAATGAGGAGACCTCCATGGATAAATTGGACGATGAAGACTTTTAGGTGGAGGAACAGGACCTTGACAAAAATTTTAAATAAGTGATGGAGGAAGAAAGTGAAAAGGAAGAGGATAGTGAAGAGGAGGAGGATTCTGATAACCCTGACCAAAGTCTCGTGGTCTCTAACCATCTGGATGATGAAGAAATGGTCCCGTGTTCTTAGGATTCTCTGTCTAAAAATGAGAACATCAGGGATGTACTCAAGCAACTGAAGGAGCTAAAAGAGAGATTTGTTAACCTAGGTGAGAGGAATGAGGAGTACAAATACAAATTTGATAATCTTTGTAATTCCTTCAACTCCCTTTTGATGTAGCCAATTAAAACATAATCAATATAACAAAGGATAATTAGAAATTAATAGAAGTCTGGATCAAATGTTCTTCATTATTCTTCCCTTCAAAATCCAACAGTTCTGCTATTACATCAAAAAAGTCCCTATTTTAAACAACAACCAAAAATTTCCATTTTGGGCAGATTTTTACAAAATCCGAAATTTGCCTTTTATGGAATATTCAAATCTATCTCAAAAATTACAAAATCTTCTGGAAATCTAAAAATATTCTTATGACATATATTGCCAACTTTCTAACCCCATAAAGATTACGAGTTCAAAATTTACTAAAAAACCAACTTTCTAAAAACCCAAAAAAGAAAGTAAAAGCCAATTTTGAGGCCTTAGATGAAGGAATCTGGGCTTGAAAATTTGAATTTTCTGAGGCTCTATCAAACTTTTTTTTTTTTCGCAATCCAATCAACTCATCAGGATACACGTGCACGTAAAATTTCAGCCTAATTGGACAACCGAGTCAAAAGTGATGACCTCGCGAAGTCCTTGCATCAGGTTTGCTGCATTACTGACGAGGTCATGAATAAAGATGTAATGGGTCTGGTGTTAGGATATGGAAAAATTAGAAAGAAAAACAAGAAATTGGTAAAACAGGGAGAAAAAGAGACATAAGCTAATGATGGAGATAGATAGATGGACACATGGGAAACTCAAATTGACAGGCTCCAACAGAACTAGAACTTGATAAAGAAGGATTAACTCCTCTATGGTTTATGTTTCCTCTTCTATGCTTGGGTTTTTTATTATGATCTTGAGATGGTTATTATGTTGGGCCTACATGTCTATCTATTTAGACTTAATTTCACATAATACTAATAGTGACTTGTTTTTTACTGATACTTATATTGTTAATAGCAAGAGAGGTAGATGTAAGTTAGTTAGAATTAGTAGGTTAAGCTATACGGATATGAAGATTTTTTATTGGAGGGCTCTATTTATATGGTTTTGTGAGATGATTGTTTTCAGCTTGGGGTAATGTTATTGTTTGGTGATATGGTTGTTTCATAGGTTTAGGGCCTTCTCTCTGCTTATATAATAAAAATAATAATGGGATATATTTAAGAATGTTTTACCTTTGATAAGTTGATTATTGCCTGAATTTAGTACATATTTGAAGATTGCTCATAAAAGATAAGAAGGATTCGTGTATTAGAGGTTATGCATTAAGGAAATGTATACAATTATTAACTACAAATCTAAGTGTTCCATACCTAAGAAACTAGTTACATTTTGATTTCATGAATGTGTGTTATATTTCTAGCCATGATGACTGAATGGTTTATATTTTAGTTATAATTAATTAGTTTAGTCTTGAATATGCACATATATAAATATTATAATTATATATGTATTTTTTATACATACATGTGATATACCTTCTTTATTAAATATTGCATAATCCTTGAATGATGAAAATTCCATTAATCCTAATTTATGTCTGTATGCTTATTGAAAAGTATATTTAGTTATCATTAAATTGGAAATGAGATGATTTGTGAAGATTCATTCTAGAAGTACCTATTGCATGTAGAATACTTGTCACATGAATAATAGTCTGATTTTTCGTCTTGTATAGTATCACTACACATGTTACCATAGAAGAATGACCATGCATTAGTTTCAAATGAAATTCATATACATATAATAAAATGGATAGACATGCTCTCTTGAATAATCTTACATTACTCACTATGATCTTATGTGTTCTTGTGTGCATTATATAATCTTCTATGCTCATAACTATATTTTATATCTTCTTTGGATTGTAATGGAAATTATATTAAATCTCATGTTTGTGATAGATCTTGAATCATTGAATTGATGTTAAGTAGATAAGAAATATTTTGCATTAGAATGTCACAATTTCATTAAAATTGACAGTATTACTTTTGTAGTCTTCCCAATGTTGGGCTAGGAATCCTTTATATCATGAAATATTTTGGAGAAGTATAAATACTTTGTGGTAGGGTGGAGATGTATTTCAAAAATGTTCTCACCCATAGTGTACTTTAGGAAGATAATTTTTAGGAGATCCTCTTAGGAAGGTCTACATGATTTGTTCATATGTATTAAATGCATTTGACATTATGGTCCATTGTAAGGGATTCTATATCCTTATATTATGCCTTGTTAATGGCTTACTATAATAAACAATCATGATGCTATGTAAATATCATGTGTTAATCTTGTATATTCCAACATGTTTCATTATTTTATTCTTATTTGTGGATTTTTTGAATTATGTAAATATTTAATTATGGAGGTCCTTACAAATATTTTATCAAATCTTATCTTTTGTTATAGTTAGATTACTTTCTAACTTTTTTATTTTGAGTATAGTTATTAATTTTTTTCTATTGGAAATAATTGAGGATTATTTGTTTTCGTAAGTTATATTTATATGAATTCATTAAACACCCTCCATTACACTTTGTTGTAGGTCTTGTGGAGAAATATGTAAACCATAATACTTAGATTCTTTATTATATGTTGTTTTATTACTATTCCCTTTATTTTATCCCCATTTTTGTTCTTTAAAAGGCTATAAATGCTAAATCAAATATTAGTATCATGAAGTAACACATCAAAGTAGAATATAAGTGGATTGCTAAAATAAATTCGATAAATTTTCATTATGGGTGGACATTAGCATTTAGTTATCCATTTATTAGGTAATCTTTGTAGATAATGAAACTTAGAAGAAATTTCTCTTTTATTGTCAAGCTATGTATAGTTCCTCTAACTGGTAGCTAATAGGAGAAAGTGTTTCCAATTTTTTTGAAATTCTCTTAGTTCTACTACATATTAAATATCATGAACATTGAAGCACATCTCTACAAAGAAAAACCTTCCTATATTTATATGAATATTTTTTTTATCCAAATACTAGGTTCCTATACATTCAACTGAATTCATTTAAAAATTGTACAATATTTATCAATTCTAATATCGATCATTGGAGAGTATTCCAAAGTTACTTGTGCAATGGTTTCATTTAATCTCATATTAATACCTTTGTATTTCGAATTCATCTAAACAATTTTTTCTCAAATATTGTATTTTGTTTTCAATTTTAAATATTGTTTGGGAGTTTTATTCCCAATAGATTTAATAGTTTTATATATATTTACAAATGGGTGTTTGATTAAGACTTAGTAATGGAATGAAAATCTCTTTTTGTCCATAGAACATTCCTTCTAAATAAACTTGTTATTGAATATTATATTGCTAGAATAATATTTCTTTTGTATGTAATCTTATATAAGATCACACACCCTTTTTAAGATAGAAGTTTCTATTCTAGATTTATACTAAATTACTATATATGTATTTTTTAATAATATAATTAAAAGTATCTAATTTATCCTTTGGCATTTGATGTTGTGCGATTTCATGTAATTTACAATTTTTTTCAGCATTCCCGGTTGTCACAATGGCAAGAAGAAAGATTTGTAACCCATTACCTTATTATTAGTTCTTGCCCTGATGGAACTATTGGAAAAGTTTCCCATTAAATAGTTATTAAATATATGTTTGAACAGCCAATACCATGGCTTGATTTGTGCTAAGTTGTATATAATCTTAAAAACATAAAAGTGACCAATTTTTAAAAGTACAGTATTATAAGATTATTTTAGAAGTTTTGATTGGCTGAGGCAGAGACATGGACAAGCAAGCTCCGTTCTCAATGCAAGAGAGCGCACCAAAAATCTATTCTCTGTCCTTGCGTTGCAGGGTTATTAGTTCCTGCCTGTTGGAACTATTGCGGAGGGCTAGAACATTGAACCGTGATTAAACTATGGACAAATAGCCAATTCCAATTCAAGCTTTTTCATATTTGTTTTAAGTTCCCTACTTTTATTAGCAGAGTTGCATATTTTTTAAACTAGATTTTAGTTGAAAGTATTTTGGCGTTCTGCTATTGGATTTTGTTGTTTAGGGTTTGCAGAATCTCAGATGAAAAATTTAGACTTACGATGCCCCCCTCTGCACATGTCACTAGACACTGCTCTATCCTCCCTCTGCAGTGTTTTAGCCTCACATGAAGCAAATGCAGCGAATAGTCCCTGCACTCAAAGGAAATGCAGACAGGTCATATGGTAGATGTCAATAGAAATATAAAACAGGGCATAGAAATAAAAAGAGAAGGCACGTGTTGTATACAAGGAATTCTTAGACATTATTTTAATTACTTTCGTAGCAAACTTTTGGACAATTTTCTTCTTGTTCTATATATCAAATGTTGTAAAGCAGTGATGAACACCCTTTTCTAAGTCTTCAAAACACAAAAATCCTTCTTTTGTGTTTAGTTTTCTGTACAACATCGATTTCTTGGCGGTCTGGTGGAAAACCGCTGATATGGTAAGAATTATGTTTAGCTTAGGAGATTTTGTGTTCTATTTCTAGTCTATTTTTATGTATGTTGGAAAGCTAGATTTTGGCCGAAAGACCTGGTGTTTATGAAATTTTCATGATGCTTTGGCTATTAATGAAAAAATACCACTCTCGCTGATTTGTCATGATGCAAAAGAAATTTGTGCACCGAAAAATGCAGAGCTTTCAAAAGGAAACTTTTATGAATCTAGCATTGGTTTTTATCGCAGGCAGAACAACTAGTTGCAGGGGAGACACACAAACAATAATGTCACATATGAAGAGGTAAATATTTCTTACCGGTTTTTTCTGAGTTTGATTGTGTATTTTTTCATCATCTCTGTAATTCATTATCACAATGTTAGAAAGATCAGGACTAGAAAATTTAAATGCTGATAATATTAAATTTTATCTCATTTTTTCTTTTATATCCAGTCATGGTTAGGAGATTCTAGAACAGGTTGCTTTTAACTTTGGATCCGTTGCTTTGGTCTTTGATTGTAAGAATTTTATAAAGCAAAATTTTGATCTGGGTGTTGAGAAATTCTCCAATTGCTTAATTTTTCTTCCTTTTTATCAGGTGCTGCATACCAGAGAAGCCATTTTAAGAGGTTTTAATTTAATAACAGAGCCCTGTGATGTTCTTGTCTCAAATATGGTTGTCTCAGGCTTCGGAAAGGGCTTGCGCTTTTACCCAAAAAAAAGCTCATTCATCTATTTTACAAGAAATCCCAACATTAGAACCGGCGGATATGTTGCAACTGATGTCAGAGACGATGGAGGTGCCGCCATTTCTAAACCTTCAAAGGCTTGAGGTTTAATGCTTTTAGAAGCCTCTAATTGTTGTAATTTTTGGTTTGTTGTTGGAGTGAAAATCCATGTGGGGTGTGTGCTCTGTGAATGCAGGTGTTTATCAGGTGTCGTGTACCAGGGAAGCTATTTTAAGAGGTTTTAATTTAATGCGCTGCACTTGATTCCCTTCAAATGAGAGTTTTTTTGGTCATGGGCAGAGCTTGAATTTAGGAAATAAAGGTACTTAGTAGGGAATCTTCCTTTTACTGTATGACACAATGCAATATTGTTTTTGAATGTTACTTCACTTGGCATCACCAATAATCTCCACAAGAATACCGTCCTTGTTTGAAACTATAGAACAAGTTTGCATCTCTCATAATAATTTGTTGTGCAACAATCATGGAGATAAACTTGGTTGCAGTGTGGCAGTCAACACATACTCGAAGGTTTTTAATGACACTAATAGTTGTTCCAAGGGGTGTATTTAACAAGCCAAATGCAATCGCCAGTGCCTCACTGTGGTGGCAGAGGAAAAAATATTTTTGTCCCTATGCATCATTCAGTACATGTTTTGAATCTGGAAGAAACCCTGCCACCTTCATCTCCCATGACAATTCCTCCAACTTCGCATAGATCTTCCGAGTCTGTGGGTGTGATCTATCTCGAACACAAAAAACATGTACCATTTTATGTACTTCAATCCAACTACATCCAAGAATCTTTTGAATTTCTCTTATCTTTCATATATCTCCTCACCTTTTGAACCTTGTCCCATCTGCCCATATCGACATAGATGTTTGACAGAAGATTATAAGCTTAAGTGTTTTTCTGATCCATCTCAAAAAGGAGAGTTGTCGTAAATACCCCTAACATCGTATTCCTATGTGATCTATAGGAACCAAGAAAACACTTCCACGTAACTGCCACAGCGTTAATTCGCATTTTGGTAACAAAGTTTAGAGTTTCCTCAAGATAGCCAGCACGGTCAAGCAGGTCAACCATGCATGCATAATGATCAATTGTAGGACTAATGCAAATAAGAGTCAATCGTGCCATTGAAGCATTTGCAGCCCTCATCCACTAAACCTACATGGCTGCATGCAAATAAAACACAAGCAAAGCTTCCATGGTCAGAGTGTATTCCAGAGTGCTTCATTAGTTCAAAGACTTCGAAAAAATCCTTGGAATTTGCAAAATCCATTTGTATAAATCCTGCAGTCATTGTATCCTACAAGACCACATCATCAAACAATTTAATTGCCTTGTTATGCTTCCACATTTTGCATACAGATCTAACATGGCATTTGCAATACAACATTTGAGCATTATCCATTTTCATTGATACTTTGATGGATTTCCATGCTCTGTTCCAAAGCTCCCATTATGGAACACGCTGGTAGGATGCTGGCAAAAGTTGTGCAGTTTGGTTTTGTGCCTTCCAATTGCATTTGCACAAAAGTTTCCAAGGCCTCTTCAATAAGCCCATTTTGTGCTATCCTGAAATAGTTGAAGTCCATTCAGTTCACTTGCCTTTTTTATACTCCCACATTTTGTGTACATGTCTACCAGGGAACTCACAACTACAACATCCAATAGGAATCCACTTTCAATTTTTGAACCTGCAAATTGCATTTGCTTAAATCCCTCCAAGCCATATTCAATAAATCCATTTTGAACATAGCCTGCAACCATCTCATTCCATGACACGCCATCTTGTTGAGGCGTTTCTTTAAAAAGATTCAGGGCCTCATTAAAAATACCATTTTTTACATATCCAGCAATCATAACATTCCATGAGACCATATTTTTATGGGGCATTTCTTTGAAAAGCTTCGTAGCCTCCTCAAGAATACTATTTTGCTCATATCCTGCAATCATAACATTCCAAGAAATGGCATTTCTTTGAGACATTTTGTTGAACAGTTGACATGCCTTGTGTATACTCCCACATTTTGCATACATGTCTACCAGGGCACTTTCAACTATAACATTGGACAAAAATCTGCATTTGATTATGCTTTGATCGATATCCCATCCCTTTTCCAAAACTCCTAATTTGATTATCTTCGTATATGCAGATCTCTCTCATGGCAAAGGAAAAACAATTTTACCATGTAAGAGTTTCTAAGACTACATGGACCATAAATAACAAGGAAATAACTATAGATATGAAGGTTCTTTGAACTCAAAGAAATGGCATTTCTCAAAGAAAAGCAGAGATTAATCAAGGCCACAAAAATCCAGCTTTGCTCTAAGCACAAATACATAGGAGGGTGCTTGTTACAATAAGGGATGCTATTGGTTAATTAACATATATGACCATCTATTTTAATCATTCTCCCACTTCTCAATGATTCAGAGGTTTGCAATTAAATAATATATGGAATTGGTTGACACAAGAATTCATTTTCTAATTTCAATGGCATACAACAGAGATAATTAATCTTGTAGATAATCACTTGGATTCAATAATTGACTCATGTCCAAGACATTTTTTTTGGGTATTAGAGTATCTATAAACTGAAAAATTGCAGTCATGCAACATTCACCTACAGACTGTAAACATTGTTTATATCTTTATAATTTTATAAAGAGTATATGTGTTTCTATTCTTAAGTGTAAATGTGTTGTGGGGATCTTTGGTGGAATGGCATTGAACGGTATATTTTCTGAGCATGAGTGAAGCATTTGTCACACCTAATTATAACTTTGTAGATAATCCTATTGACTTGATTAATATTTTTTCCCTTGTTTGCCATTGAAATCCAAGATTAACTAGTTGCATTTCAGCATCTCGTTAGCATTGATTTTTTCAAAATAGTGTCTCATTTGAAGATTTTCTATAGTTAACGGTTGTCTTATTTGCTGAATGCAGAAACATTTGGGATCGTGAGAATTTAGCAGCAAAATTTGCCTTGTTTGTAACTGAAGAACTAGACTCATGGCAAGGTAAAGGCAAGAATACACCATTCTTTCTTTGTCTAGCATTAATATTTTTAACAAAGATCTGTTCTGCCAAAGTAAATGTCATGTATTCACAAACAAAAGCAAATCAAAACTATCCTTCCAGGCTTTGGCAGGAACTTCGGTGTCTTGTACAAAATTATTAGGAATAAATTTATTAGGAAGAGAACAATAGGATGCTATAGTTATAGATTCAAAATGATAAATATATGGGTCATACATTTTCTTAGAATTCATACTTAGAATCCTTTAGTATATTTAGCCGATAGGCTATGTATGTGGGCATTGCCCACCGGATTTCAATTCCTCACGCCGCTTTTCTTACGTCAGCTTTTCAGACCGCCCATTTTATTTTGTTTTTAGGTCACCGGTTATGTTTCTACAGAGGCGGGTAGTACAAACACGCTCTTGAATGATAACAGAAGTTTCAATAATAATCAAGAAGTACCGAGCTTTAGGTATAATTGCTTTAAAGATGATGTCAACAATCTTAGTAATTCCACGCAGACAAATTTCGTATCCACATTCCTTGATGGAATTGTTTGCTCAGTCCCTTCCAGGGTTAGCCAAAATCTCGTAATTTTGAATTGTATTTAAGGGATTTGTTCTTTACACGTTTTAGTGTTAAATAGTGACTTATAATCTTACAGGTATGTTTATTAGGCAATTTATCTCATGTGAATGCCAGTTAAATTCATGAGATTATGGGAGTTGTGAACGTACGTAAGAGGATACTAATGCAAGGGCATGAGTAGTTGATCTTTGGAATGTACAATTATAGAGAGTAGTTGATCTTTGGAATGTACAATTATAGAGAGTAGTTAATGTTTGGAATGTCCAATTATGCTTGTAAACATATTAAGGATTATTAATCAAATCTAAATCAACATTAAAATGTGAAATTAAGAAAGCATGGATAATAACATTGAAAGAAACTAGGAAACTGTTAGTGTTGTTATTCTTGCTAATAACATTGTATCAAAACTACCAAAATTTTGTGAAAATATTTTTTTGGTGATTTTTACATGGATATAATTATGCTATTTTAATTTATAATTTTAATGAACTATTTATCAAACTTAAATATCTAATTGTATCAATAGTAAAAATAAATGATTTCAATAGTTTTTTAACTTAACTGAAAATAAAATAAATTATTTATTAGATAAGAGATTTATTGATTTATTAAATAAATATTTAATTTTACTTTGAAACTAATTTATCTATTTATTTACATTCTGATTTTATTCTAATAGACCATTTGTATTATAGATGTTTTTTATTTTTTATTTTTATTAGATAAGGTTTGTCTTCCTAAGGAGTTGGGGGTTAGGGTATCAGAGATTTAGTTTCCCAAAATAAAGCCTTGGGGGCTAAACTCGTCTGGAAACTATATATGAATCCCTCTAGTAAATGGGCTTCCATTATGTTTTCTAAGTATTTGAGGGGGGCTCCTAGAGAAAGGATATTCACAGCCTCATCTCTCCTGAAAGGATCAACTTTTTGAAATTTTATTATTAGTTGTACATCGATTATCCTCCCGCATCTCTCTTGGGTAGTCCACAATGGGAAGAAGGCTCGGTTTTGGGATGAAGTTTGGAATGGTCATGCTTCCTTATCTTCCTTTTGGGATTGGTCTCCTTTGTCTGATATCCTTTCTAGTCTCTGTGGAGTGTTTGTTGCTGACTATGTTGACATTGATACCTTAGGTCCTTACCCTTTGGCTCAATGGAAGTCTATTGATTTTTGGCCCATTACTAAAGACCTCAGAGTTTCTTTTGAAATAGAGCTTGAGAAAATATTTCTTATGTTTCAAGATAGGGATGATGTTTTGGTTTGGACTAAGAGTGCCTCAGGTTTTTATTTGGTAAAGGAGGGATACAAGACCTTGTCTCATTCTTTTTCTTCCTCCCCTTGGCCTTCTCAACTCTTTTGGCACTCAGCTTGCCTTCCTAAAGCTGGTTCTTTTGCTTGGCTTGCAATGCAAGATAGAGTTCTTACTGGGATGAGATTAGATAGGCTTGGGATTACTGCAATTTTTCCTTGTATATTTTGTGGCTACTGTATGGAATCCATGGATCATGTGTTTTTGCATTTCCTGTTTGCTTTGGATTGTTGGTACTGGTTGTTTTGTATGCTTGGTTAGTCTTCTACCATTGATCCTAATTTACTATCCCATTTCTTGGCTTGGCCTTTGTTGTACTCATCTTCATTTTATTCCTCTCTCTGGGTTGTGGCTCCTTCTATTGTCATTTGGAACATTTGGCTGGAGAGGAACTCTAGGAATTTTAAGCATAAATCAACATCATTAGGGGATGTGCTTGACAGGATCCAATCCTCTATTTCTAATGTGGTACTTTCTTACATTTATAAAAACTTGGATCATTTGTGTTCCTTTTCTCTTTGGGATAATTGGGTAACATGGAAATGGATGTCACTTTGAGTCATTCCATCTCATGGGGCTATAGCATCTGGCCTATCCTCTCTTGCCAAATGTAGGCTAGCTAAATGGACTCCTCCTCCCCAATTCTCATTTAAATTAAATTTTGATGGGGTTGCTAAGGGTAATTCGAGGAAGTCAGGGATTGGGGTTGTCCTCTTTAATGCTGTGGGTAAATTTATTGGTGTTGGCTTTAACAATTTTGTTGAATTTCATGCGTTATCTTTTGGTCTTGATCTTGCCATCTTTTTGGGCATTAAGGGTATTATCATTGAAGGGGATTTGGTGTTGGTCTTTCAATTGGTCTCTGCTAAAAGATGTGTTTTTTGGAATTTACAGTACCTATTAGACCAAATTCTAGCACAATTGAAGTGTTTTTCTACCTTTACTATATCTCATTGTTATAGGGAAATAAATGTTATTGTGGACTATCTAGCTAACAGGGTTGTTGTTGAGTGTGTTGAGTATCTGGAAGTCTCCCCTCAGGATACTCTCGTTTCTTACATTAGTATCCTCTCTTAAGTTTTGATTGATTGCGGTCTGTTGCCTTCATCACACTCCTTGTTGGGTGTGGATTTTCTTTCACGTATTACATCAGGGAGAGTGTTGTCTAGCCTTATGGCAACATTTTTGTTGGTGGCATACTCGGTAAGTATTTCTTCATTGAGCATTGAGGGTTTTGGTGCTACATCCATTTTGGTTTGTTCCCTATCTGTCGGGTTGGATTAGCTCATCATTATTAGTTGACCCTTGCTTGGCAAGTTGATTCTTTGAGTTGGTTTTCGTGGGGTGAAGTTTTCTTATCCTCATTGGATTTTGGTGGATGGTAGTTTTCTTTGTTGTTGATATTCTTGAACATGCTGGGTTCCTGAACTTTATCTATGCGATGATTTATGTCTAGTAGATTGAACTTTCTTGGCTAATCTTAGTGTGGATACTCGGGCTCTATCTGGTTAATATGTGTGTCCTTGCTCATTCTCTGTTATAAGTTGACATACTCTTATCATTTGATTTGCAGTTTGGTTGTTTCAATTTGGTAATCATGTTGTGGTGAGATTGTGTAGGATGGTTTCGATTTATCATTGCTTGGTAGTAGCCCAGTTTATTGTCTACTTGTCGGATTGTGTAATCATGAGTGCTATGAGTTGGCATATTTTTATCTTTTGATATGCAGATTGATTATTTCAATTTGATAATCATTTGGTGGTGAGCTTCAGTAGGATGGTTTCGGTTAATCATTTTTTGGTAACTTTCATTATCCCATCTTGCCATCTCCTTGCATGATTGTGTAATGGTATTCGGTTGTGCTTCGTTCACTCCTCTAGCAAGTGGTTTGTTTATCATGTTCTGGTATGTTGGTTCCTGCATGTTCTGTGTGGTATCGTGCTTGTCCTTTGATACATTCATGATGATATCTCATTTGGTTTGGCTTATATACGAGCTCTTCTTGTTCTCTTCTCATGTTTTTCTCTCTGTAGTCTGGCAACTCATCTCATAAGTTAAGATGTTTTGTATCATTCCAAAGGCATTGTTAAGGCTTGGAAGTTGGTGGTTTTCTTCAAGGTCTTAGAACTTGCAGATGGTTTGGTTTATGCGATGGTTTCTCATCTTCCTGCTTTTATCTTGGCTTCTTTTATGGGTTATTCTTTGGCTTGGCCTCATTTTGGTTCCTCTGGGTCTGCAGCATCCCCTCCTGCTTCTTATTTAGATTATTTTATGTTTTCTCATGATGTTTGTCTTGGTAGGTTATCTATAGTGATTTCTCTTCTTGTTCTTGGTCTCTTATTAATCAATAGATTGGAGAAATGTGTTTTATAGGTAGGGGTGGCTCGTTGTCAAATTTTTGGCTGATCATTCTAGTTTTTTAAGGATGGATGTTGTTTTTCCTATTGTTTCACAATGATAGTTTATTCTTGTATGCCTCTTTTGGCAGCTTCCTTTATATCTAATGAATTTTTTATGTAATTTGGGAGGATTTTGGTGGATTGTGCCCAAGGGGCTTTTTTAATGGGTAGGTAGGCTTGTTTATTTTGAGCAATACTAAAGGGTTTTCTTACTGGTTCTTTCCCTTCAGTGCTCCTTGAACCAGACACCTTGTAATATATATATATATATATATATATATATATATATATATATATATATATAATTTAGTGGTATACCGACTTTTATCAAAAAAAAAAGAAAAGTACAAAGACAATATGAACCTAAAAGAAAAAAATCAATTATATATTTATATTTGTATTTATAATTAAATATTAAAATCATATTAATTTAACCATTTAAACCTTTGAAAGGTAAATATAGTCAAATTTATAATAAAAGTAATGATTTTTTATAAACACACTCAAATTATTATAGTCTATTACTTTTTGTCAATTTAGAATGTTTCTTGTTGCAATAACTTTTTTCTCACTTTTAACTATTTGCTAATAAAATCTTCTTCTAATATTTATTATCATATCCAAATGAGTAATAATTCTTACTATCATATAATTGAAATTACATATCACTTTTTTTAATAATTTTTTTTAAAGGTATAGCTTATTTTATGTATATTCTCAAATTTTTTTAATTGTTTTTTGTATTGCATATAATGAGATAAACGTTGTTACAAAAGGAGTGACTGAAATGTCTATTTGGACCACTGGCCTAGATCTACAAAACTGTAAATAGATTGTCTACTGGGATATATACATGGATGAATACAATTTTAGAACATAAAACTATAATGTTTTATACAAAAAACCACTATTCTCAAAGCTGCCAGTCGATTATCAACACAAAATCTGCTCCTGCGATGCATCTACCCACATAGTCCATCCCTTGGGGCCCTCCATCCACATAGCTTTCTTTCTATCAAGTAGTTCTATGAGCAGCTGGATCTGATCTTTAACATGATCTCTAGCTTTGGCAACCTCTGCTCCTAGGGCCTCTAGTGCTAGGTCTACATCTTGCTTCCCTCTAATTACCTACTTCCATTTATATTCGTTCTCCATCTCATGGAGATACATCCTTGCATTTTCATCCTTTATGAACCGGAAGAATTTGTTCTTTTCAATATTCATCGTCACTGATACCTGCAAGAGAATTCAGTGAAGGGTGAGTCCATGAAAAAGACTCAGAAAAGGCCCTACCTATGCCTTGAAATTTATCCTCATTTCTGATTTTCCAAATGTACCATAAAATCTCAGAAGTAAGAACATACCAAAAGAGATTAGTGTCTTTTTTGAGAGCCTTAATATACCCAATTATAACATCGAGCACAGTAAATTGATTAGGAATAGAAATACCAAATAGTAACTATATTTCTCTAGAAATGCTACATTCAAAAAAAATATGTCTAACTGATTCAGGAACCCTGCAAATATTGCAAATATCACAGCTGTTATGTTATGTTAATAATCATAAGCCATTTAAAACACTTTTCTTTGGGAACAACAGGGCTACACCATAGTCTTGTAAAAACCTTCTGCCATTGTGTAGCTGAAAAATATGCAAACAATAATTTATTAACATGAAAAATTATTGCTTCATCATATGTTAGTGTCTTATATATAATTCTAGCTTTAATATTAGATATAGAGATGGTATTATTCCATAAAAGTTTCTTACAACAGTCAATATCATTCTTGCACTTTTTGGGAAAGTAGAGTTTCTCGCAAGCTTTTTTCAACATGTTATAGGTTCATTTATGGGAGACTTCAAGGTTAAATCTAAGTCTGAGGGTGTCCCAATCAAGAAGCCTATCATCCTTAATAATGTCATTAAAACAACAAATGTCTTTTGCCACCAATGCTTTAGCAGAGCACCCCTACATAAGTGCCAATGGTTTGGAAGAGTGCAAGAGGTTCCACCAAATGGATCTACCTCCATGGACTAGCTCATTGTTGTTGACTCTAGTATTGCTGATGAAGGGCTTAATACTCTCCCAAGCCTTCTAAATAGACTTGAAGATATTTGAGCCATGTACTGAGACCGTGAAGTCTCTAACCACATGGTCACAAAAAGGTAGAGATTTCCAAGATTTGGCCTTTTTTGGTACAGCCCTCAATATGTTAATCCTAATCAGAACCTTCCAAGGTTCATTACCATCTAATGCCTAGAGTATCCATTTTTCCGCAAGAGAAATCTCTTGGATTCTCAAGTCTTTTAGTCCTAGCCCTCCCTGAATCTTATCCTTATGACACCATTCCCATTTCATAGAATGCATCCCTTTGTTACCTTTTCCATCAGACCAAAGGAAGTTCCTAATGGTTTTTTGAATCTCTAGGATCTAGTAGTTGGGGAACATCCATACTGAGGTGTAGTAGATGTTGTATGAGGAGAGAATTTTTTGACACACCTGCACTCTCTCGGTGAGCGAGAGATACCTATTATCCCATTTGTTAAGCTTTTTGTCTATCTTGCTTCTAACCCAATGCCACATCTCTTTGAGGGATGGAGATATGGAAAACGGAATTCCCAAGTATCTGACTCTAAGAGATTTTAGCCCCTGATATTTCTCCTAGGAATTTGATTTTTCCTTCCAGGGCCTCCATATTATGTTTACTGATTTCTATAAAGAGAGTCATCTCATAAGAAAATTGAACATTGATTGGTTCCTCACCATTTGGAAGTTTGATCCTATGAACATTAGGAGAGATGCTAGAGTCCCTTAGAATGTAAAATAGAGCAGCAATTGCAATAATGAAGAGAGCAGGGGCAAGGAGCAAGATCTTCCCAGAGTAATATTCTGTGACAGGGAACCGTTAACTTCCACATGGGCTGAAGCATCTTTGAGGAGAACCATCACCCATTTGCAAAATTTTTTTGGAAAGCCAAATATTTCTACAATCATCGGAATGAATCCCCATTCTACCCTATCATATGCTTTCTTGAAGTCTAGGAGAAACATGGCCGCATTTTGTCTTGATATCTTCACCCATTCCATGGCTTCCCAACTAGTAATTATATTTTCAAGGATATATCTTCCTTTTATAAAGCTTGTTTGCATGGAGAAAATGAACTTAGGAAGTAAATTCTCCAATCTGATCGCAAGAGTCTTAGCCAAAATTTTGTAGGATACATTAAGAAGTGTTATCGGTCTCCAGTTCTTGATAAGAGACTTGTTTCCATCTTTAGGAAGTAATTTAATAATCCCACTATTAATTTGTTACCCTAAGGAACCAGTATCAAAAGCCTTAGAGTAAAGCTCATACAAGTCTTGACAAACCCAATCCTCATTAGCTTTGTATAACTCTACCATTAGACTATCCGGGCCTGAAGATTTATCATTATTTAGACTTTTAATGGCACCTTTTAGTTCTTGCACAGTGATGGGCCTCCTTATTGCCTGTGCATCCTCCACTGAAATCTTGGAGGGGATAATCCTTGTGCATTTTTCTTTTGCCTCCTGAGAGTTAGTGGAATCTTCTGATGTGAAGAGACCTTTGTAGAATTGAAAGAATGCTTCCTTGATATCCTCCAGATCTTTTATTTCTTTGTTCTCTATCCAAATCCTATCAATTTGTTCTCTACACTATTTTTGCTTGAAAATATTGAAGAAGAACTTAGATCTTTTATCCCCGAATTGCATCCAATGAGTCCGAGCCGTAATCATGGCCCCTCTAGTCTTAGTTTGTTGATGATTCCTGAGGTTATACCTATCCTGGGCTACTTTTTGAGAAAGTTCAACATTGCAAGGATTTTCTTGGATCTCTGCCTCGCATAAGTGAAGGTTATCAGATAGTGTTCTCTCTTTCCACCTATAATCCTTAGCTTTCTTTTGTCCTATGGTTTTCAGAAGCACCTGCCAACTATTGACATTCGGATTCCATCTGTCCACACTAGAGTTCAACTTTCTATAACTCTTGTTAAACAACCTAACAATCTTTACTGCACTCAACACATCTGTGTCTTTTAAAATATTTAAGTTTAGAAAGAATTTATCTTTAGAAATTCTATATCCCTCAGAGGCATCTCTGAGCCTAATCTATAAAATTATAGGATGGTAGTTTGAAAGTGTGGTTAGATAAACTAATATTGGATTGCCATTCTTGCCAAGGTCAAAGGAGAAGTGCTCTCTATTAACATAGAATCTGTCCAGCCTACAATAGGTCCTATGTTTTCCTCTCTAATAGTTGCACGAAGCATACAAAATTTTGGTGTTTTCCTTCTTATTGTAGAATAGGGGGTCAAAGAGTTTCTTTCGGCTTTTCATTCTCTCCCAATGTAATTTCTCCATTCCTTTCCATTCCATAGGGATACCTCCACTTTTATCTTCCCGAGTTTCAATCATATTAAAGTCACCCCCAACAATCCAAGGAATATTCAGAAATGCAGTAATCCAATCCCACATTTTAGTTCTCTCTCTGTAGTCATTGGATGCATAGACAAAACAAATTCCAAATCTAATTCCATTGTATTCTAAGGAAACCCAAACCGCTTTGTTACACGACGAGCATCCTTGGTTCACTCTGTACTCCTTCCATTTGGGGTTAATAAGTATTCCAACACCTCCTCTACCTCTATCATGCTTTGAAAAAACCTTGATAGAGTCTTTCCATATAAATTCTAGGTTGACTTCCAGGGTAAACTTGATAGTCTTGAGTTCTTGAAACATAATAAAGTCTGCGTTCTTATGCTGATTGACAAACTTTCTAACAATCTGCTTCCTATCTGGAGATTCTAGACCTGTAATGTTCCAAGAGATGCACTTCATCTTAACATGGTGTACTATTTCTATTCTTTGGATGCCTTAAACTAGTTAAAGCATCTTGAGAGATCTTTCTTCTCCTAATTATTCCTTCTATTATTGGAACCCCTATTTTTGGATCCCAGAGGTCTACCTCTTCTTCTTCTAGGAAGTGCCTTGGAGTTTTCATTATCCGTTGTCCATTCTCCTTCTTCTCCTGTGCACTCCACAACCTGATCCTCCTCCTCAACCTCAGACGCCTTCCTATTGTCCCCCTCGGGATCTCCAGGGTCTCAGAGTAAGGATCGAATGCCTTCAACCTATCAAGAGGGTCTAAATTAACTACATCACTAGATAGGGAATTAGCTTTACCAGCCTTAGGGTCAGTAACAATGACCTTGATCACACAGGAATC
The DNA here is from genome assembly GCF_030272615.1 of Cryptomeria japonica. Classification (NCBI taxonomy): domain Eukaryota; kingdom Viridiplantae; phylum Streptophyta; class Pinopsida; order Cupressales; family Cupressaceae; genus Cryptomeria; species Cryptomeria japonica. The sequence continues at coordinate 577,730,109 of NC_081405.1, forward strand.
CTCTAATTCAATAAACTTCTTTAGGGGAATGATAAAGATCATGTCAGAGGTGGGTTCAACAAGGGAGGAAGGATCTGTCTCAGAGACATTTGGTGAGCCAACCTCAAAGAGGACTTTTGGTGAGTCAGTCTCGAAGGAGACATCCATGTCTGACGAACTTCTATGGGGAGCTTTATTCATCACCCAAGATCGGCTCCCTCCCCTACTCAACTCACCATTCACACCATCTCTATCTTTAAGATTCTAATTTCCAGGGTTATTTGCACTATAGATTAAGTTCGATAATTTCATCTCTAGGGGGATCTCATCCACATCGTCATCCATAGGCGATATTAAATTGCTATGCATAGTCATTTTTTTAATCGCATAATATGAATTATTAGGTAAATTTGCCCTAATTTTTTCCAGGGCTAACTATTGAGCATTTTTCCTCCTTCTTTTCTTAGGGTTTTTCCCCACAATCGGAAACTCATCCTGCAAATTTTCATTCATCTATTTTAGAGTGTCTGAAACCATAGAATGAGGGGTGGGGACAACTCTAGAATTACTCACATTGAAGATTTTATCAGGTTCCTGGGGTTTAGAAATTTCTCCAGTTAAAAGATTATTAATTTTTTTACTAATGGCATTAAGGTTTTCCATGTTCAGGATATGCTTCGCATGAATAGGTTGCGGGTTTTTGGATTGACTTTGGGGTCTATACAAACCCTTGAACTTGTTAATAATCAAGAAATTCTAATGAATATGCCCCTCTTTCCTATAGAGAAAGCACACATTCACCCCTCCAAGGATTTCAATAAGGCATGTAACAACTTTGGATTCTAGGTTAATGTTAACCATTTTGGGGAAATCACATCCAGCGTTGATTGAAATCAAAACCCTAGCATCCAAATGCAGAATTAGCGAGGATGAATTATCCACCTGAATATCCTTTCCTATCAGTTCAATGATTTGAGGTATAAATCTCCACAACAAGGGAGGCACATCCCTAATTAAAACCCATCTAGGACAGGAGAGTGCAAGTATTTCCTCATTAAATGCTTCTGGCGACCATTCGAGGGCACAAAATGTGCATTTTCCAATAGACCAATATTGTTTATTAAGCACCTCTTTTTGCATTTTATGATCCTTAAAAAAAATTACAAACAACCCTTTTTGAATGAGCCTATAAAAGGAGACCAAATAACCTAATTTAATATTCCAAACATTTCTAATCCAATCATCCATAAATTTATAAATAGGACATTTATCCACATCTACAGTTGCAAAGAAAATTATTGTATCTTTAAGCCTGTTCTTTTCCATATTAATTTCTTTACACATTAAATCATTATGGGAAATGGAGATAAAATCCTGAGGGTCCTTACCTTCTCCATAGGGGTTTCCATTAAATTTTTTAACAAACCTCACACCTTCATCGACAGAGAGAGGAGAGAGTAACCGCATCTTTGAACGTCTTGGTTTTAAATGATGCTTCTTCACTAGGTTTTCTGACGCCTCTAGAAGAGTTCTCTATTGAATAGCATTTACTGCTCGCACAAAGAAAAGCAAGGCGATGGTGGAGAAGGATGCTGGGAGTATAACTTACACACAAATCGAGGTATTCACTTACCTACATGGAGGAGAACCAGCGTACTCACCCACGTTAGTGCCTATGGCCCTACAACCTAGAGTCCAAACTCTAGGTCTAATCGAAGTTGCAAAGCAATCCTCCTTATGCGGTTTTCATCCAACTCATCCCACTTGAATCCAACTACCCAAAAAACATTTTCAAATCCCTCAACAAAATCAAATTATTTTATTTGTGCAAGAGAATTATTTATCTAAATATAATAGTTATATTAAATTTAAAATAATAAATATAATTTAAATAAATAATTAAAAATAACTTATAATATTTAAAATAAAAAGAAAATTTATAAATTTAATTAATAAAAATTAATAATAATTATATAATTTTTGTTCCATTAGATATTGGGGTTACAATGGGGACCTCCTCTTCATTATAAACATTCAACTTAGAAGTCACATAAGCAAATCAAATCATTATAGATGTTACATAGATGTCACTTTGGGGAATGTGAACGTCAATCTCCAACAAGAGAACCTTATGATGTTGCCATTTGAACACAACCTCATTGACAATAGTTATATAATTTTAATTATATATTAAACAAATTTATTAATATTAAATATAAAATAAATGTATTATATAAATAAAAATACAAAAAATATAACAACTTAGATAAAGTATTTTGAATTAAGGTGAAAAATACATACTCTCCAAACCAAACCCTTTGAATTTTGAAATAGAAAAATAAAAATTCACTTCTCTAATTTCTAGAACAAAGATGCAATTTATATTGAAAGTTCATCCTTCTATAGTCAAGTGAATAAATAAAGTATTGAATGAAAATTTACCTTCTATCTATGACATTGAGCAATGTTGCATGAAGTAAGAAGAATGTTAGTATGGGGTAAAGCAAGAAGATATTATATTCCTTCACAAGGTATACAATAGAAATGAATGAATGGGGATACACTTTAGAGTAAAACACCACAACAAAGAGTCAAATACTTACACTATCTCTTATAGGAATTGTTTGCATTTAATATATATACATCAACTATACATTTGACACTTAGATCCCTATCAATGAAATGCAACCACTATGCTTTTGTATCCTCTAATATATTATTCAAATTATATTTAACTATCTGTGTAACTATTGCACCTTCTTTTGGTGCAAGTGCTAGTTAATACTCCACACATACAATAAGTAATAGGAGTAGAGTGTTTCAATGATATTACACATAGTGGATATAGTTCAAAAAAATGCAGAATATATGTTTATAAGAAAATTTAGAAATAAGGAAAAATAACAATGATGAATGTAAATAAATAAATTTGTTCTAATGTAATTAATGAATAAGACAATTCATCACAATATAGTCAACACCTTACAAAACATCAATATAATCAATGCAAATTTAAAATATTTTATAGATATTCTTTATATGAAATCATATCATATATTTAAAAAAGTAATAAGAAAATACATGAAAGAGCAAATCATTATCAAAAGGAAAATGAATTTTAAAATATTTCTTATACTATGAATCTAATATTCTATTAGTGAATTCTTTAGTAGTTTTAAATGTGTTGACCAAGTTAAATTAGAAATGCTCATATTGAGTTAAAATATAGTGTAATTACTCAGGAAGGATGATATGGAAAGGTTTGATCCTTTTAGTCGGTGAAATAAGTAACAACATATAATCCCTCTGATTAGATGATTGAGACAATGACTCATAGAAAGAAAATAAAAAATGCAATGAATAATTGTAAGTTTGGATGGAAGAATATAATGTGATAAGAAGTAGTGGCATAAGAGATGAAGTAAGGATAAGATTAGAAGCTAAATCTAACACATTGGAAAAGAGAATATCTATATTGATTATAAAAGTAAATCAATATGGTTAAGATGGGAAAAAAGGGTAGGAATGATTGGAGTAGGAAGAAGGTAGAGGTGTCAAAGTTAGTATGCCATCTATATAATGGATTGGCTTAAAATTATCTTATAGAGTATTCAAATGAATTAGGTTGCTCAAAGTTAATATTTTTGATTAAGGGAAAACAGGTTTTGATGGGTCCTTGAAACCCAGTACATAAGGAAGATCAAAAGATAAGCATTAACGCACAGCTAAACAAAAGACAATAGCTAAAGAAAAGACAACTAGCATACAAAACACTAGCAAGAAAAAGATCAAAACTGAATAAAAACCAAAAATGACCGACAAAAGATCGGAATTAGGTCAAATTTTGAAGCATCTTCACCGCTTCCAGCTCCAACTGATCCATAGTTTCTGCAGCCTACTTGATGTCCTCTATTTCTTTGCTCTTCTTCTGCATCCTTTTAGTAATAGCTCTAGTTCTTCTTCGAAGTCTAGTTTCCTTATCCTTAGGGGTATCTTCTTTGACCTCAATAATACCCTCCACAGCCTTGTCCCCTTGGTATTTCTCCAGCTTGCAGATGAGGGTTTTCATGCTCGCCAAGGCAGCCTTCAGGATCCCTTGTCTCTGCTCCCCAATTTTTTTAAGTGTGTTTTCAATACCATCCAATCTGTGATCTGTAGAATCTGCTCTGTTTTCCAGGCAAGTAAAATTGTTGCAGTTGGCATCTATAATGTCCTTCGCATTGCCAATTGCCTTGGTTAGCTCACTAAGACAATCTGAGAGGGAGTTGAATTTTCTGGAACCTACTAAGGTTTTGATTTTCCTAGCTTCATGGGATTTTCTGACTTTTATGCCCTCTATTTCCTTTGAATCTAGTTGAGCACTTGTTTGAAGTTCTTCGTCACATTATTTATACACAGGACTATGTCCAATTGATGCTCTCCCTGGTTCTTGACATCCATGGTATTAAGATTGACCTCCAGACTAACCTCTCTCTCCTCAGTGTTTAGATCATCTTTCGTTGTTGTGTCCTCCTCCATGAAGCTCTTCTGCTTCAAATCAGACATGAGAGGCGACCTTTCTTCCACCTCCCTACCTTTTGACTTCTTCTTTTTTTGTTCAAATTTAATGTTATGTATAAGAGAAGTAGAAGTTTTAAGAAATAAAGGACTAGTAGGAAATAGGATGAATAGAAACTTAGGGGTGGACTAATAATCATATGGGATGTGGATTAAACTTTTAGTAGGGAACTAATAATTTATGTAATCAAAATATAGATCATTAATGGAAACATGAGATTTTTTCATTATGTTAGTAATATCATTACCATAGTGGCTGAGTAATAAAGTATATTAAATTGTTTTGTGAGGAAAGCGGAAATTATAGAATACGAAAGTAGGAGTTAGGTGTTGCAACAAAATTATATGGATGAGGAGGTGAGTCTTGGTAGAGAAGAGGTTGTTGTTAAAATGAGATCAGTAAAATAGGTATGGATAAATGAGGGTGAGAAGGGATCCATAATATATATAAAATATAGGGATGGTAATAAGTGTACTTTAATATATCACCCAAGACTAAGGATTAATAGAAATAAAGTATAGAAGTTAAAATTTAAAATAATTAGGAATTTTAATAAAGAGAAATTTTTTGGAAAGTCAATACAATTACACATTAAAAATAAAACATGTAATATATGAATTAGGTAATTACATGAAAGGAAAACAAATTGAAATCCCTTTCTTAAGTAAGTAAATTATACCAAGTAATGGAACATGTAGAAATTGAATAAAAATTCATAATATAAACTAATTATATCAAATATATGAGATATAATTGATGAGGAAAATAAGAAACCTTGATTCACAAATTGAAAAGGTATAAAAATAAATATAAATATGACTAAGTAATTCAAAATTATAAAATAAGAGATTTAGATGCACATATCATTGGGTTAATAACTAAAGACTTCTTATAAATTGATTACAATAATTCGTGAATCTTTGAGAGCAACTATTGGATAGGAGAATTGAACTACCAATCAGATTGGGGTAGAACTAATCATCTCAGTGGTTCTGATGATATTATTTCATATTTTTGACACCTTTCATGGTTCATAAACTATAAAGATATGATGAAATATACGATAATAATATAGAAATTAAAGAGAAAGATAAAAAAAGAGAATTAAATAGTTAAAATAACACTATTTGATGGAGCGGTAGGAAATGATGGGTGGAAAGATTAATGATATGGACTCCAAGATCAAGATGGTAGTTAACAAGCTTGAGCTCAGGAAAGTCGAGGAGACCCTTAAAAAGCAAATTGAGGAGGTCAATTTTGCCTACAATAATGTGGTCAATAAGAATAGTGCCTCCCTTAAAGATATTTATGATGAGACGGAAACAAAAAGGGAAAAGAAAAGAAGATGCATGGAGTTCTTAACCCTAGGATTTGGCCCCACATCATTAATGGTAAAGGTCACCCCTGACTCTGTATTGGCCTCCTCTGGGTCTGAGATTGGTTCAAGTTAAAAGAACCGATTCTCCAATACAGTGATTCATTTGTGGCAAGATTGGTAGGAAAAGAGCACCCCCATGTAGTAGATAGTATCTTTGTGTTTGTGCAAGGTGGTAGTTTTTTTTTTTGGTGTTTTTGATTTTTTCTATTTGTTGGTCATTTAGTTTAGTTGTTGTCTCTCTATTTGCTCTACTTGATTTTTATTGTGCTTTAGTGGGGTTTTTTTGCTGGTTGTGCATCCCTCATGCACTCTTGGTGTTTCTTTGTGGATATCTAATGATACGAGCCTATCTTGCTTTTATTAATCAAAACACTATTTGATGATAATTGACTCTACAACATTAAATGTAGGACATAAGAAAAATAATAATAATTCTTGTTAGTCGATTGGCTATTTTATGGGAGGAACTCACACCTGAAAAGTCTCACACCATGAAATTTCACACCAAAAATAGATTTGTCGATAATTTTCAAAGCAGTTACACCAACAAATTTTGGCGATCACTTTCAAAACAGATAGAACGAATATGATGCATACTGAAAATTGTCCCACTGAAAATCAAAATGAGAAGATCAAATTGCCTTTGCTTGTGACCATGACTATTGCGAAGGAAACATAATCACAACTAATAAAATAGCAAAAAAAAATTCCCACATTCTAAAAAACCATGACATTTCTTCTCACTTGTCCTTGTACTTTAATGACTAATTGTCCTACCATAAGTATTTTGAGCTAATCCTAGAGGCAAAAGCCAACTTAACTTATCCAAGGTGAAAACCTTTATTTCGTCCACCTTTACAAAGTTCGTTGATAATTTCACCTACATTTAGCTATCTTAAACAAAATCCAACAAATTCTTAGAGATTTGAACATCAAGTCTCTAAAATCATGAGATTGTCAAAAATTTTAGAGCTTTGAGTTTACAACTATTGAAATCTCAAAATTTTCTCAAAATGCGTAAAACTTCGAACTTGCAGTTGTTGAAATTATAAAATCTTCACAAAAATTTGCCAATTTTTTTGAATTGTACAAGCAAATTTTAGACTTTTTGTAGATAGAACAAAATCTCTCAAGCCGGAGCATTCAAGCTCAAAAGCCAAACCGCAGAGACTACAACTCTATTTCCCAATTAGTTGGGATTGCAAATCAAAAAAATCTAAACAATAAAACTAGGATACATGCAATTTCATTTTCTTTCTATTAAAATAGAAATGAAACTATTATAAAATACAAAATTCAAAAATAACTATTGATTACTAATCTGCAAGTATCAATTAGGAGTTGTATTCAACCATACTAAATAGAGCTTCTCAGAGCTCACTACAAACTAATTCTCACTTGGAGTTGCACACAGTTAGGAGCTATCTTTCTCTACTAAATCACATGCACACCTACAGGTTGTTGTTATTTACAAAATTCTTCTTCTCAGCTCAAACTACAGTCTAGCTTCTGCACATTCTCTTTGTGTTGTTTCTTCTTCTGCTATGCATCGTAGAGAATATTATCCCTTTTTTTATACTTATTATCTTCACAAAAATTCCCCCCAAATTCAAATTCAAAATTACTTACCATATTAAATCCTCTATAGTCTTTTTGTTTATGTCAAGAGTTGTTAGGATGAATATCCGAACAAAATCTTCCTGTAGACTGTTTCTATTGTAGCACTCCTAATAGGTAGGTGGATTTTATGTGGGGTAATACTTGGTGGCCAGACAATAAATTTTAACATTCACACTTTGGCATGAGTCAACAAACAAGGTGAACCATGATCCAAATCAACTATGCCCAAATTTCTCCTTACATGCATGAAAGTCTCTACTCAATGGCTTGGTGAAAATGTCTGCTAGTTGTTGCTCAAACCTACAAAACTCCATTCTTATTTCACCATTATCAACTAAACTTATAATGAAGTGATAACTAATTTCAATTTTCTTTCTTCTTCCATGAAGCACAAGGTTTTTGCTAAATGCAATTGGTGAAACATTGTTACAAAAGATTGTTGTTCCATCATTTTGTTCTTCCTTCTTCTTAGCCAAGATTCTTCTAAGCCAATTAGCTTGACATGTTGTTGCATTCACTACTATATACTCAACCTCAAATGTTGATAGGGAAATAATGAGTTGCTTCTTAGAAACCCGTGAGATTTCACCCAAACCTAGATAAAACACATAGCTTGATGTGCTCTTCCTATCATCTACACTTCCCACCTTATCACTATTTGTGTAACCAACCAGCCTAAAATCATTTGCAAGATTATACAAAATTTCATATTCCCTTGGTGCCATTCACATACCTTAGGATTCTTTTACCCGCTTCACAATTACTGTCCTTTGAAGTTTCCATAAATTTGGAAATCAAACTCACTGCATGCATTACATCAGGTCTAGTTGTTGTTATATACATCAAACTTCCAACCAAACCCTTAAAGCTAGTCACATCAACATTGTTGCTACAATATTTCTTGCTCAACTTAAGACCTATGGTTATTGGTATTGGTGTAGTATTGCTACCATACATTTTAAATCTCTTGAATATATCACTAGCATACCTTTCTTGAGATATTAATATACCATCATGCATTTGTTTCACTTCTAAGCCTAGAAAATACCTTAAGAGACCTAAATCTATCATTTCAAACTCTCTTTTCATGACCTCTTTAAAATCAACAATAAGGAAATGATCATCCCTAGTAAAACCTAAATCATCAACATACAACACAATAATAAGAATGTTACCATCAGTTGTCTTGATGTAAAAAGTGGGCTCAACATCACTTTTTCCAAACCCATTGTTCATCAAATATGAGTCAATCTTGTTGTACCATTCCCGTGGAGATTTTTTCAGCCCATAAGGAGCCTTCTTCAGCCTATATACCTTATTGTCATGACCTAGAACTTCACAACCAAGTGGCTGCTCCATATAAACCTCTTCTTTTAACACTCTATTAAGGAAGGTGAACTTAACATCTATTTGAAACACCATCCATTTGTACTAGGCTGCAATAGCTATGACTACTTTCATGGTATCAATCTTTGCAATGGGAGAATATGTGTCTTGTTAGTCTCTCCCAAACTACTATTTGTACCCCTTGACAACCAATCTTGCCTTATGGTGCTTTATTCTTCCTTCAACATTACTTTTGGTCTTATAGACCCATTTAACACCAATAAATTACTTGTTGGGAGGAAAATAAGTTAGCTCCCATGTATCATTCCTCTCTATTGAATCTATTTCCTCATCAATGGCCTCACACCATTTATTTTCTTTAATAGAATCCTTAAAAATAAATTGGATTGGTTTGAGAAAATAATGCAAAGTTCACATTTTCATCAAAATCTTCTCCATAGCTTTGACCTTGGTAGATTTCCCTTAGACTCTTGGTCTTATTTTATATTAGGGAGGTGAGAGTAGGGTTTAAAGTCTCTCTACTACTACTTCTCTACTGTGCAGACTTTGATATGTGTCATCGAGGGCTTTCAGGAGCTGATTCTCTGGCTATCTCTGGCTGCTTGCTTCTCTGCTTATTTTTGGACTAGGATCTATTTGAAGCTATCATGAGTTTTTAGGATCTATCTAGACCTATCGAGAGCTCACTGTAACAAATTTTTGATAATTCTCTGACACTTTGTTTGACTTCTTATCTCCATCAGGATCTATCAGGAGCTATCTGGAGCTATCGAGAGTTACAACATCTTGCTGGTCATCATACACATCATCATCATCGATGGGCATATTTTGTGAGGTGGATGAAGAGATATCCATCGAGCCATCCCATGAATCATTCTTAGAGAACTCAACATCTCTACTAATGGTGATCCTCTTATTGATGGGGTTGTACAATCTATATGTCTTGGACTCAACACTATAGCCCATGAAAATGCGTTTCTCACCCTTGTCATCTAACTTTTACCTCTTCTCCTTTGGCACATGAGCATATGCCACACACCCAAATACTCTAAGGTTCTCAACCTTCCACTTGCACCTAGACCACGCCTCTTGTGGAATCTTGTCACGAACCGCCTTGGTTGGACTTCTATTCATCAAATATACTTTTGTTGCTACAACTTCTCCCCAATATTCATTTGGGAGTCCTTTTTCTTTGAGTATGCTCCTTGCCATCTCCATGATGGTCCTATTCTTCCTCTTATCCATTCCATTTTGTTGTAGAGTATAAGAATCTATTAGCTCCTTCTTGATGCCATTTTGCTTACAAAAAAATATAAAATCATTGGAGGTATACTCTCCTCCATGATCTAACCTTACGACCTTTATGCAAGGCCCACTCTCCTTTCCAGCTTGGGCTTTAGACAACAAAAAATTATGCAAATATTTAGATTTATGCTTCAAAAAATAGACCCATGTTCTATGATTGTAATCATCAATAAAAGTCATAAAATATTGGTTGCTACCAATAGATATGGTTTGCATGAGGCCAACCAAATCAGTATTGCATCACTATTGCATTAAACTTTGAAGGAAAACTTCAAAGGATTTTATCAACAATCCTCTACTCCTCAATGGTTTCTCCATTTATCCTTAGATGGTTCAATAAACCAATGACTCTTGTATGAAATTATGAAATGGATTCAATGTCCTTCATTTGAAGAGTCTCAAAATATCTTCTAAGCATTTGGAGTTTCACTGATCTAACTTTACGAGTCCCCTTGTAACTAGTTTGGAGGATTTACCATGCATCCTTAGCATACATAGCTTCTACTATTCTAGGAAATATCACCTCTGTCAAGGCTACTTAAATCAAACTTAATGCCTTAGCAGCTTTCCTCCTTGTCTCCCTCAACTAGCTCTTTTGATTGTTAATGAGGGCAACATACTAAGCTGGGTCAATTGTATCCACAAACCCAATGACACAAAGTTCCCACAAATAAATTGGAACCATGGTTGTTTTCATCTTCTTGGCCCAAACATCATAATTTTATCTGTTAAAGCATGCTGGATACTGTTAACTCTCTCTAGCCATGTCTCCTACACACAAAACTCAAACAACAAAAAAAAAATGCCCTACTCACTAGGAATTAGGATCTATAGCTCTGATACCATTTAGAGAGACCAAAATCTCTTTCAAGCTTAAAAGACAAACCACAGAGACAGCAACACTATTCCCAAATCAACTAGGAATGCAAATCAACAAAATTTGAACAATAAAACTAGGTGACATGCAATTTCATTTGCTTTCTATTAAACTAGAAATAAAATGATTACAAAATTCAAAACTAAGAAATAATTGTTGATTTCTAATCTGCGAGCAATGATCAGGAGTTGCATTCAACCATACAAAATAGAGCTTCTCAGAGCTTACTTCAAACTAATGCTCACTTGGGGGTGCACACAGTTAGGAGCTATCTTTCTCTATTGAAAAAACACATGCACACCTACAACCTGTTGTTGTTTACAAAATTCTTCTTCTCTACTTGACTTGTTGCCTAGCTTATGCACATTATCTTTTTGTTGCTTCTTCTTTTGCTACACATTCTTGAGAACATTCTCCCTTTTTATCTATTTGTTGTCTCCATAAAAATTCCCCCCAAATTCAAATTCAAAATTGCATACCACATTAACTCCTCTGCAATCTTATTATTCATGCCAGGACCGATTGGGATGAAGATCCCAACACAATCTTCCTCCAGGTAAGTAAAGTTTATGTGGGGGCAGACTTGGTGGCTCAGACTATAAATTTCAACACTTTTAACCCAAATAGAGATTCAATAATGAGAACACATAGTTCTTTTTTCACCCTAAAAAAAGATCACTTAAACTTTTCATTGAAATAAGAAAGCAAAATTCAACACCCCATGTTATCAATACATCCTCATCTCTTGCTGCTCATGCATTCATTCCAAGAAAAGCAAATTGTAGAGGCTCTTCTATCTATGTCGATAAAGACAGTGAAAAAGCTAAAATATTTGTAAAAGACATGACTAATCAACGAGATTTAAACAAGACCCACACAAAAAATGTTACAACCATGAGCAACCACTACCTATTTACAAGCATGTTACAAGTTACCACCCTACTTCACTCTCTTTCCCCCTCAATAATGTGTTCGCATTGCCATCTAACAACTTAGCTCTCTGGCAGTTTCATTTTTCCTCCCAATTACTACCATAGTCCCATATAAAACTACAAGCCACCGTATATACAACTCCGCATATGGCCTCACCTCCATGTATACTAGTCAAGTGCAATAAATAAAGTTGGTAGGTTAGAAAGTTTTTTTTTTTAATAAAATGTTGTCTTTGGGTAAGGTTTTTTAGTTCAAATAACAATAGTTAATCAAATTTATCTTGAGTTTATGTGTGCAAAAGTATTGATTACTCAATCTACCATTCAGAAACATGACCCTCAAAAATAATATCATATGAATCCGAAGATCATGAAGAAAAACACATGAACTGATTCTTCTTCAAAATTTGCACTATTTAACAAAAGTTGTAATCTGTTCAGAAAAAGTAAGTGTCTCTTAATGGTGGGAAATCGACTTTTAAAAAGTAATTTTTATAAAAAGATTGGACAAATTTTATAAATAGATATTTCAATCAAATTGATTTTTACGTGTAACAACATTCAAATTTGGAATGGATATGAAGAGAAATTTTGGCTTTTATTATTTATTTTTTAAATTTATTTTTAGATGGATTTTAAGATAATTGTTGATTTTTATTATAGTTTTAAAATTCTTCTATGTAATTTATTTCACTTGAAATAATTATGTTTTACGTTATCTTAATTGCAATTTAACATATTGTTTTTGATAGATCAACGTATTCTTTAATATTTTATGTCACCTAAAATCCAAGATTGCTAGTAGTGGTTATAAATGAAATGAAAGAATATTATGAGCTACTAATAGATTTCTCATTTATAATAATTTAAATTAAAAAACTCCTAAAAGATTAATTTATTTTATTTTTCAGTTAATTTTTACATTTTGACTATCCTATTACAACTAATTCTATGAATAATCTATATTAAAAATGTTGGTAGATATCTTTAGAAACATATATTTCATTTTAATATAATTTAAAATATAAAAGACTTTTAATTTGTTATTTGTTATTTGATATTTGTCATTTTCTCTTTAATATATATTTTTCTCCTAAGTTTAAGCATAACTCCAAGACTATTTGAAGAGCATATCAATGCTAATTAATATTATGAAAATGTCAAAAACCTTGCAATGGCTATTTGTATGTTATTGCTCCATACAATCAAGTGATCTCAAGGTCATATAAAATTGGCCATCTGTAGGAGATACTAGTATCAAAACACCATAGATTCAGTTCTCACATTCTTCAATTCACACCCTCCAATATATCACTTAACACATACTTTACTATTGACATAAACATTACACCTCCTTTTGAAGCAAGTTCTAGTTAATATGAAATTAGAAACAAAAGTAATAAAAAATAAAAAATAAAATAAAATAGAAAGCTTAAAAATAATATATGTGCAATATGTATTAATAATAGTGTAAATTAATTAATTTGGGAGATATTAAGAAAATAAGAACAAAAATATAAGAAAGAACAAAGGATGGCTAAACATGTCAATTCATCATAAATGTATATTGTATAAGTGAACATAAAAAGAATAAGTAACAAAGATTAAAAATAAAGTCTTTCACATAAGAGAAAGTAGTAGAAATGATTCGGTATATGACAAATGATTGTGTCAAATGGAATACGAAATTTATGATCTATGAGAAGCACTTTTGACTAGGGTTCCATAGGATATTTTACATTTTAATGAGCATAGGAAATTTTAGTTCACAATTTTAAAATTACAATTTCTTTGTATTAGAATTGCGAGTACTTCTGTGTTTTATAAAAAAACATGAAAAGTTTTTCTACTTGTTCATTCTTGAAATATGTTGAAATGTTTAAATATATCTTTAAAAAAGAGTTAAACAATAGCCTATAAGGACTTAAAATTGGTTTAAAATAAATGATAAAATTGGAAATTAAAATAAATATAAATTAGAATTTATAGAAAAAATATTTATATACAAATATATTTTATGATATTATAATAGGTAAGAGGAATTATATTACAGAATTAAAACTAGAGTTTAGAAATACACTTTCTATAGAATATCTAAATATGTAAAACGACCATGTGAATAATGAGTATAAGTTAAAACTATTTGTATAGATTATATTTTCCAATATTATAATAGGTAAGAGGAATTACATTAGTGAATTAAAACTAGAGTCTAGTAGTAGAATTTCTATAGAATCTTTAAATAATAAAGAATGGCTATCTATAAGATAACATAATACACATTTAATATTTTTTTAATTAGAAAAAGGATAAAAAGTAAAAAAAATAAAATGCTATTACATTTAGATACAAATTTTAAAAATTTTAGATAGTCATAACTCTATGGAAATAAGAAAAAGAAAGGAAACCTAATGATGATTTATAGCTTCAGCCAGAAAGTTTGATATCTCCTAGAAAGTTTGTATTTTAAAATGATGAATGGAATCAGATTCGAAGACAGACTTGAAGGTGCCTTAAACTATGATTCATGGAAACTACGAATGATGTTGGTACTAAGGAAGAATGAGTTAAAAACAATAATAGAGAACCCTTCTAAACCTGATGGAAACAATGAACAAAGTCAGTGGAAAAAGAACAATATTAAAGCAATGAAGTTATTAGTAGATGGAGTAAAAAGTCATCTACTACCTATCATTACAAGGTTATATTCTGTATATGACATGTTCAAAGCCTTGAAAGACATGTTTGAGATTAACAACACAAGGAGAATCCTCACACTTAAAAATCAACTTTATAACATTAAAATGAGTAAAGAAGAGACTATCACTTCATATTTTATGAGGATAACAAAATTAAGGAATTAGCTCTCATCAATTGGTGACATTTATGATAATAAGGAGCTAACTATGATAACTCTAAATGGGCTCCCTATCTCATGGGAAAACTTTAGACAAGGAGTTAGTGCTCGATAAAAAGTTCCCAAATTTGATAGACTAAAAGCTGACTGCATTAAAGAAGAGTGTAACCTAATATCAAGAGGAATCATGAAACCCATTGATGAAGATGTTCAAGTTCTAGTCTCTAGTTTGAAAAGGAAAAAGGACAAAAAGACATATGGTAATTGATCATTCAAGAAGCCTAGAGACTCCTCTAAAGTACAATGTTCCATATGTGGTGAATATGGCCACATTGCAAGAACTTGTCCTCTCAAATTTAAACTACAAGTGTCCCCTGCTAAAGTCAGAAATTCAGACGTATGTTCAGAAAAATATGTTCTCTAGAAGAAAATCTAGATACCTTGTGATTGAGAGGGAGCTTACTAATAAAGATTGAGCACTTCTGAGGTAAAATTGTAAATATTGATTATTATTATTAATACTAATAATTATTTTATGGGCCCTGTGTAAATCATAAGGAAGTGATGACTTCCAAATGATTTCCACTTGTATTTTTGAGGTTATTGGAAGGTGACGATCTTACAATAACTCAAGATTGTGGATAGAATCACCAACTGAGGCAATCCACACAAAAGCTTGTGGATAGAATCGCCGACAGAGGAAATCCACACACAAGAGCTCATGGATAGAATCATCGAATGAGGCAATCCACGTAAGAGCTTGTGGATAGAATCACCGACTGAGGCAATCCACACAAGTGCTCATGGATAGAATCACCGACTGAGGCAATCCACGTGAGAGCTCATGGATAGAATCGCCGACTGAGGCAATCCACACAAAAGCTTGTGGATAGAATCATTGACTGAGGCAATCCACACAAGAGCTTATGGATAGAATCACCGATTGAGGCAATCCATAGAAAAGCTTGTGGATAGAATCGCCGACTGAGGCAATCCACACAAGAGCTTATGGATAGAATCGCTGATAGAGGTAATCCACTCAAAATTTTGTGAATAGAATCGCCGATAGAGGCAATTCACATCTTGAAACTATGGTCCCAAGATAAGCATCATACTATTTATGAATATTGCTCCCAATATCTTTTATCCTCACTAGCTAAGAGGGAGTGTTGATGATTTATAGCTTTAGTCAGATAAAATTAAATGTTAAATTGGTCTTAAGACCTTCAACATTTAATAATAATATATATCATTATGTTATTTATTATTATTATTATTAAATTGATTAGATAATAATTATTACTATATTATAGTTAGTGCTCGATTGTCAAAGAGTTATGATTAATAGTTGTTGTTGAGACATAGTATCGGTCACTAATTTAGCAATTAGTAATTGTGTATACATTGCGTATGTTTAGCAAGGGTCTTTCCTCCACATAAGTCACGATTCTATGTGGAATCATGTTGATTCCACATAGAGCTGTTACTCTATGTGGACCACCAAGAATGTCTATATATCTTGGCCCTATTTCATTTGATGCGCGATAGACGGAGTCGTGATAACAACAGGTGCAGTCGATATCATGGTGAAAGCTTACTGCAACCGATCTCATTGCACTTACAGCAGTTGACATCATTGCACTTACAGCAGGCGATATTATTGTTTTCACAGCAGTCGACATTTTGTGTACACATTAGCGACCTGCATATTAAACAGAACATTGTGTGATTTTCAATTACAACCATTGTGCATAATTACTACAGTATACTTTAAAATTACCTATACATAAATCTTATCCACTTTAACAAAACAAGACTGAATCACATAATAATAAACCCTCTAAATTGCAAATCCAACACACAAATCCATGATTTCATTACTCCTCATTTTGACTTAATTTTTTTTTTTGGGATATTTTTATCACTAAAAGTAATAATAAATGATATATTAAAAAATATAAAAATACAATTCATTTAAGCTACATATCAATTTCCTAATTCAAAAGACAATTAAAAAAAGAATATGATTACAAATAAAGAAATTTTTCATCAAATGGAATCAACCATGCATTCTAAAAGGTAAATATATATATCAAGTGGAAGTGTATAAGAATTAATATAGAAATTAAATGAAAGATTAAATATAGATCTTTTAACTGTCAAAAGATCTATGTTCAAAACTAATGATCTTATTTTATTTTTTAGCAATATATGATAAAAAAAATATTGACAATAAATGTTAAGAAAAATAAAAAAATTACAATAAGCAATTTTCTAAAATGAATAAATATTATAAATCTTTTCAATAAAATAGTTTAAAAAGAAATTGAACTATAATGTAAAATTGAAATCAGTAAATTTTTATTTTACACTATCATTAATTTTTTAATCATTTATTTCTTAAAATTAATAAATTTAGATCATTCTTTAATTGATAAATCACAAAATTCAGAAAATGAAAGACACTATTATCCTAACTATAACCTGATAAAACTAAATTGATTAAAGGATAATTAGATACGTGTAAGACTACATTGATTTCTTTTAAAGGTTTAATAGGAAAGTCTCTCTTCTGCATCATTCATAAGCAATATTCAAATGAAAGTATGTAAAAGAGCCTAGCAAATCAAATGAAATTTATATTGGCAAAGAGAAGAAAGTAATGTACTCAAGATCAGTCATGTTTGAAGATATGTGATGGGATATAAAGTTGTACACATTATGTGTGCAAACAAGACCATTATTTTAAAATGATAAAACTATCCTCTCGACGATAGGTATACAAAGATATTTGTGATAGCTTTAGGTTCAAAGATTTATATTGTAGATAATCACAGATTAACATATATTTTTCATATCAAAATTCAACTCAAAGAAAGGAATATAACTGCTCTATTTATTATAGATGTGTTGATTTTAATCAGATTTACCAAAAACAAGGGATACCCAAAATGCCAAATCCATAATTTCAGAGTATTTTTAACTTCCAAAACTATTATTTTAAAGAAGTAAAGTATAGTCGAAATGGATTATTTGTCCTCATTAATCTTAGAGAGACTAGAGAAAACAGCTTGCAAGATTGTCCACAAGAATTCCATATGAGTCCTTGCATTCTTTATTTACTTATTTTAAATTCGATTGGTTAAAGAGTAGTGGGGCCGAAATCTCTAAGCCTTAATTTCACATCATTTCAACTATTTAGGTATTTATAGGTATTTATAATGACATTTTCTTGTAACATTATTGATCTCTTAAGCATAATTGATTGTTTGATTACCATTGACATGATTACATGTGCATGACACTATTCACAGTTAAAACAATACAATCAATACATTATTCAAATATTTTATAGGTATCCTCTCTGTGGTTGCAGTGACAGCAGATCCTCTTCTTTGCTGTATTCCTTGATCCACCTCTTCTACATCTACGATATTCAG
Organism: Cryptomeria japonica; assembly: GCF_030272615.1. Lineage (NCBI taxonomy): Eukaryota > Viridiplantae > Streptophyta > Pinopsida > Cupressales > Cupressaceae > Cryptomeria > Cryptomeria japonica. Next base: position 577,748,402 of record NC_081405.1, read on the forward strand.
GTGGTATGAATGGTCTTCTAGTTTCTACATTATGATAGCTCCTGTTAGTATCTTGATTAACATATCTATCGTTCGGATATTCACATTCATCACTACAATGTATTGGCAACTCAAACTCTTCCTTGTACCTATGCTCTCTGTGGTTGCAGTCAGAGGAGATCCTCTTCTTTTCCGTTACCCATTATCCACTTCTTCTACCCCTACGAGATTCAGGCGGTACGAATGATGTAGTTTTTGCGTTAGGGTAAGTCCTGTTAACATATTGATTGCTTCGATCTTCATGTTCATTACTAAAACGTAATGGCAACTCAAACTCTTTCTTATTAACATAAACAACTGAAATTGACGACCTTGGCAATGTACGCGCAGGTTGTGACCATTGCCGTTTCCTCAATAAAAGACGTAAATCGTCCAGGTTGTCGCAGATTTTATCTAATGGCTGATTAAACCTACTCTTTGTACGAGGTGATATGGAGGCATTTTGCAGTATGTGGTTACGTAAATGGCGAAATTCAATTTCTAATTTGGTTGACTCTTGTTTTAAGGCAAGCACACGGTCGCTAAGATCTTCCAAACGCTGGTGAAGTGACTGTACAATGTTTTCCTCTTCCTCCTGCCTCTGCTCCATTTCATATAAGATCTGCTCTTCGGCCATGTTTTGGCTTTGCCTCAATACTGGTACAGTGATGATACTAGTTCTAGTTGTAAGAGAGATGATATTTCTGTGGAGTTCTCTACCCTCTTTATCTATCATTCGAAGTGGACGAATGGAGATTCAAGAGGTATATAAGGCTTGCCGCTTCAACTTTTGGATTGTTATCGAACGAACGTAATTAAGCTTAAAACAATCGAAATTATGTATGGGTTGCTCGAGTTAGCAAATGCATGGCTTGTCTGCAAATCTGCTTTTGAGCTATGGAAGTTTCAAATCTAGTCGTCAAAAGAAACCTTTGCTGTTTTTAAGAGCTATTACGCGTCTTTCAGATTAATTTTTTTGGCTAATAAATATCAGTCATAGTGCACTATTCGATGATTTATAAATTGCGGTTTTCATATTCTACTTGGGTAATTGTTTAAGTATAGATGATTATTAATAAGCACTTATAATATTAATTGTGGAAATTAATGTTGATTTATTTTTATTAAATTTTTTTCGTAATAATTAAGGCAGAAGTAGATGTAAAGCGGAAAAATCGAACTCTAGTTGTTCTCCCCTCCCCAACTCCAAGGAGAGACAAGGGAGAGTCACTAGGGTTGATGGTTTTCACGTAGGAGAGACTTTACATTCAAAAGAAGGGTTGAAACCCACAAGATCCAATCCCACGCAATGCAAGATTGAATTCTAAATGAGTTTCAAGGGTTGTGATAGCAAGGATACCCTCTTTTGTAAAGAATGTAGGTAGGATGATTGAACTAAGAATGCATGTAAAGTAGGAAAGATTCGCTTATAAACAGAGATAGGGATACGGGATGAAGCTGCGGACCTGGAATTAGTAGTAAAATGTCGAGACGGTGCTGTTCTAAAATGTTGACGGGACGATGGCGCCCGGCGTGCACACGGTCCTCCGAAAAATCTGCGAAACGAAGGTGGATCTGTTCGTCTCTGCACAAGGTTTCCAGATCTTCAATTACAACCGCGTACCTGCAACCTACACACAGAAAAGAGAGGACGATTGGGGGGTTAGGGATTAGGGGTTTGCCTTTAGGTCAAACCCCGGTTTTAGAATTAACCAAGAAATGAGAATGTTGTAAATGTAAATGTTTGTAATGTAAACAAGTACCGATACCTTGTTGTAAGAATGTTTGTATTCTTACATGCGAAGGTGTAATGTATGTAGTATGTTGTATGTTGTATGTGATCTCCTCTTCAATGGTTGAATCCTTGTCTTGAATGCAACACCTAGCCTTGAATGGAGACTTAGAATGCTCAATTGCTTGAAGGAATGCTTGAATGCTTGAATGTTTGAATATTGCTTTTGCGTCTTGCCCACATATGTCTTCCTCTCCCCTTTTTTGGAAGAGGAAATGTAGTTTATATACTTGTCAATTAGGGCTGATAAACTGATTTTTTTGATCTTAGGCCGACCAGGAAACATTATTTCCCGAATTGCAAACTTAAAGACCCGATGCCCAAAAGAGACCAGGCCCAAAATAGGGCCAGGGACCAGGGCGCTGGGCGCCATGGTCCCACCTCCTGGGACAGCAGGGTGCAAGGAGGGATCATGCCAAGGTGTAGAAAAATGCAGTTTTTGGTGTTGTAAACAGGTTTCGGGGTCTCCATTCAGGTTCAATGTTGCGCCGCCATCGTGAAGACCCAAATGCAGTCGAAATTGCAAGTGTCGCAATTTTAGGACGCTACATTTAGCCCCCACTTTAGCGGGAGTATAAGCGTACGCTGATACTTCCGGTAAAGTACAAGGAAACAACATTGAAAAACTTTCACCACGTCAAGGAGGCAAGATACACCAAGCCCCCAGTGGACTAAGGATCTTATGACTTCGATTGACAAAGTAAAATGGAAGATCCCGAGGGAGAACCATGACTGTCAATAGTAAGGTTCCCTCACTATGAGTCATGCAAGAAAGATATCAAAAATTTTCAAGGCAAAGCTAAATTTGTCAAGAACTTTTCAAGTATCTTGAAAAGATATGAATGGGATGTATGCCCCCCTACGTTAAAGCGATCGCACATGCCTCATCGGGGGTGATTGCTTTAAGGTAGTGATACATATAGGAAATGAGAAAGGAGCACGTTATCACAAGGATTTAGCCCCCAAGTGTGAGATAAGCCTAAGGATAATAGACACAAAACACAAAGCATGAGGTGACTTCGCTTTCCTCGAGGTCAGTATGCTGTATGATAATTCATGTATATCATATGTATGTATGCATAATTGTTCTTCATTCCCCAATCAAGGAAGGTCACCTAGAAGAAGGGAACACGTGTCTTTTGAGTTAACATGAGAGAGACCAAAAGAGATCTCAATGTTTTGCATCGTCCTCAAGTAGACAACACTAAGGACAACAAATAGAAGAATGAGAATAACACATAGAAGAAGTAACAAAAGAGATCAAGAGAGGAGGAGAGAGTCTGCTATGCTAATGAAACTAGTCTAGCACGTCATCTACCCCCCGATCTTGCTGATCAATATTTCGGGAAGGTAGGAAACATTCTAGAGGAGGAACATCCAACATAGCAGATGGAGCTATCACAAGATCCAAACAAGGGCTATGTTCATGTTCCGAGCCACGTTGTTCTTGTCTAGGAGCTAGGATAAGTGCTTTAGAAAATTTGTTAGATAAATGGTTATCAACATCAACATATTCATATTCACTATCAGAATGAATAGAAGTAACATTTTCATCATGAATAACATTTTCATCTATATCATCATCAAGATTTACAAAAATCGGATCTTTAAATCGCACAGGATCAAGACCATCATGCATCTTATGTTTAGGAGATTTCGGCTCAATCTTCGGCTGAGGAGAAAATGGAATAATACTGGCTGAAGGTGTTTTTGGAGATTGCAAAGTTTGAGAAGCAGCTGCCTGAGCTCTAAGATGACACTTTCATCGGCGTTCACGTGCAGAACGATTTCGTCTAGTCTTAGTAGGAAGTTGAGAAGATTGAGGAGGAAGAATGTTCTCATCCTTATCACTTGGGTGTTTAGGTTGTGGTCTCTTAGGTTGAATAATAGGAGAAGAGGAAGGTCTCTTCTCTCCATAAGAGGAAGGAGGAGGAACTGCTCCATATAAGGGAGGAATATTTGGTTTAGGAAGGAGACCAAGTCCATCATGACGAGGAGGTATAGGTCTACTTTTAGGAATTTTATTAGTCATAGGCATAGTCACATTCATAGGGATGGGTTGGGAATCTTCTTGAGGAAAGACATCAGTTTTATCTTTCAAAGGAAGAACGTCCTTCTCAAGAACGATAGGAATGTAAAGTTTGGGTGTTCTAGGTTCACTTAGAGATAGGATCATATCTTTTTTCCACTTTTGATAAGATTTAAAAAGATGATCACTTCGCAGAGGAAGAGATTGGAATTGTTTAGGCCAAAAGTAATCAATAGGAACGCTAGAAGTTCTTTCAGCTGGTTTAAAGAGGCTATGATTGACAGTAAAAACTTCACCATTATGGGGAAATTTCAAACACTTGTGAATAGGAGAAGCGATAGCTTTCATGGAAGATAGCCAAGGATAGCCTAGCTTCACATGAAATTGTTTGGATGATGGAATAATAGCAAAGTCCACATCAAGGGATTTGTTATGGACCTCAATAGGTAATGTAATAGAACCAATTGCAGGAGAAGAAAATGCATCAAATAATTTCACAACCACATTTGTTTCATCATAGATCACTTGATTCAATTGCAAAGTAAAAAGAAATTCTTCAGTAATGACATTAACCATACAAGAGGGATCAATAAGCACTCCACGGCAAGGTGTATTCTTGACTTTTGCAACTATATATAAAGGACCATCAGGTGCCCTGATAGTTTCACTAGAATCAAAGGTGATGGAAGGTTCTTTAGGGATTTTCTGCTGCTCTACAAAGTTAATCACATTCGGAGTCATAGACACAAGATCATCAGGTGAGACAGAGGAATCATTAGTATCAATCGAATTAGAGGTATGAGAAGACAATGGATCAGTAAAAATCTGAAGATTTTGGTTAGGAGGAGCTACAGATGTGTTACCTTTATCATTCACACTAGAAATAGAGATAGTATTATTATCAATCAAATCTTGAATTTTACCCTTTAAAGCAAAACATTTTTTAGTATCATGGCCAGGTTGACGATGAAATTGACAAAAAGATTTGTTATCAAAATAGGGTGAATTAATCTTTGCAGGATCTATTTGCCTTATAGGAGGGAGAGTGAGAACATTTTTTTCCAATAACTTATTCATAATACTATGCAATGATTCATTCAAAGGAGTAAACTTTCTTTCTTTCTTCAAAAACTTAGAAATAGGAGGCACACCTGATGCCGCATTCACATTGTTGTTAATGATGTTTTCATTGAATTTAATGGACTCTCTGTTTGGTTTAAACTTCCCAAATGGTTGTTGACTACTATCACCCTTATCACTCAGAGCCATAGGATTTGCTTGTTCCATTTGACTCACAGTCAGTTGATAATTGTGAAGAGTTGCGCACAACTGTTGGAAAGAAGTAAACTCAGAAAACAGAAGTATTTCTCTAATATCTTTTTGTAAATTAGAAATAAAGATTCTTTGAATATCATTGTCAGGTACTAGAAAGGAAATTTGAGCATACAAATGCTTATATCTACCAATGAAATCAGTCACTTTTTCTTTAACACCTTGTTTACAATGCATTAAATCAATCAAAGTAACTTTAGGACTTATATTGTTTTGAAATTGTTGAATAAAAGCATTTGCAAGTTGTTCGAAAGAAGTAATAGAATAGGAAGGTAACAAGCAATACCATTGTAGGGCTTTATCTCTTAATGTTCTAGTAAATAGTTTTGCAAGCAACCTTTGGTCATAAGCAAAATTAGTACATATTGTTTGAAATGTCTTAACATGTGTTAGAGGGTCACCCTTACCATTATAAAGCTCCAAATGCGGGATTTCGACATGTTTAGGGGGGATAGCTCGAACAATGTCAAGAGAAAGTGGGCTCGCAACATCAAATGTGGGCACACTAAACTTAGATTGATTCATAGAGGCAATTTGTTGCTGTAAAGAAGAGACAGTTTGTGCAAGATTGTTAATGGTCGCTTCAGTTGAAGAGTTCATATTAGACGTGTTAGATTGTGATGGAGGTATTATGTTATTGAAAGAAGGTATAGATTGAGAGTAAGGTGGTGGGACACTATGATAGTTAGTCATAGGAGATGATTGGAAAGGAGGAACACTACAACGAGGAATGGAATGATTAAACGAATTGCCCCCTTGCGTCATGTTCATTTGTGGTGATATAATAGGAACACTCATTGAAGGAATGAATGAAGAAGTTGGATTGAATGAAGGAAGAGGGTTGATTGAAGAAGAGGGATTGCCCCCATGACTGGTGATCATAGGTGGAATGTCTTGTATTGAAGTAGTCATTATGTTTGATGTAAAAGTAGGTACACTAGCAATAGGAGTTGTCAAAGGAATAGAATGATTAACTTGAGTAGGAGGTTGTGTATAACCTAAAGTTTTGGCACAACTCTTCATAGGCATCACATTCGAATCCACAATGTGTGCAATACCATGCAAAATATCAATTCCATTCTTATCACTTTGAACCATACGTTTTAGACCCTCAATTAATGAAAGAGCTTCACTATCAGGGTATTCTTGAGACATCCATTGTTGAAAATCATCAAATTGGTTATCCAATTTCGAAAGTTGTTATACAGAAACCTCATGGAGAGCTTCTTCATCATTAAGAGGATTAGAGGAATTACCTATGTCCTCGTTAAAAAGGCCATTCAAATTAGGTTCCATCTCCTCAGTAATTAAACCTTGGAAAGACTTAATTCTAAGGCTTCGTCTAACGGGAATAGTGTAAGTAAGGCTTATTGTTGTAAAACCCATGCACTAAAGAGAGAGAGAAGAGTTTGAATTTTAGAGGTAGCAAATTTCAATAAAATCAGCCAATCTCCTAGATTTAAGCTGTTAAATGCAATTAGGACAATCTCCTGAAATTTTGGAATAAATGTCTGGGACCGTGGTGAACGGAGTGCACACGGTCCTCGTAACTTTTTTTGAAATTTTCAGGGATGAAAGTTATGATGATTTTAAAGCTAATCTAAAAAAATTGAGTGATTTTACGATCTGTAGATAGGCCAAATTAAAGTTGCAATCTCAAAATTGAACCCTACCAAGATTGTTGAAAAATGAAAAATTCAAATTTTGAAAAAGAGAGGGAAACTGAAATTTTGAATTTTATGATTTTAGAGGGAATACTGAAAGCAATGCAGGCTTTGAAATTTAAAAATTGACTCAATTTCACGCAAAATTCAATTTTGAAAGTGGAAATCAAGGTTGTTGCAATTAAACACCTAATTTCAAAAGTCACAAACTGCAAAAATTTGAATAAAGCACTGAATTTTCGAATGAATGCCAACACACTTTTCAGATTTAGGATAGTAAGAAACACAATTTTGATATGAATTTTAATTTCAACAATTTTTTGAATGATTAGAAGCCTCAATCCAAGCAATCGCTAGACCAACTTTGACTTTAATTTTGAAATTGTTAAAATTGATAAAATCAGCCAAAATTCTGGATTTTAGCAGAAAAATATAGTAAGATCTAGCTCCCAAAATTTCAGAAAAAATGTTGCGGATGATGGCGCTCGGGGTGCACACGGTCCTCGCAACTTTTTTCCAAATTTTCAGGGATAGAAGATATTGTGATTTTATTGTGGAATCCAAAGTTACAGCCGATTTGGAAGTATTTTGATTAGTGAAATTATTAGTCAAAGGTTGAATCAAGAAGGTTTTAAAAATTAGGGTTTTGACATTTAACCACTTAATTTTCAGAATTAAAGCACAAATATGAATTGACAATTTGCAATAGAAGGGTAAATCTGAAATAAGCATTAACAATTAAACATTTCACAAGTTTAATTACTAAAAAGAAAATTTTAGGGTTTTTATGCAATTAGCCTCTAAAATTTGCAAAAGATCAAACATGGAAATGTAATTAAGGGAGCAAATATTTCAGATCTAACCATGAATAATCAGAATGAGGATGTTCATGTCGGGTTCACCAAAATGTAAAGCGGAAAAATCGAACCCTAGTTGTTCTCCCCTCCCCAACTCCAAGGAGAGAGAAGGGAGAGTCACTAGGGTTGATGGTTTTCACTTAGGAGAGACTTTACATTCAAAAGAAGGGTTGAAAGCCATAAGATCCAATCCAATGCAATGCAAGATTGGATTCTAAATGAGTTTCAAGGGTTGTGATAGCAAGGATACCCTCTTTTGTAAAGAATGTAGGTAGGATGATTGAACTAAGAATGCATGTAAAGTAGGAAAGATTCGCTTATAAATAGAGATAGGGATGCGCGATGAAGCTGTGGACCTGGAATTAGCAGTAAAATATCGAGACGGTGCTGTTCTAAAATGTTGACGAGACAATGGTGCCCGGTGTGCACACGGTCCTCCAAAAAATCTGCGAAACGAAGGTGGATTTGTTTGTCTCTACACAAGGATTCCAGATCTTCAATTACAGCCATGTACCTGCAACCTACACACAGAAAAGAGAGGACGATTGGGGGGTTAGGGATTAGGGGTTTGCCTTTAGGTCAAACCCCGGTTTTAGAATTAACCAAGAAATGAGAATGCTGTAAATGTAAATGTTTGTAATGTAAACAAGTACTGATACCTTGTTGTAAGAATGTTTGTATTCTTACATGCAAAGGTGTAATGTATGTAGTATGTTGTATGTTGTATGTGATCTCCTCTTCAATGGTTGAATCCTTGTCTTGAATGCAACACCTAGCCTTGAATGGAGACTTAGAATGCTCAATTGCTTGAAGGAATGCTTGAATGCTTGAATGTTTGAATATTGCTTCCGCGTCTTGCCCACATATGTCTTCCTCTCCCCTTTTTTTTGGAAGAGGAAATGTAGTTTATATACTTGTCAATTAGGGCTGATAGACTGATTTTTTCGACCTTAGGCCAACCAGGAAACATTATTTCCCGAATTGCAAACTTAAAGACCCGATGCCCAAAAGAGACCGGGCCCAAAATAGGGCCAGGGACCAAGGTGCTAAGCGCCATGGTCCTAGGGGACCAGGGCACTGGGTGCCCTAGTCCTGAAGGACCAGGGCACTGGGCGCCATGGTCCCACCTCTCAGGACAGCAGGGTGCAAGGAGGGATCATGCCAAGGTGCAGAAAAATATAGTTTTTGGTGTTGTAAACAGGTTTCAGGGTCTCCATTCAGGTTCAATGTTGTGCTGCCATCGTGAAGACCCAAATGCAGTTGAAATTGCAAGTGTCACAATTTTAGGACACTACAGTAGAACATTTCGACAAGAGTTAATCAATTGTCGCAAGTGTAATGCCCTGCCAGGAACCCCAAAGAAAAACTACACAAACTAACCAGCTAGGGGTGAAATATTTTTTCTTTTTTAAAGTTTAATCCACATAAAGTGCTTTAAGTACTACATTGCATGTTTTTTACACATGGGAAAGTCTACCACAAAGAATTCCTAAAGGGTTACCAATGAACAATTATTTGAAAGATTAAATCTCATTATTAAGGTTAATCCAATTATCCATCAATTACTTATTAAACATAAATAAACATTATTCATACAACAGATTTCATCATTGGAAGATTAAAAGTATTACAATATATTTATTTTAAAGAAAACATTTGCACATTGAATAAAGATAACTGATATAACAAACATCCATATAAACAAAGATTACATTAATCATCTATTACATGGCTTCCAATAATACAAATGAAATTTACATCTTTACCAAATGCCAAGGTGACATAATCCACTGATACAAATGATCACGTAGGTCTCAAATAAAAAAATCTCCAAATTGAGATGATACTAGAATCACGAACCACGAAAATATTTGCAAAGTCAATCCTCGCATGAAGGCACAAACATAAACATCCAATGGGAAGTGGCACTACCACCTGACCATGTGATCCCAAAACAGAATCATCCCACCATGCTAGGAGATAGCAGAAGACCACCAGGCAAGCACAAGAAAAAAATGGTCGACAATACAAGTGTGACTCCTCAATACTCCATGTGAACTCAACATCACAATACACTACTAACCCTAAAGAGAGAGTGTCATCTCATATCTTGTGATGGTTACCCTAGGTAGGCCTCCATAGGTCCCAACCCCCAACCTAGGTTATCTTGGCAACCTTTCTCGAACCCCTGATTCCATCCAAAACTCATGCGGATCCTACCAACCCTTCATGGAGAAAAGGTGGTTGGTTTGCCATTCTAGTCCTTCCCACTACATCTTGAGTCTATACAAGCACTCAACCATGCACGAAGTACAATATCTTATTTAATGTTAAGAACTACCCACCCCCTAATCAATTATTAGGTTATCACTTATTAACTCACTTTTGAGGGGTTATCCAGCCAACCACTTCGGGCACAGCCCCCACTCGAAAGGCACTCTCCCATAGAACACTATACAATCATGATCTCTCTACATCTACGAGAAACCTATGGTGATATTGGTAGCCATATAACCAATAAAAAATACAGGTGACAAAAGCATAATCTTACTAACCCTTGGTTAACTATATGGAACATAACACAACATGTTTAAAACAAAAAAGTTATAAGGACAACACTTGATAAAGAGGGTACAACAATAACTACCACATGACGACTAAAAATTTACAAGAATTGCAAGAAATCAAACTCTTCCTAAGAAATACCAAATTCATTGAAGATCATAATTCAAACAATCTTTTGAAAATAATTAAAATCATTATATACTTGCAATTCAACATTTAAGATTTAATAAAACACATCCACTCCTTTAAAAAGAAATTCAAAGCTGTCATTAATCTCATAAGGCTAGAATTTAAACTAACCACAAATAACCAATTGCCCCCTTTTATTTTTGAATAAGAAAAAATCATAATAACTTAATGAATAAAACATCCCATATTAAATAATACATTTTCCACAAAAGCATCATTTAATTTACTTTCCCAAATAATGCAATTTCTAAAAATAAATATTAAAAATCACATTAATTATATATATAATAATACAAATATATGAATATATACTTATATATATATATGATATTATATATCATATCTAAAAATAACCTAAATTACGGATAACTCGAAATAACCAATAGTAATCATAAAGGAAAATTACATTTAAAATTTTATATATATATATATATATATATATATATATATATAGATATAGATATATAAAATCCGCATAACATAAATTTGGGCAAACGTTATTTCTTTATGCTACCAAAATGCATAGCGACATATATTTAGTAGGAGGTTTAATTAACAAGAACTTTTTTATTGGCAGTTGGTAGTGCTGCTACCATATGGTAGCAGAGACTACCTAATGGTAGCTCTACTATCATATGGTAGTAGCACCTACCACATGATAGCGCGTTACTACCAATGGTAGTGCAGCTACCATCCCATGTGGTGGGTGAAGGTGGGTCCCCTACCATGTGGGTCAATATATAATATTTAAAAAAAAAAAAAGTTTAATAAAATTCTTTCCTGCACGAAAAACCATAACTTTACTAAAAAAATAGACTATAAACATAATTTTTTTCTTTGAAGGAAAATTCTTAAATAAAATCTAATCCTCTCCAAAAGGTCAATGGATATTTTTTCTTTTTCTCATTTATTTTTCCTAAAATTCAAAATAACTCAACATATAAATTAAAAATTCTAAAAGCATACTTTTTAACTTTATTTCGTTTCTCAAATAAATACAATCTTTTTTTAAAATATAACATGCACTTTAACCATTTAACTTTAATACTCAATTTATTTAACTAAATCAATAATCACAAAGGCATATTAATTTAATTTAAATACACCAACATGAAATAACAAAGGCATATTAATTTAATTTAAATACACCAATAAGAAATAACACTATTTACTCAAACCAACTTTTCTAACTAGCTGGAAGCACGCAAAATGAGAAATAACCACAGGACGACTCACAAAATGAAAATGCAAAAAAACCATGACTCGCATACCGGTCAAACGAGAAATAACAACTGACTGATGACATGCACATGAGTGTAACCATGGGTCAATTTTAAGGTCTACCAACTATCTCCACCACTCCCATCGGAGAAATAAGGTACGCTCAGACCTGTGAAACCAGGTGGAGTCGATACCCTGTACCTACCCAGTACTTGTACCTGTAATGTCCTGCATCAAAGAACCACACATGCATATAGATATATATATAAAAGACATGGCACGCACACCAATGAAGAAGAATCGTGATGTTGCTTGTCTCCCCAGTGTGACTGAAGGAAAATCATCCCCTCGCACCCCATACACTTACAAACAGGAAACATGAATATAATGCATTGCATGTATAAAGTAAATGTAGCAGTCCATGACAGTAATCCAATAAAAATTACATTTAACATCCATAAAGAAATTCTGCATGAAAGACATATACTGAAAATCAAATTAAAGCATATCACCATACTGCATAATTTCTAAGTAAAATATCACCATAATGTATCCACTGAAAAACATCAACTGATGTCAAACATGAGTCTAAAAGTCTTATCAAGAAAGGGGTACTACGTTCTCCCCCCCAAAACTAAGGTTACTCCTAGAAGCCTAAAATAGATAAGAATAGAGCTCTCTCATCTTCGCTCCATCCTTCCATGTCACTGAGGTCTCATCATTTGGGTCCAATAGGATGCTTACCTGGGCGATGGTATGACCCCTGAGGGTCAAATCTCGATGCTGAAGAATGTGCAAGGGCTCCATGGAAAGTTGTTCGTGCTCGGCCTGCAAAATGTTCCAATCAAGAACATGGGTCAAATCAAGATGATAAGGTCTAAGAATAGAATCATGAAAAACACCGTGGATGTGGGATAAAATTGACAACAAAGCAAGATGGTAGGCAACAGGTCCTATCTTCTCAAGGATCTCAAAAGGGCCAACAAAACAAGGCACCAACTTAGAACACTTTTCATAATGGATCGGACTCTTCTGTGGATGCACTCTCAAGAACACACAGTCGCCAACAAAAAACTGACGATCCACTTTGTGAGCATTGACATACTTCTTCTGCCTATCCCGAGAAGCTACCAAATGCCCATGAATCTGCTCAACCTACTACTCCATCTCTCAATGCATATCTTGTCCTAAATGCACCCTATCCTCTAACTAATCCCAACTCAAAGGAGTACGAGAAGGACGACCATACAATTCCTAGAAGGGAGACATGCCTATGGAGCTGTGATATTAATTGTTATAAGAAAACTCAATAAGGCATAGATATTCCTCCCAACGTGACTGTTTGTCCATAACATACATGCAAAGCATGTCCTCCAAGACCTAATTCACACGCTTGGCTTGACCGTCGGTCTCTAGGTGATAAGATGAACTGAAGTTCAACTAGGTCCCCAAAGCATGCTAAAGTGAGGTCAACAATGCTAAAGTAAAGACAAGATCTCTATCAGAAATGATCCGCCTAGGAATCCCATGCAACCTCACCACATCTTTCAAGAAAACTCATGCCACCACTGCTGCTCTATAAGAAGATCAAATAGGAAAAAAATGAGAAAATTTGGTCAATCTATCAACAATGACCATGATGGCATCATGATGATGCGAAGAAATAGGCAATGCCACTATCAAATCCATGGAAATGATATCCCATTTTGAATCTGGTACCAAGTTAGGCTGTAAAAGCCCTTCAGCATGCTGATGCTTTGCCTTAACTCCCTGACATTCTAAAAACTTCAACACAAAATCAGAAATGTCACATTTTATACTAGCCCAATGATATATGTCTAAGATTTGTGTGTTTTTTTTTGACACCAGGGTGTGCCGAATAAGGTGCATGATGGGCTTCGATCATGATCAAAATACAAAGATCATCCAAAAGAGGTACATAGATCTATCCAAGATGTCGAAGAAGACCATCTGCCACAAGGTTATATCCAAAATATCTACCCTCTAATGGTCTTCCGGACTCCATCAAAGCTCTAACATCCTGATACTAAGTGTCCTGAGGAATAATCTCAAGAATTTTCTCTCTCAAGTCCACCCTAAGGGATAATGCTACAGCTTCATGTCGCCTACAACTCAAAGCATCAGCCACTACATTCTCTTTCCCCTGAATATATAAAACCTTAAAATCATACTCATATAGGAATTCCATCCATCTTCGCTATTAAGCATTCAAGTTCGGTGGCATGAAAATATACTACAAACTATGGTGATCACTATCTAGCTTAAACCGATGACCCAATAGAAAATGTAGCCAGCTAACTAGAGCATGAACTACACTTTCCAACTCCAAGTCATGAACTAGATATTTTAGCTCATGTTCCTTGAGTTTGCAAGACTCGGAGGCTACCACATGACCATCCTGCATAAGCACTGCTCCTATACCTTCTAAAGAGGCATCTGTGCAAGCCATTAAACTCTAGATGGATCAAGAAGTGCCAAAATTGGACCACTAATATGGAGTTCCTTCAAGGTCCGAAAAGATGACATGCACTGCTCTAACCAAATAAAATTCTTCCCTTTCATTTGAAGAGAAGTGATCAGGTGATCTATCTGGGAAAAAATTTGAATACAACGATGGTAATATCCGGCCAAACCCATAAAACTTCAAACCTCAGAAACCTTGGTTGGCACTGGGCAATCTACAATAGCTTGAATCTTAGAAGGATCCTTGGATACACCTTCTCCCAAAACTACATGACCAAGATAGTTCACCTCCAATAGGAAGAAATCACACTTTGCTTGATTGGCATAAAGTTGATTCTCTCTCAAGCACTACAATACCTATCGCAAGTGGCTCTCATGCTCTTCCATAGATCTAGAAGAAATCAAAATGTCATCTATCAACACAAGGACAAAACAATCAAGGTAGGTGTGAAAAACCCCATTCATGAGGCTCATGAAAACTGAAGGCACATTCGTTAACCCAAATGGCACCACTGTGAACTCATAGTGACCATAATGGGTATGAAAAGTCATTCTATGAATGTTTGCATCATGAATGTGCAACTGATGATACCCAGATTTCAGATCAATCTTAGAGAACACCTTGGCTCCCTTTACCTGATCAAAAAGATCATCTATTTGAGGTAGTGGATATCGATTCCTGATGGTTACCATATTCAACTATCGGTAATCAATGTATAATCGAAGAGAACCACCCTTCTTCTTAACGAAGATAATTGGCGCACCCCAAGGAGAAACACTAGGATGAATGAACCCCTTGGCCATCAATTCCTCCATCTATAACTTGAACTTACTCAACTCCAGAGTAGTCATCTGATATGGAGCTCTCGAAATAGGTTTCACACCAGGAACCAAGTCAATGCAAAATCTATGTCCCGCTTCAGAAGCATACTGGGAATATCCATAGGAAACACATCAACATACTCTCGAAGAATAGGGTGACCATAAAGATTGATTTCTCGTCTCTCTTCCTCATCCACATCCTTAAGAGGAACTGCAAAAAGCTAACACCCTCAATGCATACACCACTTAAGTTGCATAGCGAAAATCATATGTAAGGTTATTGATCTCTGAACCTTAATGATCCCCACTTTCCTATCATGATTATCTACACACTCCACTATCTTCTGATGACAGTCTACATGAGCCTTGTGAGATGCCAACCAATCCATCCCCAACACAACTCTCTAAGGCCCCAAAGGAATGACTCGAAGGTCAACTAAAGTAACTAAGGGTCCTAGGTCCAACTCACAACTGGGAATGAAGGTATCTACAGACACACCAAATCAGATAGCCAACTCTACTTGCCACCTATCCACCCATCTAGCAGATGCAACCCCGCGCCGCTCCATAATGGAGGAAGAAATGAAAGAATCAGAAGCAACAAAATCAAAAAATTACAGAGATATGAATACCACCCAACACACCTACAGTCTTGATCACTGTACCCTGATGCTTAGCCTAGCGGTCATCAACCACTGCAAAAACACTATGGGATCTACTTGCATCCACCACTATCAGCTAAAAGAGCTGCTAACCTCTGACTACCTATTCGATGAGAATGCTGAGGGCACTGAGCAGGTTATGTGGCAAAACTGACCATAGGAGAAGTAAAACTCCCCTACTAGTTCCTCTACCTCTAGATGGCCCACTAGACTGCTCAAAACTTTCCCTACTAGGGCCCTGAGATGCACCCTGAGAGAACTACCTTGGGAAACTTTACCTACTCCTCTGAAATTTCCTATTCTCCTTTGGCTGATTCCCTCTAACTTTGGAACCACAGTAAGGCACACTCCCAATATGCACTCTAGACTTACTATCATGAGGATGGCCAAGATTTTGCTCTACCAGCCTAGGTTTTTCCATGACTATCTCTACTGAAATAGGCTCAAACACTCTCACTCCTCCATTGATGTAGTCATTTAGACCCCTCAAGAAGTGCTGGACTAGCATCGCCTCATCATTCCCAATACCAACATACTATTTGAGCTCATAAAACCTATGCTCAAATTGATCCACAAACATGCCAAATTGGCATAATGCATAAAACTCATCTGCCTAAGACTGTCTCTACTCAGGTGAGAGAAAGCGTGCCCTAAATCTCTCCTCGAAAATCTTCCAAGACATGGTGTTAATGTTCAAACCGATCCTCTCTTTCTCCAACCGCCACCAGATAGAAGCAAAACTCTTGAGATGCATGATGGCACATCTGGCCTTGGTGTTACTTCCATATGGATGCATGGAAAAAAAATGATCTAAACTAATCAACTAGGTCTCTGCCTCAAGACCAGTATCCAAACCACCAAAGGAAGGAGGATGGGATCTCATCAAATCTCTCATGTGCCCCAAAGTATTTGATTCCTAGTCCACTAGGACCTCTCTCCTCCTGGGAGACCTCTCTCTTTCTCTCTCCCTCTCCTCAAGATTTTGATGATGCGATTCTCCCACTTGAGCATGGATAGGATGTTTAGCCTCAGGTCTAGGGCCTAGTCTAGTTAACACCTCCTAGAACATCTGTCTCATTTCTTCCCTTTCGGGAACTTGCTCTACTGCATGTTGCTCATTCTGATGAAAAAACTGATCCTGCTCTACACTAACATGAGTGGGTTGTGGGAAAGGAGTATGATGACCTATACCTTGACTGCATCCCCCACCTCTACCTCTATTGTGGCCACCAACACGACCACCACCTTTGGCTTTCCTAGCCATGATCCTATCACTGCACAAGAGAACACGGTTTAGATCTACAACAAGGATACTGACAAGGGAAACACAAACACCAAGACCTAATTAAAAGGTCAAGTTGAATGGGCTCAATTTAAAACCAGAGTACCTAATGTTGAAACTTGGCTCTGATACCAAATGTAATACCCCACCAGGAAAACCACACAAACTAACCAACTAGGGATGAAATAATTTTTTTTAAAAGTTTAATCTACAAAAAGTGCTTTAATTACTACATTGCACATTTATTACACAAGCGGATGTCTAACACAAAGAATTCCTAAAGGGTTACCAACAAGGAATTATTCAAAAGATTAAATCTCATTATTAAGGTTAATCCAGTTACCTATCAATTACTTATTGAACACAAATAAACCATATTCATAAAACAAATTTCATCATTAGAAGATTAAAAGTATTACAATATATTTCTTTTCAAGAAAATATTTGCACACTGAATAAAGATAATTGATATAACAAATATCAATATAAACAAAGATTACATTAATCATCTATTACATGGCTTCCAATAATACATAGAAATTTACGTCTTTACCAAATGCGAAGGTAACATAATCCACTGATATAAATGATCACATAGATCTCAAATACAAAAATCTCCAAAATGAGATGATACAAGAATCACGAACCATAAAAATATCTGTGAAGCCAATCCTCAGATCAAGGCACGAACATAAACATCCGATGGGAAGTGGCAATACCACCCGATCATGTGATCCCAAAATAGAATCACCCCACAGTTCTAGGAGATATCAGAATACCCTCAAGAAAGAACAAGTAAAACATGGTTGACAATACAAGTGTGACTCCAGAATACTCCAAGTGATCTCAACATCACAATACACTAGTGACCCTAAAGAGAGAGTATCATTACATAACTTGTTATGGTTACCCTAGGTAGTCTTCCATAGGTCCCGAACCCCAACCTGGGTTATCCTGGTCACCTTTTCCAAAACCCCAGTTCCATCCAAGACTCATGCAGACCCTACCAACCCTTCATGAAGATAAGGTGTTCAATTTTCCATTCCAAGCCTTCCCACTACATCTTGAGTCTATATGAGCATTCAACCATGGGCGGGGTAGAATATCTTATATAATGTTAAGAACTACCCACCCCCTAATCAATTATTAGGTTATCACTTATTAACTCATTTTCAAGGGGTTATCTAGCCAACCACTTCATGCACGTCCCCCACTCGAAATCCACTCTCCCATAGGACATTATAGTATCACGGTCTCTCTACGAGAACCCTATGGCAATACTAATAGCCATATAACCACTACCAAACATAGGTGACGAAAACACAATCTTACTAACCCTTGGTTAACTATATGGAACATAACACAACATGGTTTAAAACAAAAAGGTTATAAGGACAACAACTGATCAAGAGGGTACAACAATAACTACCACATGACGACTAAACATTTACAAGAATTGCAACAAAATCAAACTCTTGCTAAGAAATACCAAATTCATTGAAGATCATAATTCAAACAATCTTTTAAAAATAACTAAAATCATTATATACTTGCAATTCGACATTTAAGATATTATAAAACACAACCACTCCTTTAAAAATAAATTCAAAGCCGCCATTAACCTAATAAATCTAGAATTTAAACTTATTACGAATAACCAATTGCCCCTTTTCTTGTTGAATAAAAAAAATCCATAATAGCTTAATGAATAAAACATCCCATATTAAATAATATTTTTTCCACAAAAGCATCATTTAATTTAATTTCCCAAATAATACAATTTCTAAAAAAAATATTAAAAATTACATTAATTATATATATAATAGTATAAATATATGTATATAATTATATATTCGATGAATATATACTTATATACACATATCATATTATGTATATATATAATATCTAAAAATAACTTAAATTACTGATAACTCAAAATAACCAATAGTAATCATAAAGGAAAAATACATTTAAAATAATATATATATATATATATATATTATAAAATATATAAATCCGCATAACATAAATTTGGGTGAAACATTTTTATTTTTTCTATTCTGCCAAAAAGCATAGAGAGGCATATGTTTAGAAGGTGGTTTAATTAACATGGAGTGTTGTATTGGCAGCTGGTAGTGCTACTATGAATGGTAGTGCTACTATCATATCGTAGCAGAGACTACCAATGGTAGCGCGTTGCTACCATATGGTAGTAGAGACTACCAAATGGTAGCTCTCTACTACCATATGCTAGTAGAGCTTTCCATATGGTAGTGCGCTGCTACCAATGGTAGCGCGGCTACCATCACACGTGGTGGGGGAAGGTGGATCCCCTACCACGTGGGTCAATATATATATATATATTTTATAAATTTAATAAAATTCTTTCTTGCACAAAAAACCATAACTCTTCTAATAAATAGACTTTAAACAAAAAGAAATTCTTTGAAGGAAAATTCTTAATTAAAATTTTGTTTATAAATAGATACATATAAGACCCAAATCAAATGATTTTGGGCAAAATTCATGACAAATTTAACAAAAATATAGAGGGTTAATTCAGATTTTCATTGCTCACATACACAGGAAAATAATCATGAACACACACAGGGAGGTCTAATTTCAAAAATTTCCCTAACATATCCCTTGATTTTGAACAATTTGAAAACCTCTATACACACAGGAAATAAATCTTTTACTCCCAATCATGAAATGAAAGGATTTAAAAAAATTTGCTCAACTTGAAATACACATAGGCAAATTAAATCTTTGGTTTTAAAAAGCAATTTCTTCACAATCAACAAATTTGATTTGGGAAAAGACTAATACAATAATAAATCCCTCCATTCCTACAGCTTATATTAAATTTAAAGTTTTTAATCAAAATGTCATAATTTCCAAACACACACCCAAGAAGTTTTCAAGCAATTTAAATTTTTGCAACAAAAGGAAAGAAAAAACTCTATCCAACCTGTAAACAGTCTTGGAAAGAAAATTGAAATGAGCCTCAACCTACACAGTAAATCTTCAATCCAAAATCCAATTTCCAATTTCGTTTTCAAAACTTGGCTTCCAAAAATTTTCCTCCTCTCTTCCCACTCTCAGGTAATATATGAAAAATTTTACCTAAAAAACTTTTAGGTTAAAGTTTCATTCAACCAATAGAAAATTTCCCCAAAAAGTTAAAATCTAATCTCCTCCAAAAGGTCAATGGAGATATTCTCTTTTTCTCATTTCTTTTTCCTAAAATTTAAAATAACTCAACATAGAAATTAAAAATTCTAAAAGAATACTTTTTAACTTTATTTCCTTTCTCAAATAAATACAATTATCTGTTTTTAAAGATAGCATGCACTTTAACCATTTAAATTTAATACTGAATTTATTTAACTAAATCAATAATCACAAAGGCATATTAATTTAATTTAAATACACCAACATGAAATAACAAAGGCATATTAATATAATTTAAATACATCAAAATGAAATAACAAAGGCATACTAATTTAATTTAAATACACCAACATGAAATAACAAAGGCATATTAATTTAATTTAAATATACCAATAGGAAATAACACTATTTACTCAAACTAACTTTTCTAACTAAATAGAGGCACACAAAATGAGAAATAACCACAGGACAACTCACAAAATGAAAAGGCCAAAGAACCATGACTCGCATACAGGTCAAATGGGAAATGACGACCGACTGACGACACTCACATGAGTGTAACTGCGGATCAATTTTAGGGTCTAACAACTATCTCCACCACTCCCATTGAACAAAAAAGGAATGCTCATACCTGTGAAACCAGGTGGAGTCGATACCACGTACCTACCCGATACTTGTACCTACAATGTCCTACATCAAAGACCCACATGTGCATATAGACATATATATATAAAAGACACAACACACCCACTGATGAAGAATAATTGTGATGTTCCTTGTCTCACCGAAGTGAGTGAAGTAAAATTATTCCCTCCCACCCCATACACTTAGATATACAAAACATGAATATAACACATTGCATGTATAAAGTAAATGTGTCAGTCTATGATAGTATTCCAATAAAAATCACATTTAACATCCATAAGGAAATACTGCATGAAAGACATATACTGCAAATCAAATTAAAGCATATATCACCATACTGCATAATGTCTAGGTAAAATATCACCATAATGTATCCACTGAAAATGTCAACTAAAATCAAACAGAATCTAAAAGTCTGATTGAGAAAGGGGTACTACAACAAGAGTCATATGTTCTTCTATTGAAATATATGTAGAATAATTTTTGTTAATGCCTATTAAATATACAATTTTTTTTATCATTTTCATCAAGATAAAATTATTGACTACTTCATATTGTCTTCAAAGTTTTGAGCACATTAAAGATTCTAATACAAGTTTAACAACACTCTAAGTAGGTACTACTACCAAATTCAATCTAAAAGTAAGCAAATATCACTCTTTTTCCAACTTTGGCAATACATCAATGTACTACTATAAATTAATTAATAATTATTCAAGTTGAAAAGTAAATAGATTTTTAACCAATATCAAATTTATACCCTTATATCTCTAGTAACTTAGCCCTTTATTCAGAACTTTAATAGTACGTCTATTTCTCACCTAAGGAAATCCTGTAGTCTAACTACGTGAAATATAAAACTATTTCTTTTTTAATGAAATAATTAATTTTTTTGAGAGTAAAATAATATGATATATAATTATTAATAATTGGACCTAACCTATGGGTTTAATTGATTGTCTTAAAAATATCATAAATTATTGTTAGAGTTTGGTAATTTTTTATAATCAGCTTCTTAATTACATGAATAATGATATGGAATTTATATATCCTATTAAAGGATTATTTATAAGATAAGAATTAGTGCAAGTATCCTATTAATGGGTCTATTTGGGTTAATCCTGGTGATAAGAGGGTGAAGGATGATGAGTGGAGGAGGTATGTAGAGGGATGTATCAAGGTGAATTTTAATTGGGTATTGAAGGGTAATATGGGTCCATCAGGGGCACAATATATTGTGAGGGATTGGAATGGTATTATTTTGGCAATGGATGCCAAGAAGCTGGCAGAGAACATGAATAATGAAGCTAAAGCCTAGGTAGATCTATTGGAGGTTAAAATGGCAAACAAATTAGAAGTTTCAAATCTCCATTTATATGATAGGAAAAAAGCACAAACATGTGTCACACTTGGGGCTAACTAGGTGCATTCCAACCGAACTTAGTTCAATCAGATTGATTTTAGTTGAACTAAGTCTGGCCGGATTATTCCCCTGCCACATGGTACCTAGTGGTGTAGGCATGGAGCTTAAATGGCACTAAGAGTTAGGCTAAACCGAGTTCAACCAAACTTATTTTGGCCAAACTATTGGTTACATTATCTTGATTTTTGTGAGTGTCTGAAATTAAAATATTTCAAAATAATTCAAAATAGGTTGGCTGAACTCATGAATGTGGTAGGTGATGTGGCAACGAAATCACCTATTTTGTCTGCATTTTTGAAACATTTCACTTCAGCTCAATTTTCCTTCAGGCATAATATTTTTTGACAAAAATTAAAAATACCCTTTTGTAGAGCTCAAAGTCACGAATCTGGACATATAAATTTTATTATTATTTTGATTAATTTTAATACTTTTCATTAATTAAACATTGTGAGTAGGTTTTTTAAGTTCGAAAAGAAGCTGATTAGAAATTAAAAAATAATACATGATATTTAAAAAAAATTAAAAATATATTTTTCACTAGATGACACCGACTAGAACGCTTGATTTTCACCATTTTTCAGCAATAAAAAATCTATCTTTAAATATATAAAGAAATGTCAATTTTAAAGAAAAAAAAAATAGCACACTTAAATTTCATTAATATATCTATATTTGATCAATTTACATCATTTTGAAATTTAATATAGAAATGCGATTTTTATGCGCTTAAAGTAAAATAATTTTAGTTGTGCTGGGCACTTCATTTATAAAAGTGTGACACACCATTGTGATTTTACCCAATAACTCTCTAATGGTTTTAAATGCCATTATCAAAGGTGATTGAATTGCATGAAAAAATAATAAATTTATTAAAATTATTAGAAATTACCTTGCAAATTTAAAAATTTCCATGTCCCATATGATGAGGGGGGGGGGGGGGGGGAGAATATCATGGTGGAAAATTTGATTAAGGTGGAAGTGATAATTAATAGGGGAATGACAAGAGATATTTGGGAAGATCTTAAAGATGTAAAGCTTGAATTCTAAGGGACGTCGAGGTGGGAGGTCCGATAAGATGGATATCACATGATACCAAAATTTGATGACACTTAAGTCAGGTTATGTATAAGAATTGTGCATATCTAGGAGGTGTTATTTATGGCCAAGATGGAGCTTCTTTAATACCATAGAAATAGATTGAGTGAGATTTGATAGAGGAAGGTGATGGGTGGGAATGGTGTGTGGAGGATGGAGTCTATTTTTTCTATGATAACCCCTAAAGAATTATTGTCTTTGTGGGCTTCGTGTCGGAGAAGGGAATGTGAAGTATTTTTAAATATGATGAACCCATTTTTATGTAGATAATCGACATCCTCATTGGTGAGGAATTCATGAACACTACACATCAATAGAACCAATGTGAATATAGTATACATTGTCATGGTGTGGGGGCTATAATTCGATAATAAGTAGCACATTGGTTGGGTGATGTAGAAATGTGTTAGCAAGGATTTTTTTTATAAGATAAATGTGCTATTGGAAATGGTAAACCTTGGGGTTGTTTGTTTTGGCTTTTAATAGTGATTGGGTGTTGAATAGTGACCCATAACCATGTATGTTTTGTTTCATCAAGGGGAGTGTTACATCCAACAAGGATGAGTGGTGAGTGGAGACACATATTGGATGGGAGGTACTAAAATAATTCCTTGGGGAGAAAGACTTGGAGTTGAATGAGGGTGCAAAATGAGTGACAGGGAATAGAAAGAAACACCTACAATTTGCACTAGAGGATCACTGGGTAAATAGGTCTTTGGAGCCAAGGATGAAAATTAAGTGAACTAAGACCCTTGGGTTTCCTTTTTTTGTAAAATTTTGTTTAATATGTTGAATATAGTCTAAAATTTTTTCCCATTGTCTCTATCATTCAATATACTTGCCAATGGTCAAATTTTGTATGTGGTGTATAGGGTATAGTTTGATGAGGTTCTATGAATTTTGTATAGATCCAATTATGATTTGTATTTATGGTTTCTTGGGTGTATGTTTCACCTTTCAAATATGGTTTAATGTCGATCTAGTATCTATATGCAAATGTACCTTTTGATACTTACTATTAATTAAATAATCATCTATTGCTGATAAAAAAAAATTCTAGTGCAAGCAATTTTATACTAAACCTAAAAACAATAACTAGAATGAAAATCTATAAATCTTCAATATAATTTTTTTCCATTGATAGTTTATTAATGAAAAATCATTAGAACTAAGTTTTTAATATTTCCTTGAAGATAAACTCTATCCTATCATTTTTTCTTTTTATTTCTTATTGTATTATCTTAATGTCATTGAAATGATGTATTAAAATATAAATACAATTTTCCATAGAATTTAAATGTGATGTAATGGTGGAATGTCCCACTAGCAGTGAATAGGTTGTAAGTCTGAATATTAGTCGATTCAATATTGTCATTATTTTATATTATATATTTGAATGGGGGTGTTTCTTATCCATTTTTCTATTCATATCTTGAACAAGGGACATTATCCAACTAGTAACTAGTTATGACCATTTTGCATAGGTTCATATGTTAACTTTATGTAGTGAGTTATGAATCTTTCTATAAGGTATTACGTATCATGTGATCTTATCCTATCTTATCACCAATTGTTAGATGACATATGATTAATACACTTGTCACCATCCTACTTGCTTCTAGTTACTCGATGTATGATATATCCATATCATTAATAATATTTGATCTAACATATTTTGTCTCCATTATAACAAATTTATGACCTTTTTCTCCCTTTTAGAAGTAATTTTTCACTTTATAGTTGATCCTAGGAGGTTGAGTCCTTTAGTGCCAAGCTAAAATAGTATTAGTGCTTCAAATTTGAAAGACCCTTCTTAGATCTATGATATAATCAAGTATAACCTATTGCTAGGATGAAATTATTGTTGGATCCTCAAAAGTTGATTATACTCTTCTCTCACATCATATAAGGACCTCAAGAAGCAAATAGAATGTCATACAAATGGCATATTTGGGGGTTTTTCAATGTTTTATATTGAAATTTTTTATTTTTTTATTTCATATATCTTTATAGACCCCTCTAATGAATTTATAATGTGAAAAACTGATGAATAATGATGAACCATAAATACTCAATAGGTACTGAGAGGGGGGGGTGAATCAGTACAGACAAAAATTTCTCTGAAAACTTAAACTGCAAAGAGTGCACTAACTGGCAAACAACATCACCAACCTAAACCAAGATAATACCAGTAAAACACAATAAAACTTTAAAAGACATAAACCAGTAACACTTAGATCTTCTCAAAACCTAATATCTCATCTCAACTTCACCCATATGCTTAAGAAAGTAACACATCAGAAATACAATGACCATTAGATCAACATGCATTACCGCTTTAACAAAAAACACTAAATCATCACATGAAAAAGTATCACACATAAAACATGATTTTTCATGTGGAAACCCAACTGGGAAAAACCACGGCGGGGATGAATACCCACAAGTTGTTCTTGAACTCTTATGAAGTCCACTCTATTAGGAGCCTAGTCCGGTTAAAGACTTTACAACAGGTTCTGCTAGGAATCGATCCTGCTAGGGATCACCCATTAAGGGATGGCTAAATACCCGATTAGAGGTTAAAACACTATTAAAGGTTACCTCGCAAGAGGATTTGAAGAACTCAATTATTTTGAGTCACCCTATTAAAGGATTTACAAAAATCCCGTTAAAGCTACCGAGTAAAGGGATTTTCCAATTGCTGAAACGGTTAGAAGTCAACAGGTAATACACTGATCTGATAACAACACTCAATGCCAAGGCAGATCAACTTCAATTCCTTTACATCTGCAATTACACTCTGTTGATCTCTACTCACTTCTCCGATCTAGCAAGAATCACCTCACATACATTCATTTGCCAACAACTTCAAATGAAAATCATCATTGACCTTATAGACAACAATAAGGTCGGTGGCCAAAACCTAAAACCCTAAGCTTCTAGGTTAACAATACAGTCGGTCCAATCCTGACCATTTAATCACAATACATAGGGTAAAATAGTCTTGAGTAAATCTCAAGACGTTCTACATCATCCATTCTTCACCACTTCTGGAAGCTAATAACTCATCACCCTCTCTCCACCATTTACTAATATTTTGCACATTCTCGAGGTAGATAGAATCATTCTTATCATGCAAGATCCTCAAGGAAATCCTTCACATGCACAAGGCTGACATGGCAATGCGATCTAATGTTCATTTCAATGCTAACTCATCATAGTATGTCATCAATTGAATCGCACAGACTTGGAATGCATCAGCTGGAAACCCTGAAGCTAAGACTGCCAACCAATAGTCATATCAAATAAAACCCTAATACAAACTTTGCATATACTGGTTGACTTGCCAATTTACTTACTTCAACATACCGGTTCACTTTCCTATTTAATTGCGTCAACATACTAGTTCATACTTCATCATATTGACATCAATGACAACATACATTATCATCGTGTCATCAAGCTTTGCACATATGCCAACAAAAACTTCTATTTTTATGTCATCTATTCATGGGAAAAAATGGTTTAGCATGTTTGTACATGACTATCTTAAATTTGATGATCAAATGATCATTAATGGGATGTTGTATTAAATTTCATGACAAAATAAGAGATAGAAGACATTGTGATTTAGGTGATAGCCAAATTAGTATCAATAGATATTTCTAAACTACCGCACTCTTTTGTTTAACATTTTGATTTTTCAGTTCAACTTCAAATCACCATATCTCAATCATCTAGGCTTTTAGTTTTTAGATTTTTCTTTTGGGGCATATAATTCATTCATTTTTTATTGGTGCAATAAATTTTTTATTTTAATTTTAAAAATTATAATTTTTTATATCTATTACAAAGTGGTTCTCATTTCAAAATAATTTAGGACAACGTTTTTTACTTAGGACTACTCTAACATTTTTTTGGTGATTCATTATTTAAAGTGAATGATTTATTTTTTAACTTTATATTGATGTTCACTACTAATCCTATTCAGGCATAGAGAGTTTCATTTAATTTTGTCACTAAATTTAGCATCTACATATACTAAGATCAATTTTAGTTTGTAGTTATTTGTAACCAGGACCTGCAATTGCATCAAACATAAATTTCCAACATCGTATATTGCTATATGGGTATCAATTTTTAGAAATTTGGATTATTGAAAATTTCCCTTTCTACAAAAATATAAATATGAAACTTGGCATAAACATGCATGAAATACCATCTTGAATCTTTTTCATTTATCTATCTATAGTGGAAAATGTAAATGAACCTACAGATTAGGAGAAAAAGAAAAAATGGATGATTGAACATACTAAAGCTCTTCAATGTCATCATTGCCTTGTTTCACAAGATCTAATGCTTCAAATTGTATTAATATTTAAATATTATATTGAACCTTGGGAGAAATGAAAAAATATAGGATAATATAAATGAATTCAATGGATATCAAATTGATAATAACTTGACTACTCCTAATCCAAATCATTTTTACACCATCGAGAATTATATAACCAGGGTTAATGATGTAAGAGCACAATTAAAAAAAAATATAATACAAAAAAAGGATATTTTATTTATGTATCATGTATTCACCAAACTGGATCTTGAATATGTTTCTTTTTGTTTCAAGCTTTCATACTAGTATGGTATCTATGGGATCCACATATACTGTTTCAATTTTTATCTTATCCTAATATCTTAATTCATGCTCAAGAGAAGATTATTTTTGTGGGTTACAAATAGTCAACACAATATAGTATTTTTTTGGTTAGTTAAGTGAAATAACATAATTAATCTGGTAAAAAATAGAATAAATTGAAGAACAATCCACATATATAAGAAGTATAAATCAAATCCTCTTCAAAGGAGAATTCATCTAAGAAGGAGAATCCTATTTGACCATATTACAAGAATATTGTACATTAATAGAAACCATTCTATAAGGACATTGATGAGTTAAAACATATTCCTAATAAGAATCAAATTATTCTTCCTTCTACAAATTTAAAGTTAACTTCTTCTTCTTTTGAATGAAAATATTTGATAAGTGAAAAAACCAAGAAATTTTTTCTTTTGCATTCTGTAAGAACTAGGTAAGATCTCTTTGTGTATTTATACGCCATGTATTATGTTGATGGCTTCTAGATCTAGGAATATACCATCATATGAATCTTTATAGCCTATATTCCATTCTTTTATGACTTGTTTCACATCACCTTTCCCTGATAAGAAATAATACATATATGCATGTAATTGGGAATAGATCTAAAGATATTAGGGATAGATATCTGAATGATATAATTTATACCTTATTTTTCAAACAATCATCTTCCTATGTATTATATTACCCATGGTGGAATATAGAAAACTATGCAATTCACTCCTAATTTTTTTTTAATTAGAGACATGGAGGTTAAATATATTATTTCTATTTGGGTGGTTGATCATGCATCTCACTTGTATTCCTTTTTAAAATTTTGTTCTTAATGGTGGCTTTGATCTTGTGGAGGATGATCATATTTTGGTGTTGACAATTAAAATTTGAAGATAATTTTGGCTACATGAGCTTTTGTATTCTGACATATGATCTAGTTCTTGATCCTTGTATTCCACCTTCTCTATTTAGTATTATTTTTATTGATTCTTTTGTTGGTACGCTCATTCTTTCTTGTGATTGAGTGTATCTAGATATCCTATCTCCCAAAGTTGCTACTTGCGATGACTATTTTTTTATAAAACAAGGTGAATAAATCTTGCAATGTGAACTTTATCTTTAAATATAATTAAAAATGTAAAATCTAAATATTAAGCCTTTATGTTTGTGGTTAAAAAAATCAATAAAAGAAGGAGAAAATCATAACACATATCACACCATATTTACATGGAGAAACATCTGAGGTAAAAATCACATAGCCAATGCCATAGGAGTCTTCCAAGTAATTGATCTAGATTGAGAGTGACTCAAACAACATTATCAAGTGCCTTCTAGGTAACTCTTCCCCTTCATGGACAATTAAAATTTGGATTGATAAAGCTAAAAATATTTTATCCAACTTCGATAAAGTTAGAATATCCAATGCATATAGGGAAGCTAATGTAGTGGCTGATTATTTGGCCAATAAGGGTGTGAAGTTCAATGGCTATCAAACATGGCAAGCCTATAATGAGATAGAAGCTGATGTTAGAACATTATTAGACTATGATGTTCTTCATGGGAAACTTGCTATTTTTAATAATGATTAAGCAGATTACAAATTGTTACTATATCATTATTCGATATAGTGGTGGCACATTTATTACTTTTTCGGGTGGCGAGAGATGACACATATTGTGAGTGAATTGGTATCCTTGTTGGTACTCTACTTAGCTAATTTGTTTCGCTACTCGTAGAAGGAAAGTCTATGACAAGATGGGGGAAGCAGAAAGAGAGTCGAGCCAAAAAATTGTGAGTAGCATAGGAAAACTCTAAATTTTAGAAGCAAATTGAGAGGGGAGGGCTAAGTCCTTTCCTAGAGAAACTTCATGGTGCTAACCCGAAAAATATTAAGTATTTTGCCAAAAATTGGAAGGAAGATGGAATTGTACTCTTTGGAAGGTTGGTTAAAATTGACGAGAATGTTATAAGGAAAGTTACTAGGCTTTCTACTAAGGGGGTGAAATTAATTTGTGGAAGAAATTTTTCAGATGAAGCAGTCATCAAATTCCCAAAATCTGACGAGGAAAGGGCGGCGCTTGTCAAAATATCAAATAGTTACTGTGAGGCTGGAAAGATTAATATGTAATGGAGGGAAGTTCTTAGAGTCATCGTGGAATACATGATGGTGGGTGGTAGATTTACTAGAGTCTATGGCTACCATTTCGCCCTCCTCAATCACTTCTGGCACAAGGTTAGGGCTTCTTTCCCCTTTTACCTATTTTTTTCTCTGAAACATTGTATCTATGAATATTGAAATAACCCTAGGAAGTAACCCATTTTTCATGCATGCCTCATTCAGTTAATCCATGAGAATTTTCAAAATATGCTAGCCCCTTCCAACCCCATTTCGGCTTCAGCCTCTGAGGGTAATGATGATTGGGATACTAATTGGGAAGAGGAAGAGTCCCCTTCATTTAAGAATGTGTCTAAGAAAAACCCTTAGAGAAAGCCTTTGGTCAAAAAAGAATCCTCTGCAAAAACCCTTATTGGCTCTTCTAAATAATGTAAAACTAAGGAGAAGGCCCCTCTCAAGACTAAGCTAGTCTCCTACTCAAAGGGTTCACTAGAGGATTCCCCTGCTCACCTTGATCCCTCTAATGGCTTATTCACATCTTACCCTTCCACGAATAGAGAAAATAGGTCTAGATTCCCTAGACCTCAGGCCTAAAAATCACTACTTCAAACCAGACCGGACATTCCTTGATGACATTCTAACAATTAATAGAAATGGTGTTGTGTATTTCTTTAGGGTTATTAAGTGGGTCTTTCATGAAATAAAGGACCTTAACATTAAGAACAAGGTGGTGTCTGGTAAACTAGATGAAGTTGTTACTAAAGGGGTTTTTCAAAATGCAGCTGGAGTTTTGTGGACTGAAGAAGACAAGATGTTTATGGCTAAATGCATTCAAAGAATAGTTGAGCTCATGGACAAGATGAAGAAATAAAATGAAAAAAGGGTTAAGCATCTAGAAGAGGAAATTGGAAAAATCTGGGATACAATGAACACCATCATGAAGCAAAGCCACATAATTGTGAAGAATTTTGCCACTTCTATGAGCATCTTGGTAGATAAGATGGAAAAAACCCAACAGGGAACCCTATTAGTGGACCTGGAAGCTAATAAGGACAAATGTCAAAAAGAGGATTCCTACCCCTCAAGGAGGATAAGAGCCAACTTGAAGAGAAAAGTGGATTCCTTGATTTAGGAGATTCAAGAACTAAAGAAGGTGTCTCAAGAGATGAATAACCTTGAAGTTGAAATTATTCAAAATTTAAAGTCCTAAGGATAGTTGTGTTTGTCTTGTTTTGGCTTTTTGTTGTCTTTTGACTCGTCACTACCGCCCTTTTGTCAGTTACGCAACTTTCCTATTTTAGTGGACTTTATTTTATTATTCTTCTGGTTTGTAAACTTTATGGTTTCGGCTCCCTGTAAAAGCCTTTTTTTCCTTTATCAAAAAATGCATTTTACTAATATAATGATCGAATACAATAATAGATTACTTCTCTAAATAAGTTTATATAATTTATTATCACTCTATTATCTACATAGGTGAACAAAAAATGATTGAGAATACTAGCTCAAATTAGCCCCATTTCATAAATAACTATTTAGACTAAATACAACAATGATTTCACAAAATAACAGGAAGAAACATACCTTAGAAAAATCCATGCCAGCAACTTGAAATATCCTCTTGTATATTTCTTTTATAGTTTTTATAAGGCATCGAGATAATTTCGGACCTATAGACCATTATAGTAATATTTTGTCAAATATTATATCATAGGGACTCATGAGAACTATCATAACCATCATACATTCACTTAAAAGTCTTAATATCAGTTCAACTTGTAATATGTGTTCCAGAACCTCAAAATAGGAGATGCAAAACTAGATTCTGATAATTTTTTTCTATTTTCATAGAAGACAAAAAGGATAACTTTAACTTTGCCTTTACATGAGTTATTTCACCACCATTGGTTAAATGGTTTCACCTCTTCTAGGTAAATTACAAATGGTTTTAAAGAAAGAATTAATTAAAGGGATTAAAATGTTTAAGGCAGTTAAGTCCTAACATTATCCCACTTATCATCAAAATTTATCAATTACCACATAGTGACACACAAATATAGAATTTAGTATAATAATCAATGCCAATGGACTTCCTAAATGAAGATAACCTATCAATGGTCACTAGCTTCATGAGAGAATCTACAACATTATCCATAGTGTGAAATTTTTCTATCAAGAGCTATCCACTCTCAACAATCCCTTAGACAATGTGATACTGAACATTAACATGCTCAGTATGAGCATGATATGTGTGATTTTTGGCCAAATATATCATACTCCAACTGTCACATCTAATCCTCACTCTCCTACATTGAAAACCAATACTATTTCTAAGTATCTCTAGTAATACCATCTTGTTAGAGGAATGCGTATCAACCATATACTCTATTATAGTTGTGGAAAATAGAACTCTAGGTCGTGTTTTACTCATCCAACAAAGTAAACAAAAGGACACTGGTGGACCTTTGTTTGTTGAAGTCACCTATATAATCTACATCAATAAAACCCTATACATGTAATAACTTATCCACCTAATAAATACAATGATAAATGAAAGAGTGATAAAAAGTAACTTGCAAGTACCTAAATAACCATTTTTAAAAATTTCAATTATCTTTACTTGTTTTGGAGATAAACTTTCTTAGAGCTCCCTTGGTTGGGGCTACATATTATCTAGTACAAAACATTGTATATATTTAGGTAGCAAAAATACTCTCATAAGGAACACTAGGCATCGATTCAATATTATCTTCAAAATTAGGACACATTTCTAAAATCAACTTAATAACACTTGTAAATGAAATACTTACTACCTTATACTGTTTTATTTTAAATCTATACAAAATGGTATCAACATAACTATTCTAACTTAACAAAAAAAATTGTGAAGTCAATCACTACTTATCTCCATATAAAAAATGTATGCAATAGCACCCAACTCCTCAATATCAATATGTCAAAAAACTAAATTTTTATCTATTTTATTATTATCTTTCTATTACAAATAAATAATATGTCATCAATAAATAAGACAATAATTAATTTCTAATCATCAATAAGCTTAATATCAACACTACGATCCTCTTTTCTTCTATATTTATTGTAGACACCTAAAAATGTCTCATTGATCATGTACTAATTATTCATCTAATTAGTTAAATAATTCTTTAATTATTTAATTAAGTTAATTAATCTATTTCTTCTAATTTCATATTTCCTCATAATCTTTCTAATTATTCTATTTCTATTTCTATCATCATTTAATCATTTTAATCATTTTCTAATATTAATTAAATATTTAATATTTAATTAATTATGGTTAATTCCCTAATTAAAATAATCATTATTATTTAAATAAATTAATTCTCAATTTCTATTTCCTATTCTATCATCATTTAATCATTTTAATCATTTGCTAAATATTAATTAAATATTAATTATTTAATTAATTATGATTAATTCCCCAATTTAAATAATCTTTATTATTTAAATAAAATAATTCTCAATTTCTATCTCTAATCATCTAATCATTCAACCCTCTTCTAAATATTAATTAAATATTTATTATTTAATTAATTGTGATTTATTTCCCTTAATTTAAATAATCTTTATTATTTAATTAAATTCAATTTCTTAATAATTAAATAGTTTCTTTAAATTATTTAATTAGCTAATTAATTATGTTTAATTCCCCAATTTAAATAATTTTTATTATTTAAATAAATTAATTCTCAATTTCTATCTCTAATCATCTAATCATTAACTCTCTTCTAAATATTAATTAAATATTTATTATTTAATTAATTGTGATTTAATCCTTTAAATTAAATAGTCTTTATTATTTAATTAAATTCCATTTCTAAATAATTAAATAGTTTCTTTAAATTATTTAATTAGCTGATTAATTCTTCCAATTCCAAATCCCCAAACTCTAATTTCATTTAATTTCATATTCTTCTAATTTCTTCCAAATTCATCACATGTGCATGATTTCAAAAATCAAATTGAAAATCAAAGTCAAGTTCTAAATATATTCAAAGGCTAAATTGAATTAATAAATTCAAATATTTGAATAATATGTCATGCAAAGATTAAATTAATAATTTAAATCTAAATGCAAGCACATGCTAAATTAATTAATTAAATCAATTAATTAATTAAATCATTTATCTCTCCAACTTCTATTTCCATCCTTCAGTTAGCTTTTTCTAAATTTAGCTCTCTGTTTCATCCTCTTTATTTCCTCCAATCATTCTTTTTCTTCCTTTAGTTAACTCTTTCATCAATCAGTTGACTCCTTTAATCTATTCAATCTATTGAGTTCCACTCCTACAATCAACAGTTCAACTATCAAATTGCATTTGAGCTCACCTGAGTTTACACCTATTGATCATTTTGTTCCACCTTTCAGTCAATCTTCTCCAATTTTCTATAAATTGAGCATCCAATCTCCATTTTCAACAATCACGAACTTGGAATCTTTGTGTCACTTGCAGGTTACCAACGCAATATCTAAGAGCCATCATACCACGAAGAGAAGAAGAGCAATGGAAGCAATATGCACATCTTGGAATATGGAGTTTTATTTGAATTGATTTCATTCTTAATTCTTGTTTTGTTTGATGATTACATTATTTTATTGTCTAGTTTGTTAGATTTGTTAATTAGATAGGGATTCATGATTTCCTTGTTGTTTCTAATTGATAGCTTTAAGATGAATTCTAGCACGCGTTACATTTTGGTGAACCCGACGTGAACTAACAACAATTTAACCTTTTTCTGTGTTATGTTGTATTTTTGCAGATTGTGCGGATTTTTAATTTTTTTTGTAGGTTGCACAAATTTCGAGAAAAGATTTTCTGTCACACAATCACATAGACAGAATCATGCATTCGACCCTTCGGGGTTAGACATTCATCTAGATAGGGTCACGCAATCACCCTGTCCTGATCATGCAATCGCCCTTTCTGGGTCACGCATCTGCAAGGTTAATTGTTGTTTTATTTTTCTTCTGTCTGTTATTAATTCTGTATAATTCTGTCTTAAATTTGGTTAATCAGGGATCAAAATTACTTTTTTATTTCAGGATTTGATTAACACAGTTTATGGCAAGAAAAGTTCAATTCAAAATTTTAGGTGCGAGAAGGACGAAACAACAAAGGATGGAAGCTAAATGATATCAAAAATTTATCCAAGCAGAAAAATTGATACAGGATTCAGAAGAACAACTGGCCTTAGATAGATATAATAGCCTAGTTCTTTCCTATATAGTTAAATATGATCTAATCAATATTGAGTGGATGATGCGAGATTTGGTTAGGGCTTCACAATTGGTTGTGCAGATTCCTGATAGAGTTTAATTTTCTTTAGTGGTTAATTTATTTTATTTTTTTACTGTCTACATTCTATCATGCAATCAACCTGTTAGTGATACACAATCGAGCAGATAAAGTCACGCATTCACTCTGTCAGATTTACGCATTCGCTTTGTCAGATTCACGCATTCACTCAGTAAGTATCATGCAATCGCTCAGGTAGTATTACGCAATCGCCTCTGTCAAGTTTTCAGTTTCTATTTTCTATTGGTTTATTTTGCTACTAATCTTCTATTTATAGCCTGTGGCGAATTCACAGAGAGGATTAGATTAGCAATTTTGCATGCACATCTCACAACAGTTAAAATTGACATGCATGGATAAATCTCACAATTCAATTTTTAATGCTTAAAATCAACAACAGTTAAAATTGACATGCATGGATACATCTCACACTTTAATTTTTAGTGCTTAAAATCAACAACAATTAAAATTGACATGCATGGATAATCTCACACTTCATTGTTGGTGCTTAAAATGAACATGGGCTAAAATTGACATGCGTGTATCTCACACTTGGTTTTTGGTGCTTAAAAACCAAACAAATGGTTAAAATTGACATGTATGCCTTCATTCTTGGATTTGGTGTTTAAAAATGACATGCACATGCGGATCTAACACCTAAATTTGGGCTATAAAAAGAACGTGAATCAGGCTACATTAGATTAAATCATTTTTCATTTTCTTAAGGGAGAAGAACTTTTTATTGTGTCTGGGGTGGACCTACTATTGCACTAACTGCCTTTCTACCTGCCATCAGGCCTATGGGAGAAAGAAGGAAGGTGACAATGACATCCAAATTTTCTTTTTGTTCTACATACTGAGGGGTATCTTTGACTAGGGATTTCATCACCCCATAGAGGTACTTTGAATTGGGATGCATTGGGGATATCATCTCTCCCAGCATACTCTCGAGTAGGTTTTTCAAGCTGCTATATAAATATACTGGTCAGGTGGCTAGAGTGTTGAGTGAATTTGACATATGTGGGGGCATTCCTTGCAGCGATAAGCTCAACTAAAGGCTTAAGTGGCTTTCTCTGAGAATCCATCGTTGGATTGGGATCCCTCGAAACCTAATACTAAGAACCAAATTAGTTGCCAAAAATCCTACATTCAGTGGTTCTGGGAGTGTAGATCGTACCCCATAGATACCCTTCATGTACCTTACACTATGATACAGGAATCCCTCGGCTAAAAGATCTTCGGGGTAAGAGAGACTGGCATGCCTGAGAAGTGTGTGCCATGGAGTGGAGCCAGTGCTGCCAGACTCTCTATCTATTCATTTTGTTTCGGTATTTTATTGTAAGGGCCTCACTGAATGGTGTCCAATATCCAGCCTAAGATTGTTTTCTGTGCTTTTTTATGTATCGTTGTACTAGACCGGTATTGAGTCAGTCCCTTGGGCTATTTCAAGCCCTATCCCACATATCTCTGAATTTTCCAGAGATTGTATGAAATTTGAGTCAGTCAGCTATACATACCTACCATTGTTCTCAAATTTGGAAAATTGCAAAACATTGTCCTACACACGAGGTTACCAAAAACAAAGTCCATTTTGAAACCGATCCTCAAAAGTCCTTACATACTTGTGACCACACGCAGTCCCTTACATCATCTTTTGCATAGTCCCCACTTATGTCCTCATTATCATCCTAAGTCCTTGCAGAGTCCTCATTTACATCCTCATTATCATCTTAAAGTCCTTGCATAGTTCTCATTCATGTCTTCATCCATAGTCGTTGCATAGTCCCATTTATGTCCATATTATCGTCCTACGTCTTTTGCATAGTCCCACTTACATCCTCATTATCATCCTATGTCTTTTGCATAAGTACCACTTACATCCTCATTATCATCCTAAGTCTTTTGCATTATCATCCATATTAGTTACATAGTCCTACATTATCATCTACGTCTTCATCTAGACCTCATATACGTCTATCTTAGTTCATCATCATTTGCACAATCATCCTATAAAATCATACCCCAAATGTCCAAAACACAATCAGAGGATCAATCAAAATCAACCTCAACTCAAACAAGTTGGTCAAGTTAAATCAAACATTATCACATCCAGAGAAATGGAGAAAACATTTTACATGTTGTGATCCTAGGTCCAAACCAAACAAGAAAACATCATGGATTGGAATTATACATTTTGCAGGGAAGGTGGAGGATTCATCCCTTCCATTCCTATTCCATCGCCATCCATAAAAATATTATCTCAACAAATCAAAACTTTGCAACAACAAGTGACAGACATGACTAGTCCTGACAACCATAGAGGCTGGTTAGAAAACATGATGAGAGAAGTGATAGCCATGAGGGGATCAGTATCAGACCAACCTTCTAGTTCTTGTGAGACCATTCAAACATGCCAACCTTCATTCTTCAACAAAAACATTCCTACCTCAGTTCAACCAACATTAGAGTCATTCAAACCTTCTTTTTCTTTCAACCCACTACATCAATCATACCAATCACATCAACCCAACATTCAAACCTCGTTCAACCAAAATCACACCCTTTTCAACCAAATTCCAAATCAAAATTCATATCAACCCAACATTCAAACCTCATTCAACCAAAATCACACCCTTTTCAACCAATGTCCAAATCAAAACTCATTCAACCAAAATCAGACCTCGTTCAACCAATGTCCAAATCAAAATTCATTCAACCAAAATCAAACCTCGTTCAACCAAAATCAAACCCCTTTCAATCAAAGTCCAAATAAAAATTCATTTAACCAAAATCAAACAACTTTCACCCAAAATCAAACATCTTTCACCCAAAATCAAATCCCTTTCAACCAAAGCCCAAATCAACCATATCTATCCACCATTTCGTTATCCCTTGAAGTCACACAAAACCAATCCATGCCATCTCTATCTAGTAACACAAACTCCCAAGGGCAGTCCATCGTACAAAACCAATCCAATCCAAGTCATGATTTAGAGAGTCTCATTCAAAATCCTTTCTCATCAAATCAAAAGGTTGAAACATTCCAACAATCTCCCATGAATATCCAAACTCCTTCCTCATGTCAAGATGATGATCCAAAATCAGAAGAAATGGACCCTGAAACAAATCAAGATCAAGAACAACCACTTTTATCTAACCCAATTTTTGATCAAGATCCCACTGACCAAGAATCTTATGATGATCCCCTTGCTCTTTTCTATTCCATTCATAATGACACCCTTTCAAGTCCCATCCAACATCCACTTCCTAAACAAGATCAAGATATCTCTTTCATCCTCCCTAATAATCCCTTTACAAACCAAGATGAAATCATACCTTTACCTTCATGTCCTAAACACAATCCTATTATTTCTCCAAATCCTGATCAAGGTCCCTCGATCCCTTCATCTCCATGTCATAATCCTCCATGTTCCTCACAAGATTCTCTCTCAAACGAACTTACCATTTCTCCTTGTGATCCCAATCCCTCTACAAAAGTTGTTCATGAACCCCTTATCAATGAAATCACTAATCCAGATCATAGTACACAGAACAACTTGTCAATAATTGTTTCATCATCCTCTTCAAGTGCATCAATAAAAATAGACATAACACTCACTCATGTGACAACTTTAAAACCAAAAACAATTTGTCTTATACACTCACACTTGAAAGACCAGGGGCAAGAGAACCTACCACAATTGGATTTCATTGAAAAGCATAAGGCTATAGCTAAATTCATGGGTTCTAGAGCTAGATTTCCTTATGATGATCCACAAAATCCAAAAAGTAAGAAAATCAACATTGGAGATGCTAAACATATACACTTAGCTGAGTCCTTATATCCTATTGGAAAAGACATCTTTATCCGACTCTTCAAACAAAGACCAATGAACTACCTACACAAATATTGTACCTAAAGGGTTGTGTAGTTTAGGTTTTACTTTCCGCATTACATATCATATCATTCAAAACATTGCATTACAAATAGTTTCTTTTCAAATGCATCACATTCTCAAAAATTCCAAATTTTCATATAGCAGCATCAATAAAACAAGGCAATTGTTCAAGTTTATCATTTGTTTGCATTCAAGAGAAGCAAGGGTCATCTCCTTTCTTAGATATTCGGACATGAAGTCTTTGAGGTCCTAAAATCATTCATTTTCAACATTACCCTGTGATGACGCTTTACTTATGGTTGGGTAGTGGCTTCACTATTTGAGACTTGTTAACCTACAATTTATCAATTGCTATATCTCAAACACAATAAATCTCTAATTTACTCGAGACACCTAGTTGATCATATGACTAGTGAAAAATCTAATATTCTACTTCAGTGCCACTGTAATTGTCACACCCAAGTAGGTTTCATTACTTACAAGTCAAGGCAAGAAAATAAAAATAAAAAGAGCTATGCCAAACATCCATCTAAAGGCAGAAAGAGCAATGATATATAACTAAAATATCATGTATACAAATACGATAAAAAGCTTGACTATGGGAACATGCTAGTAACTCCATCAGGGCTATGAACGCCTATTGGCAATGGACCAATATTTGAGAAATTACAGTCTATAACCTCATCGGAGCTCTCAAGGCTTGCTGGCAGCGAGGCTCTATTTGAGATGCTTTTGAAGTTAGAAAAACCATGTAGCTAGTCATATAGGATGCTAAGGATCTTTAGTGAACACAAGAGCGGGAAATAACTCATCTGCACACACATGGGCAAAAGAAGATCAAAGTTTGAAGAACCAGTGGGGAAGTTTTCCGTGTCTCCATTTGTAAATCCTAGTCACTAAGTGTGTTGAGATAAATGTTCCGAAGGACTTTAAAGATCAATTGACCATTTATCTATGAAATGTTTTGCACCTCTATTTCTATTGGTGTATTACAAATGCAAAAACAAACATAGTTAACCTTTGTTTGAATAGGAAAGGCATCTTCATCCTACATGTTGCATTGACGTAGGTCATGTCAAAAATTCATTTATCTCCACATACATTCTGTAGATCATTATGTCATACAGGTCTGCACACTGGGGGCATAACTGAAAAAATCCAAAAAATTAGATAAAGTCTTGAAAAAAATCCAAAAAATCAGATAAAGTCCTAAAAAAATCCAAAAAATCAGATAAAGTCTTGAAAAAATCCAAAAAATCAGATAAAGTCCTGAAAAAATCCAAAAAATCAGATAAAGTCCTGAAAAAGTCCAAAAAAAAAAACATTGAAAACCTCAAAATCAACCAAAAACATCCGTATAATGTCCTGAAAAAATATACCAAAAATAATGAAAAAAATTAAAATACCAAAAACATTCAAATACAGTTCTAAAAAGATCAACCAAAAACATCCATATACAATCCTGAAAAAAATCAAACAAAAACATTCAAAAATTTACCTACATAATCCGAAAACATCGAAAAAGCTCTTGGAAAAGATCTAAAAATTGAAAATCAATCAATCAAAAAACTTGCAATAACATGTCTTGTGAGAAACAAATACCCTAGCAGATATCTAGCAAACACTTCACACGAAGTTAACAAAGGATACGACTATCCAATCAAACATCTGCAATCAACTGATCAAACTATCTTATGAATCATATCATATCCATATCAAAGTGATCATTATCTTGTCTTAAACAGAAGAGGATACACTCGAAATCAGGCAGGTCAATCTTAAACGGGGTCCACAACTTTATGAGATCAGACATTATCAACCATCACATCAAACAACTGAGAATGAAGGCACAAGGTCAGTATAGCTGCTAAATTTTGTCCAGGTCAGTCTTTCTCTTTTTATCATTTGGTGATAGATTATGTTCCTATGCTACTCAAGGATGTCCACAAGTGACTAGAGGAGCCATGATGGGCATTATCTTTTTCTTTGTTTGTTGCTTGTCTGCTATGTGTTTGTTTCTTCAATGAGATATCTTTACATCTTGGTTCCTTATACCCTGATGTGCTAAGCTCCATTGTTCAATAATAAGGCTCAGTGATGAATATATATTGATGTAATAAAATATGTGACACAGGTTCATGATTCATTCAATTTCATTCTCATTCTCATCTCATTTGCTTATTGATAGTTTGTTGATTTCCCATCTTCTCTCTAAATCGTATTCTTTCTAAATATTCTTTTCTCATCATCTCTTTCTTAATCATTTTATATCATCTAACATTATTCTATTTCATCAATCTATTTTCTCATATTCTATCTTAATATCATCTTCACATCACCTATCTCTATCTCTAATATACTAACCATTCTTCTATCTTTCATCTCACATTCTTCTTTTTTGCAGAGATCATTCATATCTTTAATGCATAAACAATCTCTCGAGGGGGCATTACACCCTAAGTATCACCGACGCATACTGGGGCAAATTTTTTTGTTTTCTTTGAAACAACGTCATTCTGACATTGTCTCAAAGAGGGGCAAATGTAGACACCTAAAAATGTCTCATTGATCATGTACTAATTATTCGTCTAATTAGTTAAATAATTCTTTAATTATTTAATTAAGTTAATTAATCTATTTCTTCTAATTTCATATTTCCTCATAATCTTTCTAATTATTATATTTCTATTTCTATCATCATTTAATCATTTTAATCATTTTCTAATATTAATTAAATATTTATTATTTAATTAATTATGGTTAATTCCCTAATTTAAATAATCTTTATTATTTAAATAAATTAATTCTCAATTTCTATTTCCTATTCTATCATCATTTAATCATTTTAATCATTTTCTAAATATTAATTAAATATTTATTATTTAATTAATTATGATTAACTCCACAATTTAAATAATCTTTATTATTTAAATAAAATAATTCTCAATTTCTATCTCTAATCATCTAATCATTCAACCCTCTTCTAAATATTAATTAAATATTTATTATTTAATTAATTGTGATTTATTTCCCTTAATTTAAATAATCTTTATTATTTAATAAAACTCAATTTCTAATAATTAAATAGTTTCTTTAAATTATTTAATTAGCTAATTAATTATGTTTAATTTCCCAATTTAAATAATTTTTTATTATTTTAAATAAATTAATTCTCAATTTCTATCTCTAATCATCTAATCATTAACTCTCTTCTAAATATTAATTAAACATTTATTATTTAATTAATTGTGATTTAATCCTTTAAATTAAATAGTCTTTATTATTTAATTAAATTCCATTTCTAAATAATTAAATATTTTCTTTAAATTATTTAATTAGCTAATTAATTCTTCCAATTCCAAATCCCCAAATTCTAATTTCATTTAGTTTCATATTCTTCTAATTTCTTCCAAATTCATCACATGTGTATGATTTCAAAAATCAAATTGAAAATCAAAGTCAAGTTCTAAATATATTCAAACACTAAATTGAATTATTAAATTCAATTATTTGAATAATATCTCATGCAAAGATTAAATTAATAATTTAAATCTAAATGCAAGCACATGCTAAATTAATTAATTAAATCAATTAATTAATTAAATCATTTATCTCTCCAACTTCTATTTCCATCCTTCAGTTAGCTTTTTCTAAATTTAGCTCTCTGTGTCATCCTCTTTATTTCCTCCAATCATTCTTTTTCTTCCTTCAGTTAACTCTTTCATCAATCAGTTGACTAATTTAATCTATTCAATCTATTGAGTTCCACTCCTACAATCAATAGTTCAACTATCAAATTGCATTTGAGCTCACCTGAGTTTACAGCTGTTGATCATTTTGTTCCACCTTTCAATCAATCTTCTCCAATTTTCTATAAATTGAGCATCCAATCTCCATTTTCAACAATCACAAACTTCGAATCTTTGTGTCACTTGCAGGTTACCAGTGCAATATCTGAGAGCCATCATACCATGAAGAGAAGAAGAGCAATGGAAGCAATATGCACATCTTGGAATAGGGAGTTTTATTTGAATTGATTTCATTCTTAATTCCTATTTTGCTTGATGATTGCATTATTTCATTGTCTAGTTTGTTAGATTTGTTAATTAGACAGGGATTCATGATTTCCTTGGTGTTTCTAATTGATAGCTTTAAGATGAATTCTAGCATGCATTACATTTATAACTCAAATTTAAGGCAAAGGCATAAATATTATATTACCACATATTGACTGACTACATAATATCATACAATGACCATTTTAGCATGCAAAGCAATTGTTAGTTTCCTCTCCTAAAACAACTAATAGGTTATTGCATATAAAGTTTTTCTTGAAGATCCCCACATAAGAAAGAAATTTTAATAGTGACCTTCTTAATTTCAAAAATACAAAACAACAATAATAGATAATAGGATAATAATAGAGGTGGAATTAGCAAAAAGAGAACATTTCACTAAAATCACCTCGCATACTGTAGGATTAGCCCTTTAGAACCACTCTAGCCTTGTGCAAATCTAATTGATTGTATGCACCAAACATATTTTAAATACCCACTTTCATCCAATGTCATTCCTACCTTTGGGAAAATTAACAAGATTCTAAGTGTCATAGTTGTTTCCCTTTGTGTTCATCCTTGATGACAAAAAGGCCTTCTTTGGTCA
This sequence comes from Cryptomeria japonica, assembly GCF_030272615.1. Taxonomy (NCBI): domain Eukaryota; kingdom Viridiplantae; phylum Streptophyta; class Pinopsida; order Cupressales; family Cupressaceae; genus Cryptomeria; species Cryptomeria japonica. Next base: position 577,792,329 of record NC_081405.1, read on the forward strand.
AGCAGTGACATTGGTATTGTGATAATTTATTAAGGTACTTTTATTTGATTTGATTTCATTTATTACTGATGAATTGGGTTATGTGTAGAGGTGACTTGACTATTTGATCACTAGCACAAGTCTACAAATTCACAGGTTCATATTACTCTGGTATATGACATGTTATTTCAATTGATATTGTGTACCCTGCACCGTGGTTTCTCCTTATACATTGCATTGATTATTTCGGGAGACACAATGATATTTTGGCAATGATACATACTTTGGTATTATTGAATAGTGATTCTGCTCACATAAACATGGCTTTATGATATTGGCTTTGATCACATTTATTTAGGTGATATAGCACCTAGAGAGCTCATTGCACGATACACATTGGTTTACATATTAACACTTAGTGCATAGTCACTTACATAATATATAGAAATTCTTTTCTATCGACATTTATAACCTTGGCTATGATTTAAATAAGCACTTAATATGCCATCAGTGTGTACATTTTATCAAGCACTAGTGCTTGTCGGCATGGATATATTGGTTATTTTATAGCACATTTATAATGTATTGTGGGTCTTTCAAATACCGACTCCTAGTTAATAATTTTATTTTTTAAACTTCTTTAGAATACTTGAGCTAAACAAAAAGTATGCTCAACACTTCACATTGACAACTTGACACATACTTGGCATCTTTAACAATGTAATGATATGGTTCAAGCTTTCATGTTGACTGGGTAGATAATGATGACTCAACATATGATATTTGTGATGACTCGATATTCATATGTTTGCATTGTCGTGGACTTCAAATTACACTTCATTATTATTTGATTCGATGTAATATGAGCAAAAGGGTAAACAATATTTCATTTGTTTCATATTACAAACCTAGCTCAGTTTGCCACCATGACATTGCTTGTGACAGGTATAGGGCATTTTTGTGGCAAAATGTCATTGTGGGTTTCTAGTATGTTACTCTACAAGCTCCAAGGATTTGATTGGTGGTTTATTTGGCTGATTTCAGTGGGTTTCTAGTATGTTACCCTTAAAATGATTTAACTATGGTAAAGCTGGACATTTTGCTACTCAATATCTTGTTGGTGAGCAAAACACTGAGGAGGACAAACCTAAAAAAATTACAAAAAGAAAACTTGGAATCCTGAAAAAGAAGTTTAATACCTTGAAGAAAACAAAGAGTCTCTTTACTAAAGAAGACTCTAAAGATGAATCAGATGACTCGCCTTGTCAAGGTGATGAGACACTGTTTATGACTGAAATTGGACTCCCTGAAAAGACTAAATCTAGCAATGCAGAAAAATTGTCTGATCTTAAAAATTGTGAAATAGATCTAGAAGGAGAACTTATTTGTGCTCTTCAAGAAGTCAAAATGATTAAAAAGTTATTCGCTACACATGAAAGTCTTAATTATATTTTACAAGTTGAATTGAATAATTCAAAGTAGACAATTGAAAACTTGAAAACTTTGCTTACTGATAGTGACAAGAAAGTTCACACTTTAGAACAACAAGTGAGTTCCTTGCAAAAACAAGTTGAACAGTATGAAAGAACCAAAATATCAAAGAAGAGTTTTAAGATAGCAGAAAAACAATCCTATGTTTGTAACATAACACCATTTAGATTAGGCTTATTTAGTGGCTATTATTTTTATTGCAACAAGTTTGGCCACAAGGCCAGGACTTGTAGAATCCTGATGCATAGAACTCCTATTTTTGGACACAAACAAGCCTATGGTTTTCCAAGAACAGTGAAGTGTTTCAAGTGTAATACTTTTGGACATACATCTAATTAGTGCAAGTTAAAGCTAGATGTTGAAAAAGTATGGAAACCTAAGTTTGTACCCAACACAGAGCAGTCAATTCTAGTGCAAATTGTACTTCTTTCTAATAAGAAAGCAATGTGGGTATTGGACAATGGATGTTCACAGAATATGATAGGAGATAAAGATAATTTCCTTCATTTGGAGGATTATGGTAAAGGCTTCATGAATTTTGGTGACAATTCAGGTATTCACATTAGACACAAAGGCACTTTTGTTTTAAAGGACTGCTCTCCAATTCATGATGTGTGTTATGTTGAAGGTTTAAAACACAACCTTCTGAGTGTAAGTCAAATATATGATAGTGGATACAATGTGTCCTTTAACTCTCAAGGTTGTGCTATTAAAAGTAGCAAAGGAAAGACAATTGCTATGGGTCAAGTTGAAGAAAATTGGTTGTGGTATAAACGCTTGGGGCATGTAAAATTTTAAAACATGGTCTGCATCAACAAGAACCATAATGTTAGAGTTTTGGCTATCCTAAGTAAACCTACAAATTCAGTATGCAAAGAGTGTCTAAAGGGGAAGTAGACAAAAGTGTGATTCAAATCCAAAGAAGACTCTTCCACAAGACCATTCCAACTCGTGCATACAGATTTATGTGGTCCTACAAGGACACAATCAATCAATGGTCAGAAATATTTCATGTTTTTTGTTGATGACTATACTAGAATGGTATGGGTCACTTTTTTTAAGCACAAATATGAAGCTTTTGAGAGATTTTAAATATTCTGAAAGATGGTAGAATGTGCATCTAATTTGAAACTAAAATGTTTAAGATCTGATAAGGGTGGTGAGTTCACATCACAATAATTTGTGGATTATTATGAAAAAAAATCAAATTAAAAGGCAATATACTGTTGCGCGAACACCTCAACAGATGGGGTGGTTGAAAGAAAGAATAGAACTATCAAGGAGATGGCATGAACAATGCTCGATGAGGCAAATCTACTTGACAAGTATTGGAAATAAGTTGTTCATACAACATTTTGTATCTTTAATCGTGTGCAAATTAGGGTAAAATCTATATTCACACCTTATGAACTTTAGTATGGTAAAGTTGTTTCCATTAAATGCTTCAAAAATTTTGGTTGCAAATGCTATAATAAAAGAGATGAACAAATTCTAGGTAGTTTTCAAACTAAAACTGATGAGGGTATTCTACTAGGATACTCTACTCATAGTAAAGATTATAGATGTTTCAATAACAGATTGAAAAAAATTGTTAAAATAGTTAATGTAAGATTTGATTAGCAGTTGCTTCTAGGTGATGGGTTGCAGGATGTTGAGGAGGACACTCCGATGGGACTTGACAAAGCTCCCAAATATGTTGAAGCATATGCATCAAATGAGAAAGTTGGTTCAAGTTCCAAAGCCATTACATCTCCAAAGACAACCTCCAAAGCTATCATCAAGAACCATACACAACATTAGATCATTGGTGACAAGGATGCAGGGGTTCTTACCAGAAGTAGAGCAAGAGCTAATGAGAAAGATCAAATGGTTGAACACTATTTCCTCGTAACTAATTTTGAAACTAAATATATTTCTAAAAAATTAATTCATGATTGTTGTCTGAATGCAATGAAAGATGAAATTGGTCAAATAGAGAAAAACAAAACTTGGGAACTAGTACCTAGATCAGATGATAAAAATGTTGTAGGATGAAAATGGGTGTTTAGAAATAAACTTGATGAATCTAGAAATGTTGTTAGAAATAAGCCACAGTTTGTTTGTAAGGGATATTCATGATGGTATGATGAAATAATAAGTATCCGGTCAACTACAAAGAGGGGGGGGTGAATCAATAGATAGAAAAACTGATATGAACTTCACCAATCTCAAAAATCAATCTCTCAAAGTAAACTTAGAATAAAACCTGTGTAAAGATAAAAAATCATAGGATAAACTGATAGACTGTTACAACAATTTAACAGTAAACAACTTCTTCATATGTCAATACTTTCGATTATCATGACTTATCAAAAATAGTTAAGTAGTTAAGTAAATCAACCATGAAATTATAACCACAAAAACATTCACCACTTGACACAAATATTTTTGACATGGATACCAAAATATGTAAAAACGACGGTGAGATGAGACTTACAAGATAACTTTCTGAACTCTTCTGAAGTTTGCCCTGTTAAGAGCCCAGCCTATTAAAGCTTTACAAAAAGTCTTGTTAAGAACTGATCCTATTAGGAATCACCCAGGTAAGGGATTGATTACAAATGCCTTGTTAGAAGCAATACCCTATGAGGACTAACCTCGATAGAGGATTTGAAAATTTAATCTAATGGACCACCTTGTTAGAGGATGTGAATAGCACCAATCTTGTTAGAGCTTACCCAGTTAGGGTATTTCAATTTTATTGTAATTGTTAGAAAACAATAGGAGTTTGATGATCTATCTAAATAGGACTACATTTACTTGATCGGATCCATTTCATGCTTCTATCTTCTTTTACTCAAACTACATCTACATCATCTGGTTCGACAACCACACACTCAACTGAACTATGTCTATCTCTTTACCAACTCATTAAACTAAATAACTTCATCGACCTTAAATACAAATCAATCAGGTCGGTAACACAACAAAAACCTAATTCTCTTAGAGATTACAAACAAATCGGTTCGAGTATGACCATTGGATTACATAGCAATCTTTACACATCAATCAAAAAAATCTTGATCGCTCCTTGATCACCGTTGCACCAAACTTAGTAACTCATCACGCACTTTGCATTAGATGTAATACATTTTCTCATTCCCTAGACAAAAAATGTTACAACAACTCGCCAAAATCTCTTTGAATTATCTTCATACAATAATCATATGTGTCATAATCATTACCACTCATCATCAGATCATAAACCAATATAACCAATTCACCAAACTTAATCGGTTAGGGTTTATGAAAAACATAGAAAGGGTTTACTGACTACATCAATAAATAAGTTTTACATGAGTTACTGGTTCACTCCAAAAATTCTTCCTACCAGTTATAGTAACAATATTACAACAATATCAGTAATATCATTACTGGTTGAATTGACATCAATGACAACATAACATATTATTAATGGAATATTCATGCAAATTCCAACAATCTCCCCTTTTGGAATTGATGGCAATACAAAAAAAAATACTATTGATTGCTCTATGATTGTGAATAGGAATCCTGGTTTAAATTACCAAGTATTCACCATGCTCTCCATGTCTTCAGCTTGTTGCTGGTTCTCCTTCTCATAATCACATAATTCTTCTCCCCCTTTGAGAGCAATGCCAAATTGAAATTAAAACATGTAATGCCAAATTTCACTATGCATCATCAACATTCTGCAACATGATGCTCCCCTTGTGGAATAGGTCCACTTCTACCCCAATCCTTTTGTATAATTTTGCAAGTAGCTCTGGGACTAATGTAATCTACATCATACTTAACTGACTTCATGAAGAGAGACAACCCCTAGCTGACTTCTAAGATACTCAAAAGTAGTCTTAGGTAGAGGTTTAGTAAAAATATGCGCAAGTTGTTCCTTGGTAGAAACATGCTCCAAGATCACATCTTTACTCTGTACTTTTTCCCTCAAGAAATTATACTTAAATTCAATATGCTTGGTTCGTGTGTTCAAAATAGGGTTCTTGGAAATATTTATGGCACTTGTATTATCACATAAAATCTTTATAGGTTCTGAAATATTCATCTTAAAACCTTCCAAAATGTGCCTCATCAATATAGCCTATGTACAATTCATGTAAGCTACAACATTCTTAGCTTCAATAGTAGATTGTGATGTATAACTCTACTTCTTAATACTCCATGAAACTTGAGTCTTCCTCCAAGAAAAAATTCTCCACTGGTTGTGCTTTTCCGGTCATCAACATTTCCTGCCCAATCTGCATCTATATACACCTTCAAGTCAAAATTTCCTCCATTTGGATACCATAACCCATAATCAACAGTACCTTTCAAATATCTCAAAATTTTTTTGGTTTCTATTAGATGTGTTTCCTTAGGATTCTTCTGGAATCTAGCAACTATGCCACCTGCATGAACTATGTATGGTCTGCTGTGAACAACATAGTGCAATTTTCCAATCATTGACCTATATTCCTTCTCATCAACAGATTTGGACTCATCTTCCTTAGGTAACTTACAACCTATAACCATAGGTGTCCCAACTGGTTTATAGTCACTCATGCCAAATGTCTTCAAGACCTCTTTCACATATTTAGACTATGTGACAAAAATACCATTCTTCAATTGTTGTATTTGCAAGCCTATGAAAATTTTTATTTCTCCAACTAAAGACATTTCAAACTCATTTTTAATTTCATCTGCAAAACTATTTCTCATGTCATCATTACCTCCAAATATGATATCATCAAAAAATACTTCACTGGCTAGTATTTTATCTCCTTATATGGTACTATCATTATTGGTTCTTAGAAAGCCTATATTCATTAGATGTGTATGAAGCCATTCACACTATTCTCTCAGTGCCTTCTTTAATCCATAAAAATATTTATCCAATCCGCATACCATGTCTTTCATATCAGTCAGAGCATAACCATCTGTCTGCTTAATGTATACTTCTTCAAGTATCCATTCAAAAATGCAGACTTAACATCCATCTGGTATACCTTGAATTTATTTTGTAATGCAAATGCAAGTAAAGTTTTGACACCTTCCAGTCTTTCCACTAGTGCAAAAGTCTCACCATAATCTTCTCCTTCCTCTTGTTCATATCCTTGTCAAACCAACCTAGCATTATTACAAACTACAACACCATCTTCATTCAACTTGTTCTTGAAAACCCACTTAGTACCTATCATATTTTTATTTACTGGTCGGGGTATTGGGGTCCATGTGTTGTTCTTCTCAATTTGATCTAATTCCTCCTCCATATCTTTCACCCAATGATCATCACCAAATGCTTCCTTAGAAGTTCTTGGTTCAATAGTGGAGATCATGCAAGAATTCTCTCTGATTCTTCTTCTTGTTAGTACTCCAGCATCCTTATCCCCAATAATCTGTTCAGGATTGTGATTCAGTCTCACATATCTTGCAATAACATGATCATTATCTTCAGGTTCAACTTCTTCATTATCATCATCTTCTTCTAAATTTATCTGTTCTACTTGAACTCGTACATGAATATTTGCTTTGCTGGTTTCAGATTTCACAGTTTCTGGTTCCAAAAACAAAATGCAAGGATCTTCATCCTTTTTCTCTGAACCGGTCTCCTTTGAGCCTTCAGTATTTTCAACCACTCAAACATCAACACTCTCAATAATTCTCCGTGTCCAGTTGTTAAAACACTTGTAGGCCTTACTCTTGGTGGAATATACAAGAAATATACCTTCATCACTTTTGGACTTTAATTTGCTAATATAATCACCTCTCTTAATAAAACATTTGCTTCCAAATATTCTGAAATAACTAACATCAGGTGATCTACTATACCAATATTCATAAGGAGTCTTGTCCTTACCTATCTTTACCAGAATCTTGTTCACGACGTAGACAGTTGTGTTGACAACTTCTCTCCAGAAATTTTTCGCTACACCTCCTTGTATCAACATCGTCCTAGCAGCTTCAATAACTGATCGATTGTTTCGCTCTATGATACCATTCTATTATGGTGTGTTTGGTGCATAAAGTTGTCATTTGATACCATTTTCTTCATAATGCCTAGTGAATTACTCAGAAGTAAATTCACCGCCTTGATCTGTCCTTAGACACTTTATCTTCTTACCACTTTATTTCTCAGTTAAGGCCCTGAATGCCTTGAACTTACAAAAGTTTCAGTCTAGAATCCTTGAAGAATGCGACCCACATCAACCTTGAGAAATCATCAGTGAAGATCAGAAAATCTCTATCACCTTGAATACTTTTTGTTCTTATTAGTCCACAAAGATTTGTAGGAACCAAATCTAAGAAATTTTCCACCGAAAAGGATTTTATCTTGAAAGTTGAGGATGTCATCTTTCCCAACTGACATTCTTTGCACAGAGCATTAACCGGTTTGTCTAACTGAGGCAAACCTCTCACTATCTTGGAATTACTCACTTTAACAATGTTTTCAAAGTTTATATGAAAAAATATCCTATGCCAAAGCCAACTATCATCTATCTTTGTAATTAAATAGTTGTTGACTTTAAGATTAAGGTGAAACAAGTTACCTTTAGTTTGCTTCCCGATTGCAATTAGTTCACCTTTGTTGTCATAGATTTTGCACATACCATTTTTAAACTCCAATGGGTATCCTCTATCATTGATTTGTGCCACACTCAAAAGATTATTCTTTAAACCTTCAACCCAGTAGACATCATCTGCACTACTCTTTTCATTAAGAGAAATAGTTCCCTTACCTTTAACCATGTAGGGTGAGTCATTACCAAAGCTTACAATTACACCATCAAATTCCTTAAGAGAAATGAATTTGCTCCAATCACCGGTCATGTGATGTGAACAACCACTATCAATTATCCAATCATCAAAGTTATCCATCCTAGATACTAATGCCTTCTGGTCTAACATCTCTTCTTTAATGGATACAAACATAATGTCTTCATTAGCATCACCATCAGATTCCTCATCACTGATACCACCATCAACAATAATAAGACAATCTCTTTTTCCTTTACCCTTATGCTTCTTTAATTTCTCTCATTTGTGCTCATTATTACCATTAGGACAGTTAGCAACAATGTCTCCAATCTTGTTGCATGCAAAATATTTCAAAGGTAATTTCCATTTATATTTACCTATACCTCTAGACAACCGCTTGGCCAACAATGCTTCAAGATCAACTAAATTGTCTTCATAATTAGCTTCTCTGTTGGATTTGGATTCATAACTGTGACTAGTATCTCTACTTTTCCTCATAGATGTATTCATAATTGTTCCTGGCATCACTATGGAATCTTCCACTTTACCTCCTGCACTCTTAATCTCACCAACTATCTCTTTTATCCTTTGATCATACTACTAGATATTCTCACCTTCAACCATCCGCATGTCATCAAATTTTCCTCTTAGACTCTCTTCTTTATAAATCTTAACATGTTCATCACCACTATAAATCTCTTCAAGTTTTTTCCATACCTCATACGCAGTTTCAAGACCATGAACATCTACATACTCTACATCAGACAAAGAACTAATAATAGCCTCCAATGCCTAATGATTTTCTTATTTCTCTTTCTTCTGATCATCAGTCAATACCCCAGTAGGTGAAACATACTTAGTATCATCATGTTCCCAATACTGACTTCCCAAACTCTTGATATAAATTTTCATTTTGTCACTCCATATCCTATAGTTCTTTCTATGAAACTTCGGACCTTCCTTCTTCATAATGATCTTCAAATCTTTACCTCAAGCTATTAGGCTTACACCTTAGAGGACCTGAAATGCTCTGATACCAATTGATGGTATGATGAAAGAATAAGTATCTCGTCAACTACTGAGAGGGGGGGGGGAGGTGAATCAGTAGATATAAAAACTGATACAAACTTCACCAATCTCAAAAATCAATCTCTCAAAGTAAACTTAGATTAATACCTCTATCAAGATAAAAATTGATAGGATAAACCTGTTGATTGTTACAAAAATTTAATAGTAAATACAGTAAATAACTTCTTCATATCTCAATACTTCCGGTTATCATAACTTATCAAAAATAGCTAATTAGTTAAGTAAATCAACAATGAAAACATAACCACAAAAAAATTTACCACTTGACACAAATATTTCTGATGTGGAAACCAAAATAGGTAAAAACTACGATGAGATGAGACTCACAAGATAACTATCTGAATTCTTCTGAAGTTCACCCTGTTAGGAGCCTAGCTTGTTAAAGCATTATAAAAATTCCTTTTAAGAACTGATCCTATAAGGAATCACCCGGTTAAGGGATTGACTACAAATGCCTTGTTAGAAGCAATACCCTGTGAGGAGTAACCTTGGTAGAGGATTTGAAAATCCAATGTAATGGACCACCTTGTTAGAGGATTTGAATATCACCAAGTTTTTTAGAGCTTACCAGGTTAGAGGATTTTAATTCTATTGTAATTATTAGAAAACAACATGAGTTTGCTAATTTGTCTAAATAGCACTACACTTGCTTGATCAGATCCATTTCATGCACCTATCTAACTTTACTCAAACTATAGATACATCATCTTGTTCAGAAACCACACACTCAATTGAACTGTGTCTATCTCTTTACCAACTCATTAAATTAAACAACTTAATCGACCTTAAATACAAATTAATCAGGTCGGTAACACAACAAAAACCTAATTCTCATAGAGATTATGAACAAATCAGTTTAAGTATGACTAATGGATTACATAGAAATCTCTGCACATCAATCAAGAAAACCTTGATCGCTCCTTGATCACCGCTTCATCAAACTTTGTAACTCATCATGCGCTTTGCATTAGATGTAATACATTCTCTCATTCCCTAGACAAAAAATGTTACAACAACTTGCTAAAATATCTTTGAATTGTCTTCATACAATAATTATATGTCATAATCATTATCGATCATCATCAGATCATAAACCAATATAAACAATTCACCAAACTTAATTGGTTAGGATTTATCAAAAATAACAGCTAGGGTTTATTGCCTACATCAATAGATAAGGTTTACACTAGTTACCGGTTCATTCCACAAATTCTTACTATAACAATATCAATAATATCATGACCAGTTGAATTGCCATCAATGACAACATAACATATCATTAATGCAATCTTCATGCAAATGCCAACAATGCACAACAGGAAGGTGTTGATTTTGGTGAAACATATGCACTTATTTCTAGATTAGAGTCAATCAGAATCTTTCTAGCCTATTCTTGCTACCAAATTTTTAAATTTTACCAAATGGATGTTAAGACTTGTTTTCTTAATGGCTATCTTGACGAAGAAGTGTATATGGAACAATCGGAAGGCTTTGTATTGGTAGATAAACCAGATCATGTTTATAGGTTAATAAAGGCTCTTTATGTCCTTAAAGAAGCTCCTAGAGCTTCGTACTCCAGGTTGGATGCTCACCTTATAGTTATTGGATTCATTAGAGGTGGAGTGGAAAGCAACTTGTATGACAAAATCGAAGGTAATGATATTCTACTTGTTGCGGTATATGTGGAAGATATTAGTTTTGGTTGTAACAATGATTCATTGTCCGAAAAGTTCTCTAAAATTATGGAATCTGAATTTGAAATGTCTATGTTGGGTAACTTAACATTCTTTCTTGGTCTTGAAGTTATACAACTTGAGCAATGCATATTTCTATCTTAGAACAAGTATGCAAAAGAAATGCTTAGAAAGTTTAAAATGGCTAATTGCAAACCAGTGAGTACTCAGATGATAACTGGTTGCAACTTAACCAAATCCAATGATTCACCCGAGCTAAATCAATCTGAATATAGATCCATTATGGGCAGTTTACTTTGTTTGACAACATCTAGGCTTGATTTGATGCAAGTAGTTTGCTTAGTTTTGTATTTTCAATCTACACCTAAACAATCACATTTGAATGTTGTGAAAAGAATCTTAAAATACATTCAGGGTACCTTAGACTTTGGTTTGTGGTATCCTTGAAATGGTGATTTTACTCTTGTTGGTTCACTAATACTGGTTGCGTTGGATATTTAGATGACAAAAAAAGTACTACTGGTGTTGCATTCTTCTTAGGTGATTGTCTCGTGGCTTGGCATAGCAAAAAAATAAAATGTGTTACCTAATCTATTGTTGAATAAGAGTATATAGAAGCTACAACATGATATACCCAATTGATTTGGATGTCCTACCAACTTTCAAATATGGGTGTTTCTGTTACTAAGCCTATTTCAATTTTTTGTGATAACACTAGTGCAATCAATCTCTCTTAAAATCCTACTATGCATTCTCGCAATAAGCACGTAGCCATTAAATTTCATTTGATGCGAGAAAGAGTATTGACTAATGAAGTGCAAGTTTTGTATGTTCCTACACAAGCATAAGTTGTAGTTATATTTACAAAGGATTTTCCTAAGGTGGTCTTTGAAAGATTTAAGGAAATATTGGGAGTTATCTCTCAATATGTTATCGCCTAATTTATTGAACAAGTTGATGGGGAGCATAACTCTCCACAAGCAACATTTTGCTACTTTCCTTGGTAATTTGCTACTAGTTGTCATACTTTGCAGCATTATTTTTCTTGTTATCAACTTGTTTTGGCCCTTTTTCCTTGAGATAAAAATGGTGAGATAATCGCATCATTTATTTATGGAATCATTGTGGCATCATTGATTTCATTGAAAAACATTGTATCATTGCATTAGTGACACATTTGGTTTCTAATTAGCATTTGGTTGGTATTCTAGCTTTGGCATGATTTTAGTTTGAGCATCTAGGTGATTTTTGATCAATAATGGCTTGGTTTTGCCATCAAGTGTTGGTATTATGGATGACTTCATCATGTGTTGCATTGGTTTTATCATTGATGTCAACACTTATCTTTTTGGAGGTCTACATTGCTGATTTCACACTCTAGTTATATTGGTTTGTTCATGAATCCATACATTGTGGTCCCGGTATGGATATTGGCTTATGAACAATTACCGGTATATGTTTCACCAGCACCTCAGGAAGTTGATGATGACTTTCTATCATCTAGAGATTATTTTGCTATGTCTAAGACATGGATTGGATGTTTGCATTTGGTGTTTTTCATATTGGATTGATTTGGTTCACGTATTTGCCTTGACCAACAGACAGGTCTAGCTTATTAACCAGCATAAGAAAACATGTTCCAAATTAGCACGACACGTTTTAGAAATGATTTATTGATTGGATAATGTGTAGTTGTATTCAGGTCGGCATATTGTATTGCACCAAGATTTATTTTATAATTGATTTAAATATAATATCTTTTGGGAGCCAACCGAATGGTTAGGTCATAGGTTTTGTATAAATAATTGTAAGATCTTATTTGGAAGAAGTGTATGTATGTGTTGAGATTATTGTAAAGAGAAAAAACAAGTAGATCCTTGTGTGAATCACATAGATATCATCTGAAGGTTGAAGGAAAGAATGTTAAAGGTCGTGAAGGTGTTTAGTCCTCATGAGCAGAACTTAAACTGGTACTGAATCCAGTATTGAAGATGCTAAATTGAAGCAGTACATTGATTGTTGGATTTAACTATCCAGCTATGTAGTCAGTGAGACTCCTAATTTTGTGATTAAGTAGTGAGCTCTAGGCAGTTGGCCTTTCTACATATGCAGACCCTATTATAGTATTCAAATAATCTCTGCAGTAGTATCATCTGATTGTGGGTAAGGTTTCCCACCGTGTTTTTTCCCCTTACAGTGTTTCCACATCAAAATCTTTGTGTCATGTGTTGTGGATGTTGTTTTGCTTTATGTTTCATGCATTAAGTTGTACCGATATTACTATAACTGTTAATCTATTTTACCAACACTGAGTTTTAAGTTGGAATAATTTGTCTTGGGTTGCAATTTATTGAAAACTCATTCCCCCCCCTCTCAGTTGTCCTTCTTGATTCCTAACAATTGCTATCAGAGCTTACTCCTCTTTTTGGAGAAGCCTAACAACTTGACAAGATCCTATGGCCCCAAATATCTTCAGGAAGGATAGTCCCAATCTTGATGGAACTAATTATGGTATATGGAAGATCAGAATGGAGAGACATCTGAATTGCATTGGAAGAGAGATATGGGATGCTACAAATAATGGCTATGTTGCTCCTAATCAGAATAACCCTAATCCACCAACTTTGGCTAAAGACTTGGAGAATGATTGCAAAGCAAGAGAAGCACTTCTAAGCGCATTATCAGGTCAGCAAATTATGAGATTATCAGACAGATATATAGCAAAAGCCATTTGGGATAAACTCAAAACATTGAATGAAGGAGATTCCACTATCAAAATTGCAAAACTGGAATGTTACCGAGTCAGGTATGAAAATTAAAAATGGAAGATGATGAAAGAATTTCTACATTTATGGAAAGAGTTAATGACATTATTTTAGGAATACAATGTTGTGGAGGATCTTTAAGTGAAGATGAAATTGTTTCTAAAGTTTTAAGAGATTTGCCAACGGTTACAAAATGAAAGTGATAGTTATTAATGAGTTGAGAACAATGCCTAATACATCAGTATCTAGAGATACATTGGTTGGAAAACTTTCAGCATTTGAGCTTGAAGAATTTGGTCCTGCTGCTACAGTCAAGACAGATATAGCCTTCAAAGCATCATCATCATCTGACAAATCTGATTAGAAAGCACTTTATGCAAAATAACTTGAAGATATCTGAAGAGAAAATGAACAACTTGTAGCACTATTTGTAAGGAAGATGCCTAAAGGTCTAGCAGGAATTAAGTATGGAGGTAAATCACCTTTCAAATGTTTTAATTGCAATAAAGTTGGTCATATGGCATCTAGGTGTACTGATAGACATTCAAGACTAGGAGATGAGGCAAAGAGAACATATAAGCCTATCCCTGAATATCAGAGATACGAATCTAACAAAAACAGAGATAAGTCATGTTACTATGCAGATGAAGGTGTTACAGATGATTCTGATGAAGATACAGTTGATAGTGGATGGGCATTTCTTGCAATAAAAGAAGATCAACTGGCACCTGTTATCAAACTGGTAGAGCAGGCATTAGCAGTAAAAATTGAAGAAAAGGATGAATGGATCATTGATAGTGGATGCTCGCACTATATGACTGGTGATAAAATAAAATTCTTATCATTACATGAATATCATGGAGGTCAAGTAAGATTTGGAGATGACAAAGCTTGTTTGATCAAAGGAAGAGGAACTATATCTTTGGATGGTAAGCACAATACTGACAATGTTTATTATGTTGAAGGTTTAAAGCATAATCTTTTGAGTGTTGGTCAGTTAGTGGAAAAAGGATTTCAATTACAATTCAATAATGGAAAATGCAAAATCATAAACCGAACTAGATTGGAGATTGCAACCGGTAATCAAACTAAAGGTAATATCTTTCACTTGAATACCAGCAATAAGACATGTTTGATTGCTCAGATTGATGAAAGTTGGTTATGGCATAAAAGACTCTGTCATGTGAATTTTGATTGTATTGTAAAGATTAGTTCAACCAAGGAAGTAAGGGATTTACGTAAAATTGTGAAACCTCATAATCTGGTATGTAAGGAATGTCAAATGGGAAAGCAAGCTAGAACAACATTTAAGAGCATTTCTGTGAAATCTAATAGCATTATTGATTTAATTCATATTGATTAATGTGGTCCAACAAGAACAAGAAGTCCTCAGGGTGATAGATAATTTATGCTAATAATTGATGATTGTTCTAGAATGTGTTGGGTTACTTTTCTCAGGGAGAAATCAGAAGCTTTTGGGAGATTCAAGATATAAAAGGAAATGGTAGAGAATGAAACCGGAAAGAAAATAAAATGTTTGAGATCTAATCAAGGAGGAGAATTCATATCTAGGGAATTCAATGCATACTATGAAGAGAATGGATTCAAAAGACAACTATCAGCACCCTAGACACCGCAGCAGAATGCAGTTGTGGAAAGGAAGAACATAACTATACTGGATGTAGCAAGAACCATGCTAATGGAAGCAAATCTACCTCATATGTATTGGAGAGAAGTAGTAAATACAATATTTTATACTTTCAACAGAGTTCAGATCAAAGGTGAAACCAGTAAGACCCCTTATGAACTATGGTTCGGTCATATTGCTACTTTTAAATATTTTAGAATATTTGGAAGCAAATACTATATTAGGAGAGATTAGTCTATTGAAAAATTTGATCCTAGAAGTGATGAAGGAATATTTATTGGTTATTCAACTAGAAGAAAGGCATATAGATGTTATAATAAAAGATTACAAAAAATCATTGAAAGTACTAAAGTGAAGATAGATGAACACTTTAGAGGAAAATCAAGATCTGAACTGACAGTAGAATTGATGATAAATCAACTGAAACAGATTGCAACAGAACAAAATGAAGAACCAGTCACACCAACATCATCAAAGAACTCAACTGTGATTGAAGAACAAAAGCCTATGAATGGAAATCAGAAAAAGCCAAGGTATGTAAGATTGAATTATTCAGAAAATCAGATAATTGGAAATAAAAATCAAGGTGTTATGACAAGAGAAAGATTGGAAAATGAAGAGGTATGTTTAATCTCTCAAGTTGAACCACCATTAGTTGTTGAAGCATATAAAGATAAACATTGGATAAAAGAAATGGAAGAAGAATTAGAACAGATTGAAAAGAATAATACTTGGACATTAGTTCCCCGGCCTCAAGACAAAAATGTAATTGGAACTAAATGGGTATTTAGAAATAAACTCAATGAAGATGGTGAAGTAATTAGAAACAAAGCAATATTAGTTTGTAAAGGTTATTCTCAAAAAGAAGGAATTCATCATAGTGAAACCTTTGCACTGGTAGCCAGAATTGAAATAGTAAGACTATTTCTTGCATTTGCAGCTCACAAGAACTACAAGGTTTATCAGATGGATGTAAAATATACATTTTTGAATGGAGATCTTGAAGAAGAAGTTTACATTGAGGAACCTAATGGATTTTCATTAACAGATGATAAGGATATGGTTTGCAGATTAAGAAAAGATTTATATGGATTAAAGCAAGCTCCTAGAGCATGGTATGCTAGACTGGATAAATATCTTTTAAAGCTAGGATACACAAAAGGTAATGCTGACACTAATTTGTATTACAAAATTACCAATGATAACATTTTGAATTTTGAAGTATTTGTGGATGATATCATTTTTGGAGGAGAAGAAGAGTTATGTAAAGATTTTGCTGATAAGATGAAGGAAGAATTTGTAATGTCTATGATTGGAGAGATGAATTTTTTTCTAGGTTTATAGATTTCTCTAATAAATAAAGGCATATTCATTTGTCAAACAAAATACTTGAAGGAAATTTTGAAGAAATTTGGAATGGAAAACTCCTAACTGGTAAACACTCCTATGACTACAACTGATAAATTGACATCAAAGGATGATTCAACACTTATAAATCTGACACGGTACAAATCTATGATTGGAGGGTTACTGTATTCGACACAAAATAGACCTGATATAATGAATACATTATGTATTGATTCAATATTTCAAAGCAATCCTAAAGAAAATCATGAAACTGTAGTAAAACGGATTTTCTGGTACCTCCAAGGCACAAGAAATCTTGGTTTATGGTATCCCAAGAATGACAATTTTGAGCTATGTACATATACAGATGCGAATTGGGCAGGAGATGTGGATGACAGAAAGAGTACCATTGGTGGCGCATTCTTTCTTGATAGAAGATTAGTTTCATGGATCAGCAAGAAGCATAATATGTTGTAGCAGCAACTAATTGCACTAAGGTATTATGGATCAAGCAAATGTTGAAGGATAACAATGTAAAATCCAATGAACTGGTAGTTATTTACTGTTATAACTCAGCAGCAATAGATATATCAAAGAATCTAGTATTTCACTCTAAAACACAAGCATATTTCTATAAAGCACAATTTTCTGAAAGAAAATGTTGAAGCAAATGAAGTGAGTTTGGTTTATGTGAACACTAAAGAGCAAATTGCAGATATTTTTACAAAGCCTTTGCCTAAGGAA
The DNA here is from genome assembly GCF_030272615.1 of Cryptomeria japonica. Lineage (NCBI taxonomy): Eukaryota > Viridiplantae > Streptophyta > Pinopsida > Cupressales > Cupressaceae > Cryptomeria > Cryptomeria japonica. Next base: position 577,809,854 of record NC_081405.1, read on the forward strand.
ACATTTGAATATCTTAGAGATAAGATTCGGTTAATCACCCAATTGGCAAAGATTTAAACAATGCAGATTAGTATCAAACCGACATGGACTAACAGAAAAAACTTTTTTCGATTTGATGAAGGAGAGCTACTTCTCAGGGGGAGTAGTTAGCTGTATGTTATGTTCTGATTTTGATTTTTAACTGCTTTGGAATTTGATGTCAAAGGGGGAGAGATGTCTATGAAAAACCATTGCACTTGGAATATTGGGGAGAGATCTATTTTGGTTTTGGTTATATTGTTTATGTTTTTGGTACAAAACTTTGTGTTGATCTGTTTAGGGGAGATTGTTGGCATTTTGGTTTTGTCACTTGATGTTTTTCCATCTAGTGTTGCCATCAATGCTAAAGGGGGATATTATTCATATAATGGATGAGTTTGTCATGTGTTGGATTCATTTTATCATTAATGTCAACACTTATCTTTCTGGAAGTCTACATTGTTGATTTGGCACTCTGGTTATATTGGTTTGTTGATGAACTGGCACATTGTTGTCCTAATATGGATATTGGCTTATGCATAGTTACCGGTATATGTTTCATTGACAACTTAGGAAGTTGATGATGACTTTCTATCATCTATATATCATTTGGTTATGTTGAAGACATGGATTAGATGTTTGCATTCGACATTTTGCATATTGGACTGATCGGGTTCACATATTTTCCTTCATTGGAAGATAGATCCAGGTTATGAACTGTCATAGGAAAAAATGTTCCACATCAACATGACACGTTTTGGAAATGATTTATTGATTGAGCAATGTGTAAGTGTATTGAGGCCCACATATTGTATTGCACCAAGAATTATTTTGTAATTGATTTAAATGTAATATCTTTTGGGAGCTGACCTAATGCTTAGGTCTTAGGTTTTGTATAAATAATGGTAAGATCTTATTTGGAAGAAGTGTGTGTATGTGTCGATATGATTGTGAAGAGTGAAAACAAGAAAATCCTTGAGTGAATCATGCAAATATCATCTGAAGGTTGAAGGAGAGAATGTTAAAGGTCATGAAGGTGTTTAGTCCTCATGGGCAGAGTGTAAACTAGTACTAAATCTGGAATAGAAGATGCTAAATTGAAGAAGTACATTGATTATTATATTTAACCATCCAACTATGTAGTCAGTGAGACTCCTAATTTTGTGATTGAGTAGTGAGTTCTAGGCGGTTGGCCTCTCTGTATGTGCAGACCCCATTATTGTATTCACATACTATCAGCAGTAGTATCATCTGATTTTGGGTAAGGTTTCCCACTGTGGTTTTTCTCCTTATAGGGTTTCCACATCAAAATATCTATGTCATGTGTTGTGGATGTTGTTTTGCTTTCTGTTTCATGCATTAAGTTGTACTGATATTACTATAACTGTTAATTTGTTCTATTGGAAATGAGTTTTAAGTTGGAATAATCTATTTTGGGTTGCAATTAACTGACAACTGATCTTCCCCCTCTCATTTTTCCTTCCTCATTCCTAACATCAAGGAAAAAGGGGGAGTTTGTTGACCTTTGTGTTTGTCCTTGATGACAAAAAGGTCTTCTTTGTTTAGGCAATGATATTGGTATTGTGATAATTTATCATGGTTCTTTGATTTCATTTCATTTGTTACAGATGAATTGGGTTATGTGTAGAGGTTACTTGATCATTTGATCATTGACACAAGTCTACATCTTCACAAGTTCATATGACTCAGGTATATGACATGTCAATAAACATTGCATTCATTATTTTGGGAGACACAATGATCTTTTAGCAGTGTTACATACTTTGGTATTCTTGAATAGTGATTCGTCTCACATAAACATGGATTTATGATATTGTCTTTGATCACATTTGTTTAGGTGATATAGCACCTAGAGATGTCATTGCATGACACACATTGGTTTACATATTGAACACTTAGTGCATGGTCACTTACATATTATATAGAATTTCTTTCCTATCGACATTTATAACCTTGGTTGTCATTTAGATAAGCACTTAATATTCCATCGGTGCATGTAAATTTTATCAAGCACTAGTGCTTGTCAGCATGAATATATTGGTTATTGTATAGCACATTTATAATGTGATGTCGATCTTTCAAATACTGAATCATGGTTAACGATTAAATTTTTTTCATTAGTGCTTTAAAACACTTGAGCTCAACAACAAGTATGCTCGATATTCACTATGTCGACTTGAGACATACTTGGCATCTTTACCACTGTAATGATATGGTTTGAGATTTTATGTTGACTAGGCAGATAATGATGACTCAGCACATGATTTTTATGATGTATCAACATACATATGTTTGCATTGTCATGGACTTCAAATTACACTTCATTATTATTGAACTTGATGTAATATAAACAAAAGGGCAAATGTTATTTCATTTGTTTCATTTTGAAAACCTAGCTCAGTTCATCGCCATGACATCACATGTGACAGTTACAGGGCATTTTTGTGGTGGAATTTCAATGTTGGTTTCCAGTACGTTACTCTACAAGCTCTAAGGATTCGATTGGTGGTTTATTTGGCTGATTTCAGTGGGATTTTCTATAGATATTCAGGGATTTTTCAAGTTTCTTTCAGGTATCATCATTCTTTATTTGTATTGCTTGAAAGGAAAAATACATTAACATAAAATGAAACTTATTTTAAGGTATCAGAGTTTATTTAGGGTTTCATTTTTGAAATGAAATACAAGAGTTCATTCTTGTAAAGTTGTAGAATAATATTATTATTTGAAAACACATGTTTTTATTTTCTGCAACTATATTTAGTTATTGTTAGAAACCCTACTAGGGTTAAGATACCCTAACGCGATGGTATACTTTGAAGATATAGAGACATTTCTTTTTGGATAAAAATATACATCATTCAGAATTTTTTTTTTGTTGAAAAAGTTCATTGATAAACTCTGAACATCGTGAGATTATTAAAAAAAGGGGGTTATATTATTGTTCAAAACACTGATTCAGATATAAAGTACATTGTTTAAAAAGTTTGTAAAATCTTTGGTTATATTTACAGAGATTCTAAGAGACGTTTTTGTACTGTATCAAGAGTACCTTGTAATTGGAATCATTGCACATTTTTATCATATCAAACTCATTCAATCACTAGCCATTTTGTAGTTGCATAGACACATATAGTGTAATTATAAGGTTACCAAAGGAATTTTACTGATTCATTTTTCTACCCCAAGAGGATTTTCCACTCATGAAATTCATGGTGTTATGTGTCTGTTACATCTCTTAATTTGTTCCATTAGTTGATTCTTTGATATTTTAGTTCTTTTGTCATTTCATATCTTACACTACTATCCCTAAGTTCATCTTTTAGTTAAAAGTTATTGTGTCTGCTATACACATTTTTAATTTATTGAAAAGGAAAATTCATTTATATTCCAGAGCATTAAAAATATTATTCATCTTGATAATTGAATGATCACACATATATGCTTCAATAACAGTTTGTTAGTTAAGTGGTTAAATCATTGGTTCAAACTTTTGGCTTGCAAATTCACTGTCACTTATCGGTCTCAAATTTGTTAAACAAAGCTGTCAAAGTTCATGAATTGTTTTCTGAGTTAAAATTCATTTACTCGGATTCACCCCCCCCCCCCCCCCTCTCAGAGTGAGTTCACTTCCAACAATATCTATCAAAACCAATGATCTACTTGTGTAATATGTGCATCTATGACCTGTTTTCTATTACTTGTTTCCCTTGCAAGAGAGAGCATCCCTAAAATATTAAGGTTCATCATCAACACTTAGTAAAAAATTTATAATGGAAACTTGGTGAACTATAATTTTTAATTGGATTTTGTTTTATTGTTTACCTTATCAATGTTTGATTAGGAGATTATTCCCCATATTATTCATCATTTTCAACTTCTTATATTATAATAGACTATTCTATACATTCACTTGAACTCTCCTCTTCTTCTCCATCCTTTGTTCCATTTTTTTATTCTTCGACATGTGCATCATCTTCCTTAGTTTCAAAGTGTGATGTCAGTGTCTTTTTATTTTTTTGTTCTTCTTCTGAGTTAGATATAAATTCCATGAAAATTACATTTTGAGAAAATATTTTATTATTTATTAAACCATTCAAAATATTATAACACTTTATATTGTCAACATTATCCTTAAAAGATTTTGTTCGAGGTTGCTCCCCTGTTTTGCTGTTGTTTCTTGCCTGGTGTTGTAAAACTTTAGGTTTCGGGTCCTTGTAAAACCGGTTTATCTTTATCAAAAACATTATCCTTAAAAGATATATATTTTTAAATATTTTTGATCCAATTTAGGTCAGTTCTCTTGAGACACATAATTGTAATCCACAAAACGAAAGAACCTTAAATGTGAAACTAAAAGCCTTCTACCCAACCATATTTTATAAGGTTTTTTTAATAAGATCATTACAAAAAGGTATATTAATTAAATAATAAGTATTACCAGTAGCTTTTACTCAAAATAATTTATCTAGCATACCACTTCTTAACATGCTCATAGGTGTTTCCACTAGTGTACTATTAATTCTTTCATCTATTCCATTATTTTGGGGAGTATAAAGTGTAGTAATTTTCATAAAAATTAATGCATGTATGGAAAACTAATCAAATTTGTTAGAGTAATATTCAACCCATAGTCAAATCTAAATACTTTTTCTTATAATCTGATTGCACTTTACTTTCATATGTTCATGTGTAATTTGTGTATGGAATCTATAATAAATAATATATTAGTGAAGTTTAATGAGTTGTTATAATCTCTAAAAAAATTATCTATACTTTTCATAGATTATGTGTTAGTTTCTCTAGGGTTTTGTTGTGGGCATTACATCTGGTATCAGAGTGAGTGTTGCAAACACTGGGATCTTTGGTTAAGGTTGTAGCTCTTAGATTTTTGTGTGTTAAGAAATATTGTTCTCTTGTCTTGTGCTTGTTCTTCAAAATTTATGTTGGAAAGATTATTAGGATCTTAGATATTTTCGATATTATTTACCTTGTTCTTTCTCTCTCCCATTCCATCTGAAAATTATGATTGTGAGAAATATGTTTATATCTTTCTCTTGTGCGTTTCTTCTTGATGTATAAACAATGTTTAAAGGATTATATGTGGCTTGATTTGCTTTATAATTTCTAGTTCTTACTTGAGTGCTAAAGATTGTTTTTGGTGTATAAATAAGCAAGTTATCGAATGGGAGGGATGTTGTTTGTACTCTCATAACTGGTGTTATTTCTCATGGATTAGTTTATTACATAGGAGTAAACATCTATTTTCTTATGAACAGTAAAATGAAGTGTCTATATTTTGCATATAAATGTGACTAATTATTGATCATGATGTATTAGTACCAATTGGAACTATTGAGTGTTTATATTCATGTGATCCAGTATCTAAGAATTTTTTTTTTGTATAGATCATATCTTTCAACAAGGGTTTGAGAATTCTAGGGGATATGTGACGTTAGGAGATCTTATGAAAAGTTGGATTTGCATGTTTTAGAGAATGTTGTAGGGAACATGTTGTATAACGAATATGGCATGCCTAAAAAATTTAATCATCCATGTATAATCTTGCTTGTATATATTAATTGATTGATAACATTCTCTTTGTCTTGCCCCCTCTCTAGATAAAGGATTTATAATACTTAAGAGAGTATTTGATATTAAATAGAAGTATTAAATGTGCAATGATGAATAATATTTCACATACATTTAGAGAAGTTTGGGTTAGAATAAATTTGCATTAAAGATAAAAATTCTTGTATTGCATCTATGATTTCTATCTAAGAAGAATAAGTTAGGTAGAATATCTTTTGCATGAATAACATAGGAAATCTTGTGAAAAATTAGGATTGTAGATCATGTTATAGTATATGGGAAAGTTGGTACATTGTGTGTATAATGTTTAAATAAAATTTAAAATCATTCCCTTGTGACTTTATTTGATTGGAATGATAAAATTCCTTAGTTTCATGAAAGATTTGTGTGGTGTGATAAAACGTTCTATTGGATGAAACAAATAGGTTAAGAAATGATGTTATTTATTTACCTTATTTGAATGTGACTATTAAATGAGTTCTAGTAGGATGGTTGATAATGAATTGAATAAAGTTTATAACATGTTAATAGAAGTCAATTTTGATATAGTTGCTAAGATATTAAGGTTGTGAATGATCATATTTAAAGGCTAATAGGAGATGAGTTTGAATACATTATATGTGTGGCCTTATATGTAGATAAAATTGTTGGAAGTAAGGCTATGGTATTTAGTCCCTTGCTTAAAAGGACAAATTAACTAGTTAATGGTGTGTTGTAATATATCATCAAGTCAATTATTAAGAATCTGACATTGGTTTCTAATTCAGTCATAATCTGGTAAATGTGATTATGTTGTAGATAAGACATCTTAAATGAATAAAATTTATGTAATGAGTGTATTTCTTGTGTGAGTATGATATTCTTTACCTCTTCCTTGCATATGTTTTCATTAAGGATAATTATATAAATAGCAATATTTCAAAGATGGTAAATGGCTGCAAATAAGTATGAATTATGAGTGTCTTTAGTGTTGTATATAACTTTCTAGTGGAAGGTACATATTTGTCATAAATAAACTTACGTCTAATGTTTCTGGTGTACTTTCTCTAACACATTCAAGATATTGTATCCTTGGGTGTCATGCAATGATTACTCCCATTGATGTGGCTGATATTAGTCACCACGTGATGTGGATATCGATGTGTTGGTTAAATTGTCTTGAGCTATTTGAGATTTGTATCCTATATTGTTGGGACTAATCTAATTTTTAGATTTATATATGCTAGGACTGACCACCACTAACTTCTTCTTTCTATTTATTTTATGGAATTTGTCACACTTAATTTATTATTGATTTTGCTGGCAATTGTTCGATATTTAATGTTGAAGATTGGTAATCTATCCATTTGGGTTTTCTCTTTTGATGTTTGTTGTGGTCATTCTGAATGTTTTGTAATATTCTCCCTAGGCATGTGATAAGTGTTATATCTATCATGTTCTTTTTGAACCTCTGGTAGTGAGTATAAGGGAGGACATTGTGGAGAAGTACACTAGGCATGGTAGGCAATTAGGTAGTATTAGTGATGGTTGAGTAAATGGGATATGTTTTCCTAGATGAAATGAATTTGTAAGTTCTCTAGACTATAGAAAATATTAGGTAGAAGGTGTGTGTGTAACATATGATGAAAAATGAATATATTTACTCTTATTTGTTTATATATGGATGTTAAATGAGTGTTGATGTTCTTGAAAAGTGTGGGTTATTGTGCTTGTGTTTTATGGATACTAACTTAGTGGTGAAAATTATAAAGTTAATCTACAAAAATGTTGATAAATGATGGTTCTTGAAAGTCTTTGAGTAAACTAGTATACTTAATGTAAATAGTGAAAAGATAGGTATCTTGGACATCTTATTTCTTATATAGTTTATTAATTAGGAGTAATTGAAGAATATAAAGGAACACTTTTGTTGTTATTACCTTACCTAGAGTGAGGAAAATGTTTCAATTAAGATATTTTATTATTGAAAGGAGAAGATTAGATATGAATGTTTGTAATTGTTTTAAAGAAAAGGTGTAATTGGTTATCGTTTGAATGAAGTTTCAGGACCAGTGTGTACATATTTTCACCTTAGCTGTGTGACTTGTAGGAGTAAGTTGAGCCCAAGGGAGGGAGGATGTAGGGCCCCTCCTTGATTCGTCCTTTATGATAGAATGTGATAGATATTTATGGATTTGTTAACATTGATTTTCTCTTTGACTATTAGTAGATTCATTATGATTATCTGAATACTATTGATTTTATACTTTTGATCAGTTAATAATAATCATTTTCAAGAATATCTCCTGATAAGGAGATAAGATTAATGATTATTATTTATGATGATTTATCTTCCATTAACCTTAATTTCATGTTTACATTACATAAGAATGTCATTGATTTTATTCATTATGTTATGTCTTTGTTGTAGTGTTTAATTGTGGTTGTGGAAGGGATGATGTAATACCACTCATTGCAAGCATGTTGTGATGTTGTGATTCTCTTTCCACTAGTGTGTCTACTCTGTGAATGTATATTTATATGTTGTGCAAAGGAATTTGGTGTAATGCACAAATGCAGGTGCTATTCATCAACTTCACCTGGCTTCATAGGTCTTAGTATGTCTTTAATCCTAGTGGCAAGTTGATAAGGGATTGTCCTGTCACATTCTAGGCCTAGTCGATACCTTGTTCGTAGTATTTTGTTTAAGTTGCCCTGCTGAGAGTTGTCTGAAATTTTATTTAATTATTGTGTTGGGTTTGATTTAATGTTGTAATTATTTATTTAATAATATTAAAAGCTTTATTGTGTGGTTAATAAATAATATTACTAATTAATAAAAAAATATTTATCGTGTCTATAATATATTAATAATTATTTTATGGAATATAATTATTAGAGAATTTATAGTTATGCATGAAAGATTATTTATTAAATGTTTCGTGGGAGATTTATTGGGAATCGAGTTATTTAAGTATTTAGGATTACATATGAATTTAAATATTCATATTTATTTATATATTTAATTGTTTATTATTTGTTATTATTGTGCATGTGATATTGAATTGTGGAGAATATTTTTAGTGAAAATTATATTTTTCTTTTTCAAATTAGTTATTGTGAGAATTATTTATTTGTGGAAACTAATTATTATTATTTTATTATCTAGTTAAGTGGTTGTAACCACTACTATTTTAGTGGATTATTTATTTGGAATTAATTTTTTAATTATTTCTTTGTTGTCAAGAAAGAGTTATCTATTAATTGAGTATTTGTAATTAATTCATTATTTTTGTGAGAACTATTTATTATTATTTGTGATTGAAATGATTTACGATTTATTTTTTATTGTTCTTATTTATTATATTTATTGTTTAATATTTCTTGTTTATCATTTATTATTTATTATTTATTCTTCTGGAGTGATTTATTATTGTTAAATGATTTATCATTTATCATCTTATGAATTGTTCTTTTATGGAGATTTTACCTTGAGAAATAATTTAATATTAATTATTTGCTTAATTCTGCTGTTTTGGTGAATTGGGAGTTTTATTTAGTAATTATGTTTCTCTTTTGTTTTCAAAGGTGGATCTGGAGTAAGCTTTGTTCTTTTCATTAAATTTCTATTTGAGTTTTATGCATGCAAGATTTTGTAAATATGATTACTGGTTTTAGGACTTTTTCTTTATATTTTTATTTAGGGTCTTTTTGAGAATTTTAAGAGAGTTTTTGCATTTTATTTTGGGATGGGCTAAATTTTGGAGAAGGTGTGTTTGAAAGTTTTGGGATGATTTTTTTAATACTATTTTGGAGAATTCTCGGTGAATTTGGGAGGAGAAATTGCTTACAGATTTCAAAGAAATTTTCTGTAGATTGCTCTGGATTGTGGATTTGTGCTTAAATTATTCTCTCGGTTGTTAGATGTTTCTTCTAAATTAGAGGCTGGAGATTTCTATTATCTTTAGCCTTAATTTCATATCATTTATATCGAAAAGAAATGATTGTCTACTTTGTGTCTGTAAATTGTCTTTAAATTGTCTTTTGGGCTATTTTGGGAGAAATTGATCTATTATTGTTAATAATACTATTGTAATCAGAAATTTAGATCTACAGTGTATATAAAAATTTATGTAATCTTATTATCAAAATTTTATAATCTTATTATTGGAATTTTATGTGTTGTGTATGGGGATTTTTTGGGATCGTGTGGTGATTCATTTATTTGTGTAAGTCTTCCATGATTATAGAAGGAGTTTTGTATTTTCTCTTTGATACTCTATTTTCTGCATATGTGTTTTTTGTATTTTATCTCCATCATTTTTTATTTTCCGCATGGAGGAATTTCGGTAGTTAGGTACTCGCAAAGAATTATTTTTGTGAATAAATATTTTATCTTTAAGCCTTTATTGGAGTATCAGATTGATGGATGTATTCCTTTGGACCACTTTGGGTGTAGTCAAACTTGTTTTGGATTTATAAAAGTCATTTATGAACTTTAATTTTTTTCAGCATCGTATTTTACCTCTTTTTTATATGTGCTAAAACACATCATATATGAGCTTGACTTCTTGACGTGTGTGCTACACTGTGCAGTGAGTGCGCTAAACTATATATTGTATGTGCTAACCTGGGCGATAAAAACATTGTTTTGTATGCGCTAAAAAGTTTTGAAAAAATGTTGTTTTATATGTGCAATATAGTTTTGCAAAAACATTGTTCAAAATAAGTAAATGTGCCGAAAGATCTATCATATATTCTAATATAATTATTTTTGATGTTTTGGTTCTGATTTGTTTTTTCTAGTCTAACTTAGACCAGAGACTTATTTTGAACTTGACATTATTGCGATATATTCCAGATTCATCTTATTAGACTTTTGATGGATTTATTGTGATGTTTTTCTTTATATGGCATAAGTTGTGATCAATTATAATTATGGTCATGGATAAGTTTTATTATGATGATTCAGATTATTCTATGAGAACCATTGATTATGCATATTATGGCATTTATGTGACATTTTGGAGAGTTTTTATTATTATCCCTAAATCATAGGAGCATATTAGGGGAAGTGGCTTCCATTGGGTCTCTGGGTCACTACCAAGAGGGTTTCTTGTAAGGATTCTTGGAGGACTGCTAGTAGACCTCATGGGAGTTATTTGTAAATAAGTGATAAACTTAATTAATTTATTAGGGCTTGGTTAGTTTTCACATAATAAGATAATTATATTTTTTGTTGCCCTACTAATGACCCAGAGTGCTAGTAGAGGCTCAGAATGAGATTGGGAAGGCCTTGATGGCATGGATTTACTCCCTTGTCTTCATGAGAGGTTGAGTTGGTCCTGTATGAGTGTCACCTACATATTTGTCCTTGGTCTTAGCCTTGTTTCATGGAATTCTGTAACATCAATTTTGATTTGTATTTGAGCCTAATTTTGTGTTGGCATTCTTGTTTATTTTATTTTGTGATTTTATTTGGTAGATTGGTGTCAGTCTAAGTTTAGTGTTTGTGGGATCTTATATCATTCTTCGGGCATGGGGGGTGGTTCATTTTGGTTCCACATGATCGTCTTGTTGATGTCTTTCTTCGATTGAGATATTTTCTCTACATTGGATGTCCTTGAGCATGTTGGATGCTTATACTATTCTTCAGTTTTCATACTATGGATTCTTGGAGCAGTTTTATATCATGGTTTTCTAATTTTGGCAGATGATGTATATCTGTAATGATCACTTATACATGATGTAATATGAATTATGACTTATGTATGTTAATTAGGAAACATTGTTGAGACATTGACCAACTAGGACTCAAACTTAGGACCTTCCATACACTGCTGGAGTGCTCTACCACTGAGCTACTGGCCCCTCTTGGACAAGTCCATCATTGGTCCGGGTGTGGATTATTTCCAACACCAACACCCCCCCTTAAGCCACACCTCTCATGTGCTTGGGGATCCTAGCTTGGACCTGACTTCTTTGATACCATGTTGAGACATGGACCAGCTAGCACTCAAACCTAGGACCTTCCATACGCTGGTGGATTGCTCTACCACTAAGCTACTAGCCCCTCTTGGACCAGTCCATCATCGGTCCGGGTGTGGCTTATTTCCAACACCAACAAACATGGATATTAGTATTGTTAGTTTAGTATTATTTGATGAATTGATATCTAATGACCTTATTGTGTTATAGGTGTTTAAAGGAATTTATATGATTACTTTTTTATGATGGTTATGGTGAAATGAGAATTGGTGGTAGCAAGGAAAATTAGTCATTGATCATTGTTAGTTGTTATATATCACCTTAATGATATTGTGATTAAGTAATGACATTGCGATACCCTAGGGAAATTGAATGATTGGGAAGACGCTATGAAATTAATAATGTAAATGTTGTAAATATGTTTAATTGTTTATATGATTATTTGACCTGTGCATTTTAGTTTTGTATGTTCATGTTTAATTTGTGTATGGAATTTATAATGAATAATATATTAGTGAAGTTTAATGATTTGTTATCACATTTTAAAAAATTCTCTACTTATCATAGATTGTGTGTTAGTTTCTCTAGGGTTTTGTGGAGGGCATTACATCCATGTGAGGGGTAATGTAATCTAAACCAGATTCTTGTAAGACATATTATTTTTTAGAGTCTACATCTCCACACAGACTGATTTTAAGATATTTTGGGGATTTTCAATTTCTTCAAGGTGATTTTTGATGAATTGACAATCCTCTACTAGCTTTGATTAAAATTCAATGGTGAATGACGAGATGAAAATCTCTAACTCATCCCAGAAGCTATCATCATCAACTTCACCTATTTTTGGATTCTACAATCTTATTTTCATATTCTATGGCTATTAATTTTCTTTGTCTAGGACTGATATTTTTTTAGGGAGAACCTTTTGTAGAGATGGGGAAAAAAATTCAAGGGATTCTTGTTTCGATGTGCCTACAATAAGATATTCTGATAGAGCTTCGGGATACAAATATTTTTTTTTGTTTTGAACAACTTGAGTACCAAACTATTAGTTTATCATTACAAAGAGATTATTTCTAGAAGCATGATGTCTACTAGGAAGAAGTTTTCTAGGAAAGGAAGAGGGAAATGCCAATCTTGATCAAGGTCCATCTCTTCTAGTTGGCAATTTTCTTCATTCAAACATTCAGTGTTAATAAAATAAAAGACAAACGTTGTCAATTCTCCCTTATTTTCTTCTTCTTAGTTTTTCTATTTCTCTATCTCAATAGCCCCCAATTGTTGTTGAAAGTTACATAGCATCTTAGTAGCTATCAAAAGATCTAAATTTTTATAAGATGATGTCATGAATGGCTCGTCTATGGTCATTTGTGGATATACATGGGCATTTTTATCCATTAATCCTTCATGCAAATAGGATTTTCAAGAGCAGTTAAATAAATTTATGCAAATAGGATTTTCAAGAGCAATTAAAACTAGCTTTAACCAATTTTAAAGAGCAGTTCAAGAAATTCGTAGGTGTTAGACCAGATGCGATCTATGAAAAAATCGCAGGGATTTTAGAAGAAAAATCTTCATTGTAAAGGGATGAAAACCAATGCCCAAACTGAAGGTTTTGAAGGAATGAAAACCTCAATGAATGCAGCTTTGAGGTGCTTTGTAAGTAACACCTTACCGAGGAATAATTATTTTATGAATTGAGCATAGTATGCTATAGACCCTTCATTGTTAGAAAGAGAACAAAATGAAAGAACTAACTCAAACATAATTCATGATATTCAAATCCTCTCATGGGAGGTGTGCTCATAAAGGCCAAACAAGTTAGTAACCTTGCTACCTTGTAAAGATAAATTCCTTTACATCTTGTAAAACAAATGCCATTTGAAATTGATATTGATAACAGTGAAAGAGTGAATACACATGAACCATATTTTATGAAAAAGGAGCTAGAAATAAGTCATTCATTAAGAAAATTATTCATGCCTTTGTCAATGGTATAAAGCATCATTTATAATGATAAAAAGGTGATAGAGGAATAATATTTAAATTCATAAGTGTGATGAATAATGATGAACAACAAATGCCCTAACTAGTACTGAGAGGGGGTGAATCAGTATAGACAAAAACTTCTCAATAACTTATCAAGTTAAAACAATGATAACCGGTTGTCTTCATTACTGATCTTAACTATGGAAATACTAGTTAAACACAATAAGACTTCAACCATCTAAATCAGTAAAATTGAATACTTCAAATATCATTCAAAACTTGATAACTACTTCACCCATATACATATGCATGTGTTGTATCAGTAACACCATAACCATTATCTCTGCATGCATAATCACCTAAACAAAGAATACTCAATCATCACATAAAAAGTGCACAACTCATGACACACAGATTTTTTACATGGAAACACAAATGGGAAATCCCAGGGTGGGGATGAATACACACAAGCTTGTTTTTGAACTCATTTAAAGCTCGTTCTATTAGGAGCCTAGTTTGATTAAATACTTTATAATAACATTCTCCTAGGAACTGATCCTATTAAAGATAAACCGATAAAGGGATGGCTATATACCCTGTTAAAGTTTGAAAACCTGTTAAAGGTTACCTTGCTAGAGGATTTGAAGAACTCAATGAAATTGAGTCACCTAGTTACAGGTTTTACAATAAGCCTGTTAAAGCTACCTGGTCAAGGGATTTTCCTACTGTTGAAATAGTTAGAAGACAACAGGTAAAGTTTTGATCTGATAATAACACTATATGCTAAGGTAGATCCTTTTTAGTTCCTCTACTCTGCACTCTATAGTTTTCCACTCCTCTACTCTGCAATCACACTTTGCAGTTTTCCAATCACTAGTCTGGCAAGTATCTCATCACTCAGATACAAACAAAACATTTGCCAACAACTACAATATCCAAACTCATCAACCATATAGACAACAATTAGGTTGGTAGCATAAACCCTAATCCCTAATCAATTTAGGTTTACAAATACAAGCGGACCAATTATGACCGTCCAAACACATTACATAGAATAAACAATCTCAAATAGATCACAAGTCATTTTGCATCATCAATTCTTCACTGCACATAGAAATCAGTAATCCATCATGCTTTCTTCTCATACCCCTAAGAAGTATGTTAATTCCTGAGGTAGACATTTAATGCAATTGATCTTCACATGCAATATCCTAAAGGAAATCCTTCACGTACACAAAACTGATGTGGTATCTTGATCTCATCCTTATCTCTTAGCTAACTCATCACAAAATATAACCGGTTCCATCGCACAAGCTAGATTGCCAAACCGGAAACCCTAGAGCTGAGACTACCAACCACTAGTCACACTTAGTGAAACACTGACACTGGTTCACTACATCTCTTCATACCAGTTCTCCAACTTGAACATCAATAACAACTTCTTCCAATCTTCATACCAGTTCACTTGTACTTATTGACATCAATAACAACATACATTATCATCATAATCATCATACTGGTTCATCATATGCCAACAATCTCCCCCTTTGGCATTGATGGCAATACTCATTGTAGCATTACAACTATAACATATATCTTCATCATCAGATATCTTCTCCCATATCATACATCAAATATCTTCTCCCCATTTGACAACAATGCCAAAGTGGGGACACAAGCTCCCAATCTCCACTTACGCTGCTCCCCCTATGGAGTAGCATTCTTCAACACATCAACCTTGTAATATTTGTCATTGTAGTACCTGACTCATGTGGAGTGCACATTCTTTAATTTACTTCATGAAGGGGCATAACCCCTAATTCACCTCTCAAATAGGTAGATGTAGTCTTCAGTAAGGGCTTAGTGAATATGCCTGCTAGTTGCTCCTTACTAGAAACATGTTGTAATACAACCTCTTTGTTTTGGACCTTCTCTCTCAAGAAATGATACTTGAGCTCAATGTGCTTTGTCCAAGCATGCAATACCAAATTTGTGGAAATATTGATTACACTAGTATTGACACAAAATATACTCACCGGTTCAGATATAGGTACTTTGAAACCATCCAATACATGTTTCATCCATCTTGCTTGAGTGAAATTCATAAATTCTACCACATACTCCACTTCAATTGTAGACTGTGAAGTACAACTCTTCTTCTTACTCATCCATGAGACTAGTCTTCCACCAAGAAAGAACGCTCCACCGATTGTGCTCTTCCAATCGTCCACATTACCCCCCAAATCTACATTGGTAAATACCTTAAGATTAAAATCACCATTGTATGGATAATAAAATTCATAATCAACTGTTCCTTTCAGGTATCTAAGAATCCTCTTGACTGCTATCAAGTGGGATTCTCTTGGAATTTTCTAAAAATGAGCTACTATGCCCACTGCATGAGCAATATCTAGTCTATTATGCACCACATAGTGCAGCTTACCGATCATTGACCGACACTCCTTCTCATTCACTAACGTTGAATCATATTCCTTAGTCAATTTATATCTGGACACCATCAGTGTACCAACCAGTTTGCTTTCCTCCATGCCAAAGGTCTTCAATACCTCTTTGACATACTTAGATTGGGTAATGAAGATACCCTCTTTCATCTGTTGAATCTGTAGACCAATGAAGAACTTTATCTCCAATCAGAGACATTCCAAACCCTTTCTTCATTTCATCTACAAATGCATGGCTCATTTCATCATCTCCTCCAAAGATTATGTCATCTACAAATACTTCACCAATTAGAATCTGATCACCTTCAGATTTTAGGTAGATGTTGCTATCCTTACTTGTTCTCTCAAATCCTATCTTCACAAGATGAGACTGTAAATGTTCATACCATGTCCTTGGTGCTTGTTTCAATCCATACAGAGCCTTGTGTAATCTACAAACCATGTTACTATCTTTTGATAAGGCAAACCCATCTTGTTGCTCAATATACACTTCCTCTTCTAGGATTCCATTCAAGAATGCAAAATTCACATCCATCTAGTATACCTTGAATCCCTTAAATGCTGCAAATGCAAGTAGCATTCAAACACCTTCCCATCTAGCCACTGGGGCAAATGTTTCTCCATAGTCTTCTCCTTCTTCTTGAGCATATCCCTTGCATACAAGTCTTTCCTTGTTCCTTACAACTCTACCTTCTTCATTTAGCTTATTCCCAAAGACCTATTTGGTACCTATGACATTCTTGTGTTCAAGTCTGGGCACCAAAGACCATGTTGCATTGTTTTCTATTTGGCATAGCTCATCTTCCATTCCCTTAATCCAGTCTTCATCTATAAGTGCTTCTCTAGAAGCCTTAGGTTCAAATTCAGAAATCATGCAAGAGTCATCTTTCACCTTTCTTCTTGTGACTATCCTTGCCTCTTTATCTCTAACGATCCGCTTTGGATCATGATGTAATTTCACATACCTAGGAATGACTATAGCTGGTTCTGCTTTCTTTTCCTCTTCTTCTTCACTTACTTCTTCTTCTTCACCTCCTGCAGCTTCTCCTAGTATAGGAACATTGAGGTCTTTACTTGTTTCTTTCTTAACTGCTTCCTAGAAGGCTACACCCGGTTCATCTTCCACTTTCTCATTGCAGGTTTCCTCGGGCTCCTTTGAGGATTCATCAACCTTGATATTGATACTCTAAATAATTTTCTATTTCCTATTGTTATAGCACTTGAGAACTTTTCTCTTATTGGAATATCCCAAAAATATTCCTTCATCACATTTAGCATCAAACTTGCTCAGATATTCACCTCTCTTGATGTAACACTTACTGCCAAATACTTTAAAATAACTCATAGTGGGAGTCTTCCTGATCCAATACTCATAAGGGGTTTTAACTTTACCTTTCTTTATGAGTACCTGGTTCATAGTATAGACTGCAGTGCTCACTGGTTCTCTCCAAAAAGTGTGAGAAACCTTTCCTTGGATCAGCATTTCTCTCTCCGCTTCAACTACAGTCCTATTATTCCTTTCTGCTATGTCATTTAGTTGTGGTGTCCTTGGGGCAGGCAACTACCTCTTGATACCATTATCTTCACAATACTTGTTGAATTCATCACAAGTGAATTCACCTCCTTGATCAGTTCTTAGGAATTTTATCCTTTGACCACTTTCTTTCTCTACTAATGCTCTAAAGGCTTTGAAATTTCCAAATGCCTCAGACTTGTCTTTCAAGAATGTGACCCACATCATTCTTGAGCAATCATCAGTAAGAATCATGAAATACCTATTTCCCTAAATACTTCTAGTCTTCATTGGACCACACAAATCAGTATGCACAATATCAAGTAAGTTCTCTGCTGAAAAAGACTTACCTTTGAAAGTTGAGGAAGACATCTTTCCAAGTTGACATTCTTTGCACAAAGAATTCTCAAGTTTTTTCAGCAAAGGCAATCCTCTTACTGCCTTGATCTTACTCGCCTTTACAATATTATCAAAGTTCATATGACAAAGTCTCCAAAGTCATATCCAACTGTCATCAAACTTCGTCATCAGACACTAACTAATGTTGGCATTCAACTAAAACAAGTTACCTTTAGTCTACTTACCGGTGGCAATAAGTTCACCATTCTTTCTAATTATACTGTAGACTCCACCTTTGAACTCCAGAATGAGTCCTTTATCATTCAGCTGAGAAACACTCAAAAGGTTATGCTTAAGACCTTCTACCCAATAGATATCATCCGCACTGCTCTTTCCAATCAGTGAAATGGATCCTTTACCTTTTACCAAGCAAGGTGCATCATTTCCAAAATGAACAACACCTCCATCATATTCTTCCATAGATAGAAACTTTCTCTGGTCACAATTCATGTGGTGAGAACACCTGCTATCAATAATCTACTCATTAGAGTTGTCAATGTGAGAGACAAGTGCTTGCTTGTCTGAAACATATTCATTTACAACTACAAATACTATGTCTTCATTCTCTTCATCCTCAGATTCTTCATCAGGAACACCTTCATCAACTGCAACAAGACAATTTCTTCTACTTCCTCCTTTATACTTTCTAAACCTCTCCAGTTTATCCTTATTGTCATTGTTAGGACAATTAATAGCTATATGTCCTATCTTATTGCAGGAAAAATATTTTAAAGGAAGCTTACCTCTGTATTTTCCAGTGCCTTTTGGAAGTCTCTTGGCAAGAAGAGCTTCAAAATCCATCAAAATCTCTTCATCATCCATACCTAGATACTTTGCATGGATTCATAATTGGTACTTACTTCTTTTCCTTTTCTAGTTGGTGCAACAAATGCTCTAAAAGTTGACTTAGTCTTTTGAACACTACCATCATATCTATTCAACTCATATGCAGTCAACTTTGCAATGATAGAGTCTAAGGATACCTTGGTTTTTTCGATAGACCTTAGTTCCTAAATAGCAGCAACTCTAATTGCATAGACTGGTCACAATGATCTCAAAAATTTACTGACAATGGTGGCATCATCAATAGTTCCACCAGTTCTCTTGATATCTCCAACCACAATTTTGATCCTTACACCATATTGCTGAATGGTCTCTCCATCAACCATTCTCATGTCTTCAAATTTT
This sequence comes from Cryptomeria japonica, assembly GCF_030272615.1. Taxonomy (NCBI): domain Eukaryota; kingdom Viridiplantae; phylum Streptophyta; class Pinopsida; order Cupressales; family Cupressaceae; genus Cryptomeria; species Cryptomeria japonica. The sequence continues at coordinate 577,829,003 of NC_081405.1, forward strand.
CCTCTAAGGCTCTCTCCCTTAGCTTGCTAGAAATGCTCATCACAACCATAAATAGTTTCCAATGTGTCCCATGCATCCTTAGGAGTGTCCTTATCTTGTACATCAATGAACTCAATATTAGACAAACTACTAATAAGGGCTTCCATGACTTGCCGATTTTCTTGAATCTCTCTTTTTTGATCATCGGTTAGAGTGCCTGTGGGGATTACATAGGCATTATCAACATAGCTCCAGTTTTGAGCACCCAAAATCTTGATATAAATCTTCATTTTGTCCTCCCATATTTTTAAGTTATCTCTATTGAACTTGGGAGCTTCCCTTTGCATCATTAAAGCAAGATATTTTACCTCAAGCAGTTAAGCTTATATCACCAAGGACTTGGAGTTGCTTTGATACCAATTGATGAATAATGATGAACAACAAATACCCTAACTTGTATTGAGAGGGGCGGTGAATCAGTATAGACAAAAACTTCTCGACAACTTATCAAGTTAAAACAATGATAACCGGTTGTCTTCATTACAGAACTTAACTATGGAAATACCGGTTAAACACTGTAAGACTTCAGACATCTAAACCAGTAAAACTGAATACTTCAAATATAATTCAACACTTGATAACTATTTCACCCATATACATATGCGTGTGTTGTATCACTAATACAATAACCATTAGCTCTGCGTGCATAATCACCTAAACAAAGAATACTCAATCATCACATGAAAAATGCACAACTCATGGCACACAAATTTGTCATGTGGAAACCCAAATGAGAAAAACAATGGTGGGGATGAATATCCACAAGCTTGTTTTTTAACTCTTTTAAAGCTCGCTCTATTAGGAGCCTAGTCCAGTTAATGACTTTACAATAAGGTTCTGCTAGGAACCGATCCTGTTAAAGATCACCCGGTAAAGGGATGGCTATATACCCTGTTAAAGGATACCTTGCTAGAGGATTTGAAGAACTCAATGAACTTGAGTCACCTGGTTAGAGGTTTTACAATAAGCTTGTTAATGCTACCCAGTCAAGGGATTTTCCTATAGTTGAAATGGTTAGAAAAAATTAGGTAAATCTCTAAACTGATAACAACACTATATGTTAAGGCAGATCCTTTTTCAGTTCCTCTACTCTACAATCACACTCTAAAGTTTTCCACTCCTCTACTTTGCAATCATGCTCTGCAATTTTCCAATCACTGGTCAGGCAAGTATCTCATCACTTAGATACAAATACAACATTTGCCAACAACTGCAATATCAAAACTCATCGACCTTATAGACAACAATTAGGTCTGTAGCATACACCCTAAACCCTAATCAATTTAGGTTTCCAATTAAAAGCAATCGAATCCTGACTGTTGAAACACATTACATAGAATAAAACAATCTCAAACAGATCACAAGTCATTCTACATCATCCATTCTTCACCGCACATAGAAATCAGTAACCCATCATGCTTTCTTCTCATACCGCTAAGAAGAATGTTCATTCCCGAGGTAGACATTTAATGCAATCGATCTTCACATGCAATATCCTCAAGTAAATCCTTGACGTGCACAAAACTAATGTGGTATCTCGATCTCATCCTTATCTCTTAGCTAACTTATCACATAATATCACTGGTTGCATCACACAAGCTAGATTGTCAAAGTGGAAACCTTAAAGCTAGGACTACCAATTGGTAGTCACACTTAGTGAAACCCTGACACCAGTTCATTACATCTCTTCATACCAGTTCTCCAACTTGAACATCAATAACAAATTCTTCGAATCTTCATACCAGTTCACCTATACTTATTGACATAAATGACAACATTCATTATCATCATAATCATCATACCGGTTCATCATATGCCAACAAAGTGAAGCTAAGACCCTAATGTAGATCACAATTCATGCAAGAAAATCAAAGGGGGGACACTTGTTATTATTCTTCTAAAGTTGTTACATCCATAGAAGTTATTTAGACCATTTCCTATAGAATCTAAGAGGTTTACTCTTAGAGTCTTGGAAAAATTTAGAATTTCTTTTTTTTTACCACCTTGTCAGCTTTTTTAATCTCGCTTGAAGAAAATTTCCACTTGACATGAAAATTTTGTGAGGATAAGGCCAGGACGACACTACTAGATACTTCTATGGTGGTGAATTTTGGGCCATATATTCATCCTTGATCTTTGGTATGGGAGGCATCTCTGCTTGGTCATAATTGAGGGGCTAACTACTTTTGTTATTTTTTCAATCTTCTTGATTTCAAAGCACCTTTAAAACTTTTATGGTTCATGCATACACATATTTAAGTTTAGCTATTTTAATCATTCATTCTCCTTGATCATCGTAATCTTAATGGCCAAGAATGATCACCCATTGAGTTGGAAGTGTAGTCAACACACATGGAGAGTTTATAGGTTTCTTATAGTCTTGCCATCCCTTTAAGTGAAGCTTTCTTATATATGTGATACATGGAAAATATGTGGGGATCCTCAAAAGAAGACCCATGGGATAATTTGAATCCTCCATAGATACGACGTGTGGTGGATGGGTGGGGACTTGGACGAAATAGAGTCTGGCTCTGAATATAACTGATTGCTAACTATTGATGGGGTCCACCTTTTCTAAAAAGTTAACAAATGCAGCTTTCTTGCGAATGAGAAAGAGGTGAGAAGAGTGGCTACTATAGAGCAATCTACAATCAAAAACTAGAAATCAAAAGATATAGTGGGAGCTTCCATGCTATAAATAAGTATCCACTAAAATTGATATTCACTTTCATAATCAAAATAAACATGATGTTCTTGATCCCAATCAACAAGAATATTTTCTATATTTGTCTTAGAATAATTAGTACAATAATCAAGCACAAGCTGACTAAAATATAGTTTATATGTACCCAAAGAGTGGCATTATTTAAATAAAATTAAATATTATATTTACAAAATTAAATAAAAATATCACAAGTATAATGCATGTCAACATACATTTACCTTGCAACCATACCACTACTCTAAAATCAACTCTAATTAATATATATTAATAAATATTATTTAAATAAAAAATTTCAATAAGAGAACGTAGACAATAAGCCCCATGGAAATTACCATAAATTCACAAAGAAAGACATTGATTAATAAGTATTACAAGATTAAATTATAAGTTCTTTTGCAATTAATTCTTCCTAATTTTTTTGAATAAATGACTAAAAAGTAATTTCATTTTCAAATTTTTAAAAGCAAAATAAGTTTTATTTTCTCCTTTTGAAAACAAGCATTATTAATATTCTTTTTTTTAGAAATAATATTCACTATATTTTTCTTATAATTCATGCATCTATGTCTATGTATTTTCTACCTTATGCATCTATATGCTTTTAAAGTAATAAAGTACCTCATTGTTATAAATTTACATGTTTTAAAACTAATAAAGTATTTCTATTGTTGTAATTTTTGAATTTTGAATAGATAGTTTTCTTATCAATAAGTGTTGCTTTAAATTTGTTAAAATATCAAAAAGGACAATGAATAAAGGTTAGATATCTTAATAATTATACACTCAATCTTCAACATTTGTTGTATGAACAAGGTTCATAAAAAATCTACCTAAAATTACAATAGTCTAATGAGGGAAGAGGAATTTTAGAACACAAACAAAATTCTTTATTTATAAAATTATTTATTCACATTAAGATAGTATAGACAAGTGCAAGAATTTTGTGATCAGAGGTCCTACTAATCCCATAGTTTTTTATTAAGATAAAAAGGTTTTACAGGGATCGGAAACCCAAATCCAGCAAAAAATTAAACACAATAACTAGAGTCTAACTAGCCATTAACTAGCTACAGAAACAGGGGATTTACACCAAAATAGAAAACCACAAAAAATAGACCTAAACAGGATGCAACAACAAAATAAGATAAGAAAGAGCTTTGATAAGCTCAACATTTTTTGGATCGCTTTATTATTAATCTCATAGAGTTTGTCCATCATGAACCTCGCACTGCCAGTTACCTGATATTTGCTCTCGGTCCTGGTACATGGTCTCGTGGACGACTGCACCTCCAGGTTCATCTTAGTCAAGTTTATATCTGGGGATCTCTCACAGATTTGGTTAGCTTCTTCTTCTACATGGAAATTTCCTCATTGACTCTCTTGAGACTCTTGACATCATTGTGCATGTCTTCCTTGCTAACCTCCACCAAACCCTTTAGTTTATTCTTTATTTTTTATATCTCTTTCTCCAGCCTGTCAATTTTTGCCTTATGTTCAGTCTTCACGATCATGATATCTTTCATAATTTCTTAGGATAACTTCAAGAATTCATCGGTCTTATGTGGAACAATAATCTGAGTGAAAGTGGCAATGATATCTTTAATCCCCTATTTCAGTATATCAATTTCCCCAAAAAACCATCAGAAACACTTTTCATGATACATCGGTGACTCTCGTAAGAGATTATCAAAATCTTTTCATAATATTTGGTCTCATTGGGTTCCACATTGAGGGGGATGTCAAGCTTTATTTCATTATCCTCCTTGTCAAGATTCACCGCCTGTGGGTCTGTGAAATAGGGGTTTCCTTTTTAGCAGCCCATCTAGGTGGGTTTTTTCTACTGCTGCTAGTACCAGGAGTGGTCTTCTTTAGGGGGGCCTTGTCCTCTAATATTTAATAATCTGAGTCATCAAACACTTGGACATCATTCCAATCCACTACCTTCCTGCTCTCTGCATCATCAAACTCTATGTCTGATACATCATGCACCTCCTGGCTGGCTAAAGACAAAGTTTTTCAGAGCAGGGGAGGGTTTAACCTCATGGTCCTTCACATACTCCATTATTAGGAGGATTAAGGCCTCATGAAGAATCGGGTTATCCTCATTCTTAGAATGTTTACTAATAGATAGCTCCAAAGAAGATAACAAATAAAACATAATAGAAATTCTTTTGTCATGCCTAAAATGGATCAGAATTGTGAAATGGTAAGAGAATATACTAGCAAAGTGACCATCAAAGGTAGTGTACCTCATTATGAATTCCCACATGTCTGCCTAGAGACTCTGAAGGTATAGCCAGTTGTAGCCACCATCTCATTTCTTCTTAACCTACTTCTTTCACTTTGTTTATTGTAGAAAAATAAGAGGTCTTCATCTGAGTTCTTCCTTTCCCTGAAGAATTTTTCACCCTCCATACCGAGCCCACAAGTCTTGACAATGAATGATTTGTCGATTCTGAACTCTGCACCATACTGAGACCAAAACTAGACTTTAGGCCGATGTAAAACAAATAGAGCCACAGGAACAATCTCGAAACTTGTCTTCGCTCCTTTCTATGAAAAGACCTACATATGTGATCTTTCATCATTAATGTTTGAGTGATGAAATATTTTCGACGTCCTTCCTTGCCAACTCACACACCTAGAATGGCATGGAATCCCCTTCCTGCCACCATTTTTCATCATCTCTAACCACACCTAGATTAGCCGCATGGTCAGCTGGCCTATTACCCTCCCTCAAAACATGTGAGATTTACATAGCCTCAAATTTGGTCATCATATCCAAGAACTCCTATATTAAATGGTTAATCACCAAGATAGGTGGAGTTTTTTTGTTCAACCAACTTATTATATTTAACGAATCACTCTCCAACCACAACTTCTTGAATCCTTTGTGCGACTTGCCATCTTAAGCCAAATGTAGGCTGCATTTGCCTCGACAAAATGGTTTGTCTAGGTGCCTAGTGCCACTGCTGAGACAAGCCTACCATTATAATCATGCGCAACTCCCCCACAGCTTGCCAACCCCTACTAATCGCATAGTTGATGCATATGAAAGACAAAGTTTCTTAAGAGAAGCATGGTACACTCTTAATCCATACATTTTATCGAAATATGCATAATTTTATTATGACTAACTTATTTAATATTGTAATTATTAATTAAGTTATATAATCCTTTATAATTACATATTATAGATAATTTGTTTGTCTTGAGTAGCATTCCAGACATAAATATAGTAAATATAAAAGTTATGATACAATAATGAGTCATTTAATTCATAATTAATTTCCTTGTTCTAAACATTTTAACATCCATTATCTTAAAATACTAAATTATTGTCAAATAGTATCTACTATTGTATAATATATTTAGTATTCTCTAACTCTAGGGAGGTTTAATGATATGCTTCTATTCTTTTATAGATTGGTTGTCGTACATAAATTTAATATTAAATTTATTAGTCAAATTTTTTCTCTAATCAATTAAGTCACTTCTAGTCTTCGAGACAATGTCCACCTGAGATTTTGTGGCCCTATATTTCGTTGTGAACTTGTTTCCACCCAACCTTTTTCTAAAGCATATATTATTAATTATTAATATCTGAAATAGTTATTAGTTCTATTCAAAAGTTAACATGTAAAATTTTTAACAAAATTTATTTAAAAAATAGTGTATTTGAAATATGATTAATCAATATCGATTTTTGTGAACGTAAAATTAAATTTTTCTCAACAAAAGTACAAAGAATCTATGCACAATAAAAACCATCGCTATCACAATTAAACCATGCACAAAATTGTTCCAAGTGCCACAAATATATTGGCGGGGACGTCCCTCCATTTTCTGACCGTTGAAATATTAATGCAAAGTTTTTAATTTTTTTACCGAGAAATTTAAATGCAAACCAATTCATAGGCTCATGAAAAAACGCGAACCATAAAACAAACGCATTTAAAAAAAAATTCCAAAACTGTCAATGCATGGCGATTCGCAATTTACTTTCACCTACATTATAGGGGCATTAGTAAAATCATTAGAATTATTTAAAATGATAAATTTAATAATAAGTTAATATATTTATTTTATTAATATTTGAGTTATAGGTTTATATCATATTTAGAAGTAGGTTTAGTTTTATATTTTTTATTATAATTTTATTGATTATATTAGCATTATAATTATATAATTTTTTAATTAAATTAAAATAAGAGTTATAATTAATTAAAATATGTTTAATTAATTCAGTTAAGTTTTATTTTTTCAAATTAAAATTCATAATAAAAATTTAATTATATAAATTATTTTAGTATACAATCATTTAATTTTAAGATTATAATATAAAAAAAATATTATTCTTTTTCGAAAATTTAAAATAATCGTAAAACATTTATAATTTTTTTAAAAAATGATATTATTATTGTGATTCTAATTGAATATTATTATAAATTTAATTATTATTTCAAATATTTAATTTAATGATTTTTAAGGTAGTTATAGTTAATTATAATTTTAAAGTTAGAAAAAATGACTAATCTAACCAACCTCCTAATTGTAAACTCGCACATATAAATAATTTATATATTTAGTTTTTTTTAAATAATAAATATAAGATTGTTAACTTTATTTTTATATATGTATACAAAATGGTTTTGGTAGTTTTTAAATTTATTTGAGGTGATTATTTTAGATATATTTAGATGTTTTGGCTTAATTTATAATTTCTATTGATTTGGTTCTCTTAACCTCACATTTTTATTTTGACATTCAAAAATAAATAAGGTTGGGAGTTGAGTCTTAACTCAATTTGAAGTCCTATGCGATTGATTGGTTTTAAAAAAATTTAATTTACTAATATGTCCAATGTGATGTTTTTCTAACTAACTATAAGTCACTAACTCTTGCATCAGAACTTTAAAATTGTAAGCATAAGACATTTAAAAATAGACATCAATTTAAAATGTTTTAATACAGCAAAAAATCCTACCCATTCATACTTATCTATCACAAAGAATACTAAAGAGTTCAAAATTAATATTTTGTATGTCATATTGGCTCTTACATCAACAACCTAGATCTTCCACTAGGTCACTTTGACACCTGTTGTCTTGCATTCTGTTGTAACAAGTCTCAAGTATTAAGTAGTTAACATAATCATAATTTCATCATCATCATATGCATTTTTTTATTTGTCCACTCTCCCTCTCCATCTATATCTATCTATCTCTTCATCTCTCTAACTCTTCCTTTTTATTTGTCTATTTTCATATATCTATCTCTCTATTTTTATTTCTCCATCAACTTCTGCATATCCCTCTATCTATTTCTCTCCCTCCTCCTCTTCCCTTCTATCTCTTTACACTTTAGACAGGAACTTAATGCTATGCGTCTCTTGTTAAGAAGAAAAATAATTATCAATATTAGTATTAACTGTTTCACAATAAATGAGACTTGAATAGACTTGAATAGAGTAATTTCATTCATTGGCAACTAGATATCCCAGTCTTCCGTGTGAACCATGCATAGGTTAATTACAGTACATAGTCTATTTACTGTCTAACCGAAAAATCAATAATTGGTATTATTAGAAATTCCACCCCCCAAACTTTCAGATGTTAACATTGAAGAAGGTCTATCTATTTTCTGTTTATCAAAATCCAAGAATGAAGAGATTGAGTATGAAATATATGACGTCGATGGCAAGGCAGTTGTAGTGCTTCCTCTCCCAATTTAAAATCATCACTGCAAATCACACATTGAAGATCTTCGTCAACATGACCAGAATCATTTTTTATAACAGGCAGACACCCTACAATCTCTGCAGCCACTTTCTTATTCTCAGATTCGTACATACGCACAAATCTTAGCCGAAACGTCAACCGAACAGACAAAGCCAACATATTATCCTCAAGATACTCAAATTTCTCTCTCAACGCGGAATGCCCAGAATTTAAAACCTCAACTCGTACGCAATCATTTGCTCTGTCTAACAAGTTTTCGCGTAACCTAAATGCAGCCCACTGAATTTGAGTTGGCTCCGTTGTATTAATTACTTCGGCTAGTAAAGAAACCACACGCTCGTTTAGGTCATTCAGTTGCTGACGAAGGGCTTTTGTTTTTGCATCTTCCTCCATTCTTTTGTTGCGAATTTTGAGAAGGATAGAGCTGATGAATTCTGAAATAAAAATTGCCTTGTTTTCCTAATTATAGTGCAAAGAATGAAGAGTCAAGAGTCGATTGTGAACTTGATTCAAAATAAACAACTCCATTTAGCCTCTTCCAAGGTTTGACACAAAGGTAAATTAAATGAAATAGATGGAAGATTTTTTATTTTTTATTTTTTATGAATATGGACATTAGATTTCATTAATTAGAAAATAGAGTATATATTCACAAAAAAAAATAACAACATAAAGGCCAATAAGCAGTGAGAGTGATTCACGTTGGTTTTTTATTTTATTTTTATAGTTAAAAGTTTGTTAGTTTCAAGAAATATTACAACTATTTAAAAGAAACTGTATTTGGAGTGGAAGCATACATAAAAATTAATGTGTTTGAATATAAACATTGTCAAAATATGTGAGCATGGTTCAAAGTAATTGAAAATGAGTAATACGATTTATGATGTTTAACTAAAGGATTTTGTAGAGTATAAATTTTGTCAATTATTATCAATTATCAATTGTTGAAGTGATTACTAATGTGTGAGGTTTTTCTTATTTGACATTCTTGTACATGAAATAGAGGTGAGAGACATTTTGTAAATATTAAAAAGTCAAAATCTTTTATTGAATCCTTTATGTCTATTCATGACACTCACAAAATTTTGTCAATATGAAGAGCATTAAAATTTCAACCATATTTATCTAAGGTCAATCAATAGTTCTTAGTAAATTAATAGTCTCCTACCACAATTTTTAACCCATACCATGTAAAATATTATAGAATGTTTTCATGTAGCCTTTTTCCTATTGGTCAAGATAAATGGCTCAAATAGATTTTGTCAAAAATCAAATTTTCTTGAAAGAAAATATGCATGTTCCATTAAATAGATGAGACTAGAGTCATGCATATGCCTGTTGGACACAATGGACAACTGAGAGGAGGGTGAATCAATGATTTAAACAATTTTTACTTAATCAAAGCTATACCAGTTTAATATGAAATAAACAAAATGCAAACAAGGTGTGTAAGAGAAATATCTAAATGATTAATACAATACACACATTGAGATGAAACACACAACACCAGATGTATGAGGAAAACCTAATGTGGGAAAAACCTCGGTGAGAATAGTTGTTCGAGATCTTCTGCTCCAATCTAGCCTCACAATAAAAAGATCTGATTACAAATTTTAGGGCACCAACCCAAGGAGCACCAACCCCTGACTTATGATCCTCAACTCAAAGGAGCACCAACCCCTACATAATTTATAGGCTACAACCCATGCACTAAGCACCTACTCAGTGTAAACAATATGAAAAATTCAAATATACAAATGAAATCCTTGCTGCAAATGAAGTTTTACAACCTTTCAAAGCTTTGCACTATCAGTTTCTATCTTATTGGTTTGTATCAACTCAACACACACTACAAATTAGCCTTCCTACTAGTTCTAACTCTCCTTAATCTTCTCTCCCCCTATTCAGCTAAATTCAAATCACACTTGGTGACTCTCTATCAGGTACTACTTCTTTCAGTTTGTCACCTCTGCTTTCTATGCTCACTCTATCCATTTGTTCCTTAGACTGGTTTGCCCTACTTCTCCTTACTGGTACAATCTTAAATCACAAACACTTCAAGTGTTTACCTTTTCATCTCTCAGACAACAATTTCACTCTCCTTCACTCTTCAGCAACAACACTACCTATCTTAGGTCGCCATATTTAAACTGAAGCTTTCCTGCTAAAAACCAATTTAACTAGAGGGTGGCTAGGGTTTCCTTCTATTGACCAAATGTGTCCAATTTGATTCGATCCACCTTGGATTGCATACGTGCATTGGAGGAATAAGTTATCACATATTTTTCATCTGTCCAAACTATGTTTGCCAAAAATGGCAAACTCGACCATGATTTCCGGCCTTGAAATCTATCGACTCATTTATGACCCAGATGTTTCCTTCTCGAGGTCCTCTTGCAACCCGATTTCCTTGCTTCGATCTAGGCACCAAAAACTCCCTGATCTTTCTTTGTCATTCATTCTTCCTCAAGACACATCAATCTATTATCGACCCGTAATTTGTCATTGTTTCATTAATGTCGACTAGCTGCTCTAAAAACCATGTCAATTGAAACTTCACTGACCCCTACATGCCTGTCACCTCATTTCCATGTGGCATCACATCGACATACACTCAGGTCACTGACATGGGATCAATGTGAATCCTGAACATTCAACAACTCATACCAACACAATCCCTTACCTATGAGACCTTCTCCTAGTACTAACCAGCAGTATACACTACACCAATAGCACAACTTCACCTCTGATGGTTTGTGATCTCTTTGTCACTCTGAATCTTTATCAAAAATATTATCACAAACAAACAATCAACCTTTATACCAGTTACAACTTGTCATATCAGCACACAAATTCATACCACATCTTACTGGTGATGTCACTGACAATCTCAATACCTACTTGTCTTCCACCATACCGATTGACAAGCCTTCATGTTAATCTTATGCCAGTTCAATCTTCTTCATAATTGGTTGGCATACCCTACCTGTAGCCTCCAGTACAGGTTGAAATCAATGAAAACTCAATGCCAACAATGCTAACTATGGAAGAATAAGCACTTCTTCATGTTTAGTGTGAATCCAAATGATGTAAATAGTTGTGCACATGTGATTCAAGATCGTTATAAAAATGGTTCAAGATATTGATTCTAAAATATGTATGACAAAATGTATAATATATTTTAAAGATTTCTTATAAATTTGACAATAGACATGTGTTTATATAAAAATATTTTGTAGACAATTTTGGTACATAGCTATTATAAACTATCTCAATTAATAAAAATATATATTGAAGAATAGTTAGCATTTCCTTATCTATAATCCATATTTTTTATACACTACAAAATGCAATGTTGAAAAATTGGATCCTAGACCAATCGATACAAACTAAAGATCCCAAATCCTTTCATAACATTGCAATACAAACAAACCTAGCTATAATTCTAAAAGAAGGCTAAGCACTTGGGTTATGTTTTCTTGTTGAAAAAGAAATGAGATAGTGAAGTGTGTAGAGATGAACTAGCTTGATTATACAAAAGGATTGAATTTAATAGTAAAATATAGATACAAAATAATATACCTAAATAGTAAGGTATATCTAGAATAAAGATATAGAGAGGAACTTGGATTTAAAATTTGCTGCAGATTGTGCAAGATAAATGTTCTAGGTTCCCTAGTATGAAGCTATCCAAGACTTTGAAAGATAATAAAAATTGGAGTCATGATATTTTGTATTGTTATCCCCTAGAAATATGGATCACAATGGTAGAATATGAGCTCTAAGTTCCATAGATGGGGGCCTTACATGTATTAAAATTTTGTTTTGGTTAGTCACCATTTGCTCTACACATCTATAACTTTCTCATTGTTAGATTTGTACCCAAACATAGAGAAAATAGGGAAAACTACTATGAAATTTAGTGGCATGGATATGTCAAGGCTTGTGTTAGTGTTTCCACATCCTTCATTACTAGTAATAAGATCTAAGTGCATACCCTCCAAATGATGTGGGATAAACAATGAATGAAATGGTAAATTGACATAATATTACCTCAATTATGAAATCCTTTTATGGAATCTCACACAAGGTTTGATGTGATGAAGAGAAGTCATGAAACATGTAAGTGCATGATTTCAATATAGAGAAACATAATTTAATTAATCATTATTGTTGTTGTAGAATTGTATGCTAAATTTTTTTTCTTTTTAAATACGAATCTATGCTAGACTTGAATGCTAGGATATTAGGATGCCTCCCTAAAATACTTGGAGTTTGAAATGAGAAAGAGAATTGCATTTCTATGCAACTTACACCTTTTCAAAATATTTTTTAGGAAAGCCCTATAAAAAAGATAAATACTTGTTATTTGCATGGTTGATATTCACTCTTCAAAAGTTGGGCTCTTTTTTCTTAGATAGGAACATTGGGCACCCTACTCTTAACAAAAAGAGCCATAAAAATATCAACAATAAGGGAATTAATAATATTCATGAAAAGTATCCTAAAATTGACCAAAAGTATTGATAAGTTAGGCACATCTACTAAAAGTAGTTGAACTCTAGTGTGAAATTTAAAAGTTTGCAATTTATAAAAGTACAATGAAGCCCCACTTTAGTAGAATTATGGACTTATTCTCATACAAAGGTAACATATGGAGAAGCCAAATATTATTTAATTAAAATATTAAATAGATAAGATGACTCCAAGCTCATCAAGGCAATACTCACCAAGGCCTGGGAGCTTATTAATCTACAATATCAAGATAAAAGATTAACCACAAAATGAGAATTAATATGTTCAATATTAAAAAAAATACATGGACCATACAAAGCACAAGTTATTGCACCTAGGACTAGTAAGATCCACACATTCTCATTATGAACCATATACAAATACAAGGTAAATCCTCTAGGACTAGTATGATCCTTCAATACATGCTAGGAATCATTTGAGAAACACATAAAGAATGACCCCTAAAAGTAGAAATATCCTCACATAGTTATTATGAGCCATGCCCACAAGGATTGATGAGTCAAAAGGGTAGAATTTTTCATCATGTTGGTGCCTCATAAATATGTGAGATTTACACAAACAATATCAAATATTAGTAGATAAGAAAAAAGCACTATCTATTTGATTGTCTTGATAAAGGTGTTACCAAGAATGACAAAAAATAGTCCTAAAATAATACAAACATATCTTGTGTGGTAGAAGTGAACAATCAATTTCATGGTGTGTCCATAGAGAAACACATTGAGGAATATATGTCAACATTTTAAAGTGATTACATATGCCAATAAAGAAAAATTTCCTTGAGGTAGTATATATTCAAGGACAAGCATGTAAAAACAATAATTTATCTCCAAGATAGGGAAATTTAGGTAGTATCACATATAAAAAAGATCATACAAGAGAATATAAGGGATCCATTGATAAATGGTTAGGAGGAATATGATATAGATAATGTATATCAATATCTTTTTTTAAGTGAGCTCATCCCTCAAATATAGTGAAACTGTAATTACATACAATGAAGTGAAAATTAAAAGAAATAATGGGATTTTGGTCAACATGGAGGAAACCTAAAATGCCTTAATACTTTCCATTGTTCCCAAAATAAAATACAAAACTATATTTACAAAAAATGCAGTTTTAGAATTAAATATGTTTATGACAAAGAGAAGAGTGAAAATAAAAATAAAAGAATGTCATAGAAGAGTCTTTCTCTTAATGTATCCTTTTTCTAATAGAGAACCAAGGGTAATCCAAAGAGAAATTGACAAATAAAATGTATTCAAGTAAACAATGTTGAACCCAAGGAAGGAACGAGAGGAGGGGTGAATGTGTCCAAAATAAAAATTAATGCAACATATAAATGATTAAACAACAACACACATTCAACACATGAACACCAAGATTTTGTACATGGGAAACCCAAATAGGGAAAAACCACGGTGATCTTGTGCCCACAAAAATATATCCACTATGTATACTAGATTATAATGAAAAGAGCTCACTACTCAGGACTTGCAGGCCAAGGCTAACTGCTCTTAGGAAAATATGCAAAAGAGGAATTGAAAACTTGAAGATAACTACAACACAACAAGATACAAAAATGATATTAAATGAAGGATCTCCTAATCATGAATTTGTCCATGAAATCTACATAAAGCGACCAATATCAACACACACAACTCAAAACTTAACTCCAAACACTCTGTCACATATCTCTGTCATAGTCTCATCATATCTTGCATATCATTTGAACACAACTCTTCTTCTTTTCTTATCACAGAACCTCACTAGCTATGTTCACATCACACATCTATACTCCAAACCTCATCTCTTATTTAACTCAATCACATTCATCTAAATTATATGCAAGATAAATTATAAAAGCGTGAACCAAGTTGGCCTAAACCAAAATAAACCTTCCAGACAAAAAAACACATTGATCCACTAAAGGAGAAAGAAGGGACTAGAACACATCTTCTAAAGATTGATTCACCAATACACAATCACCAAAGCATAACAAACAACATATCAACACCCTATGCATCCATATAAGCAATTAATGGTAAAAAAATATCTTCCAATGAAAATAAGTCTAATCTAAACCTCCAAATTCTATGGTGAGACCCCATAATGCATTAACCAATCTTTCACAAATCATATATGTACCAAATGATAGGTCTAGCATATAATAGCACAACTAGCTATGAACAATGCCACAACACCCAGAGAACACAATGATATTTTCAGACCACAAAACTATCATATCCATGATACCAAAACTATATCCAAAAAAGATAACAATAATAAACAACATCAGAAACACTTTACAAACCCAAACACTTTAAGAACAACCAATAGAAAAACTACAACATTAACATAGCAAGATATCTCTACACCATGTACATTTTGGACTAATCCCAATCCAAAACAACAAGTTTAAAATCAATAATAATGACATCAACAAATACTTACAACACTCTCCCCCTTTGTCATTGATGGAAACACTTGATAATACATGACTAAATTCAACCTGCAACAAAAAATGGAAATTTGTAAAACAATACTACTCTATCAAAAACACTGCAAATACAACTCAATCTTTAGAAAACTTCTCTATCAAAAATATCACATCTTTATCTCTTTTGAACTACTTTATCTCTCTGTCTCTCCTCAGAAGAAACTTCTCTATCTCTACATAATGCACCTAGCTAGAAGAAAGAGGGGCGATAACCCCAAGCTTCTACCATAGAAACTCAAATGTATCCTTTGTCAATTGCTTAGTGAAAATTTCTGCAACCTACTCTTTTGTGTAAATGTACTCTAATTGAAATTGCTTGTCAACAAATTTTTCCCTTAAGTAATGATATCTGATTGAAATATATTCTTTTATCGAATGCATATTTGGATTCTTCAAAAAATTTATTGTTCTTGTATTATCACATATAATAAGAATTGCTTCATCATATGTTACCTTGATATCTTTAAGAGTCTATTTGATCGATATTACCTGAGTACAACAAGATGTTGATGCAATATATTCTACTTCAGTAGTAGATAAGAAAACTGAATCTTATTTCTTACTAAACAAGGACACAAATTTATCTCCTAAAAAGAAGGCACCACCACTAGTACTCTTCTAGTCATCAATGCTTCCAGCCTAATCTGCATCAGTATAATCTTTCCAAATTCAAAATTTCCACCTTTTTTGTACCAAAGTCCAAAATCCATAGTACCTTTCAAATATCTGAAATTTTTTTTTTACAGCTTGCTCATGTGTTATCTTCAAATTTGCTTGAAATCTAGCCACCAAACAAAAAGTCTACATGATATATGGTCTAGACATAGTCAAATAAAACAATCCACCAATCATTGACCCGATAGGACCTAAAATTAAGTCTTGCAAAATTTGGCTGTCCTCGTTTTATTTTTCCCTTAGTCAAGATATTAGGGTTAAGAGCTATAAGGGTTGTGTCTTTTATGATTAAAAGTGATTTGAAAGTGAGTTTTCAATCCCTGTTATATTCTATTGTTACCCTTTTCTCACTTAAGGCTGAGGGTTCTAGTTTTGTTCACGGGACCATTTTCATTTTTTAAGTATTAAGTAGTGGTTGAACGGTTCATGAAATATGCTTTTCCTAAGTCATTCACATGAAATTCCCTATTACCGGTCCCTTTCTAAATATTTATGCCTACACTTATATTTTCCTAAGTCCGGCAAGTACTAAATACTCTAACTGTCTATTAAAGAAGGATAAATCCAATGGCTAGCGCATCCCTGAAATCAAAGATAAGAGGATTTTAATGACCATGACATCTTGAGATTGTGTCACGTGTTATCAATGTAAACCAACAAGGTTAGAAGAATAACCAGTCAAAAGCTTTGAAGTATCAGTTCACATGCAGTAAAGTTTTGTCTACTAACAGTCTTATAAATTTGCAGGTGCTCAAAATAAATGAGGATGTCTTATCCTGAGGGAAAAGGTGCTCGACTTTTAAGTCCCGAAGGAGTCAATGGGAGGTATGCTAGGTGGTAAATATTGAATAGTTCGTACAAACCTCATATTCTTGAAATATAAGTTGCAAGGTGGCTATGGACCATGGCATTACGAGGATGCCACAATGTCTCAAATTGACCAGAAAGGCCTACAGTGGAGCTGTCGATGGAGTTTGACAGAAAGAGGATGTGTTTCTGATGTATCATGATTTTGTGGGGCCATTGATATAGATGAAAGAACAAGTGATGAGTCAACAAGGAGATGATCATTCAATTGGCCAACTAGGAGGATGATGCATTTGTAAAAAGCTGAGCTTTTTTATAGTTACTGTGAAAAACAAAGGTTGACGAATACAATGGAAGGATTGCTAAGAGGAAGGCCCAAAGGATAGATATATTAGACCAACAAATCGAAGAGGAATTAAAAGGTGAAATGAGGCATTTATTTACTATTCAAAATCACCACTGGTTTGCTATAACTTGTTGAAAATCAGAATACTTTCATTTTATATGAACATTATCTTATGTATTAGTCATCTCATGCTCCAAATGGGTTGAGGATCATTGAGGAATTTGCCATTTCTTAGCATTCTCTCATATTATTGAATCCTTATATGAGATTATCTACTTTATTTAATGCATGATTTGTGAGTGTGGCGTAAAATCACAAAAAAGCATGGGGATCACCTTCCTTGGTTTTGCAAAGCCTAAAGCATGGAAGGATCTAGCATCCTTATCATTGTTGGTCCAAGTCTGAAGAATATTAAATAGTTCGAATTGGCTTTCCATAGATATTATCAGGAGAAAAAAACTTGGTCTCTTCCTTTGAGTCAATGTAAACCCATTTTTGGGCACCAACAAAAAATGGCGACTCTGCTAGGGATTGAATGATAAAAAGTATTTTTTTAAAGAATTCTTGTTTAAAATATAGTAGAAGTTTTGATAGTATATCGGTGGTTTGATATTTGATCCTGTGGTTCTATATTTTGTTTCATGTTTTTCGGTGAAAAGGTTGTTCTATATTTTTGTGAAAAGGATATTCCAGTTTATGAACAAGGTTCATAGATTTCTTTCAAGAAGTATCAAGAAGTATATTATTTGATATCCCAAAGTAATTTGGGTGGTGACTCTGAGGCTTTTATGCCAGTTTGTATATCTTTGAATAATTCTAACAAATTTTTGAAGGACTCTTTTACTATGAGTAAAGAAAAGAACACCAGAGATTACATGAAGTTGCACCCTTAAAAAATATTGGAAGAGCTTTGGGGACCTCTGTAGAGACAAAAATTGAGAAGAAATGCAGATACAAGTAGCACTCCCTCATCATGGAAGCCCAAGCATAAGATTGCAAGTAAGTCACAACTAAAATCAATTCCAAAAGTTCTAAATGGGATAGTTTAGGATTTTTCAATTCTTTATTTGATACACATATATAAGAAGAAATGCAACCACAAACGAAGGAATGCACTCAAGTCCAATATTAAGAGAAGGCAAGGGGTTGAACTAGAAGTAGAAGTCATCAAAGTGAGAATTCTATTGGTGTACCTCCTCCTCTAGGTCTCATAACAAATTTCTCTCGAATTTATGAATCAATACGAGAACAGAATGATGTGAACTTGATTGACTTAGATGACACTTCTGGATCTGAAATAACCTTACCAGATCTAGAAGAAGTTTTTGGGGATATAGATACAGTAAAAGGAGAACTCTAAGAATAGATAAATCAGAAGTAAGAGAGAAAAGGAAAAAGGAATATGAGGTTATTAGAGTTGTGATAGAAAGAGATGGTCTGATAAGATAGTTAGCAACACTTAGACCCTTAGCCCAAGAAAATGATAAGCCTAGTGTTGAGGGTCCTATTCTAAGAGAGATTATAGATAAGAGATCTGAAAATGTCATAAGGGAAAAGGCTGAGAATAATATAGATAACTAGAAGCTAGCTAATCTTAACCAGCCCAACATTCAGGTTCCTAGATTGGACTTGGATAAGGGAAAATGAAAAGTGTATGTCGTTAAGATAGATGATAGTAAGTCTTTGACTATCCCAGATTTAGGCTTAAAGTTATCCCAAATTGATATTGAGTTAGAAACAACTAGGATAGAAAATGAAACTCTTGCAAAAGAGTGAAAGAGAGTTGAGATGGAAGCCTCAAATGCAGAGATGAAAAGGAAAATTGATTTCCTTAAGTTGTCAACTTTGAAAAATGCTTCATTTGTTGCTAGTCCATCCAAACCTTAGGTTGCTTCTGGTGCAGTGCCAAATGTCATTACAATTTTTCCATCTCAAAATGACCAAAATACTCATAATATTGGTATTCCGCTTATTCAACAAAAAAGTTGGGGAACTACTCAAAATAGTAGTCATCCCTAATGTCCTAAAGATCTCAACACAATTGTAGGGGTTAACACTGGAACAGATGCTACTACGGCTAATACTACAACAAATTATGTAGAATATGTTGCAGGAGGGCAATTTCAAAGAAGATCTATCCATCTAGAGAGGTATAGGAAATTACAATTTGATGGGATCTCAGGATATCCCAATGTTATCCCAAATGAATTAAGGGATAAATTAAGTAAATTCACATGTAATAATTTTATAACTCACGAAGAACACCTAAGAGAATTCACTGATAAGTTGAATGATTACGAGGTGGACCATGAAAATGTGGTTATGAAGTTATTTGTACAATCTCTGATAGAGGATGCGAGGGATTAGTATAGGAGATTGCCAACTACAAGTATCAGTTTGTTGGAGTAATTTGAGAGATTTTTTAAGCAACAATATGGTGACAAAACAAGCCCAAGTTTCACGTTAAATGAGTTTAATAATATCAAGAAGTCATTTAACAAAGATGTGCTTGATTTCAATATCATATTTAAGAAGGCTATGCATAAGTTGTTTCAAGTGTTAAGGTTGGATGACAATGTTTATCTGACTACATATATGAAGGCATTTGATGAAAAAATTACATAAATACTTAGAGACAAGGATCCTCAGACTTTATGAGACACATTTAGAATATTTATAAACATGGAAGGAAATAAAAGAGCTTCATGTAAGCTTGGAAGAAGAGAGAATCCTAGATTTTATAGGAATGCCAAAGATATAATTGAGAAGTCTTTAGGTAAAAAACATAAAGAAGAAGAAAGATGGGACAAGGAACTAAATACCTTCAAGGATTTAAAATTGACTGTGGAAAAAAATGACTAGAGTTTTGTACTAGAGAAGCCACGGTTCAATAAATTCAATAGACCACTAAGATTGCAAGATTACCCTTATAATACAAACTGGAAAATGGAAAGCCTTTTCACCAGCAGAAGGGTAAATGAGAACAACAAACTCCTGATCCATTACAAAAACATACAGTGAACATGGTGGATGATACTCTCAGGTGTGTTTCATGTCAATCACCTCATTCACCTGAATATTGTGTTGTAGCACAATTTATTTTTGCTAAAGATGAGACACGTGAAGAAGAGGAAGAAACCTTTGAAGGTGACAATGTTGATTGTCTTGTGATTTCTTCTTATCTCGAAGAAGAAAAATATTCTTCTAATATTGAGACTCAAGACTTTGATATAGATAATCAAAGGCAAAAAAATGAAACATATCATCAACATGTTTTCTCCAATGAGGAATTATCTGTTCATGACTGAATATGCAAGTCTAAACAAGGTGAGTGTTTTGTCTTCTTAAGAAGACCCTCAAATAAAGAGATTTCTAAAATAACAATTGCTATAGTGGCTTAGGTAAATATCAATTATCAATTGAGAAACAGGGTTATAGGTGAAGACCAGGGAAAGCCTTCAAGTCTATTTGTCAAAGAATTGAAAAATAAAGGAAAGGAGGTCAAAGAGGATAAATCAATGAAAGAAGCAGTCAAAATTAAGGAGGTCAAGAAAAAGGAGTAGGCCAAAAAAGAAGAGGTTGTTAAACCTATTGAAAACATTTCTCCAATTAAGATGAAAGCAAAGATAGTTGAAGAATTTGCTTTACCTGTTCGAGGAGATTCATAGAAGACACGAAATATTGAACGCAACATATCCAATAAATATGAAGAACAACCAGGTATGTCACTTGAATTACCAAATTACATGCATGTGGATATGCTTTAGTTGCTTTCTCATATTATAGTTAAGGTTCCTTTGCAAGAGATGTTAAGAATTGAAGAACATAGGGAGAAAGCCATGGCTTGGGTCAAAGGTCCTTCTCATCCTGTTGAAACAGAGAATAAGAATATACCTAATAATATAAAGGAACGAGTAATTAGAAATGAAACAAAGGATAAAAATATACAAGGAATGGTTTCCTAGATTCCCCAAATTTATCTTAAAGATACAGTAGGGGAGAGCCCTGACAATGTAGATTCGTTCTTTCTAAGGGTTATTATCAATGGGGGAGTTTTGAAAAATTGCATGATCAACTTTGGTGTCTCAAATAATGTCATGCCAATGAGGATAATGCAATCCATGGATTCATAGGTAGATATTCCTCATGGAAGATGTTGTGCTATGGATTCAAGAGAAGTTCCTGTGATAGGAACTATAAAGGCACTACCGTATAAACTTGTTGCTTTCCCTAAGAAAGAATTAATTATGAGTGTCCTAGTTGTGGATATTCCACCCCATTATAGGATGCTATTATCAAGAAAATGGAGTGCCTCTATGGGTGGAAGTTTTCAATGTGACCTATCTTATGCTACTTTTTAAATTGATGGTAAAAATGTAAAGGTCAAAAGAGAGTCCAAGGTACTATATATGATGGTACATACAGTACAATTTGATGACAATGTGACCTATTTTGTAGATATAGAGATAAATGCATTTAGGATCGAAGACTCTCTGTAGACACTCAAAAATAATTATTTTAATTATTTTTAATTCCTCTCATAAATAATTAATTAATTATGTTAATTCAAATTCCTCTCAATATTAATTAAATATAATTAATATTGTCACTATAGCATATGATTGATTTATTTAATAAATCAATCCCTTTCTTTATTCTTCTAAAAAAATCAAATCCCCACAAATCTTCCTCTTAGCTAATTAATTTCAATTAATTAGTTAACCTACATGATTCCTACACATCATCTTCTTAATTCATTCTTCTAGAAACTCCCTAAACTCACTTAACATTATTCTTCTAATTTTTTATTCCCTCCACTCATTCTCTCTCCTAGTCAAATTCTACTACAAATATTAATCCCACCTAACATTTCCTTTAATCCCCCTCCTAATGAGTCGTTAATGGTTAATAATCATGATTAGCCACAAAGTCAACTCTTTGTCCTTTTCATCTAGCCACTAGATTTAAATGCTCTTTTCCTAGGTGAATGTAAGATTTTCGAAATCACACATTTCTCTAGGCATCCCCTCTCCTGAGGAATTTTTAGTTCCTTTTTATTCCTCCAATCCCCATGATATCTTTTTTTGGAGAATTTTTAATTCCTCCAATGCATCTTGTGGAGTGTGGAGATACGAAATGCCTTTAAGGCATATTTCTTGGTCTCCACACCCTCTCTTAGACCTTGTGTGAGCTCACAAGTAAATCTTAGCCCTTCATCTCGAATTCATCCTAGCCATCCATTTTCCTCTCCTCTTACTATAAAATAGGGTTCCATCCCTTCATTCAAAACATCTTGAAATCCAGTAAGTTTATGTTGCCCTTTTGAGCCCAGGAAGTCATCTTGGCAGCTTGATCATCTCATCCTTATTATTTTTCAAATCCATTTCATTTGCGCACAACATTGGAGAGTCATCCACATCCAAAAATCAAAGGAGCACATCAAGTGGAGCATTATCAAGGGGCACCTTCACTTCATCAAGCTCAATCTAAAGGAGAAGGTAAAATAGCAAGGTGAAATGGTCTTTTAATGATATTTTAGAATTCTGCATGTTTATTTCATTATGTTTTGATCATTTGACCTTTAAATCTATTTTCCCCTCTTCACTCTCCACTAAAGAAAAGGGAACAACCTGGACTATTGGATCAAGAAGTAGAGAAGTCGTCAAGAGATGATGATTTATGGACTATGTATTTTGATGGAACCAGTTCAAAGGAAGACTACGGAGCAGATGTGTTGTTCATATCACCCCAAGGAGAAACTTTTAAGATTTATTTTACCTTGTCCTTTGTATGTACAAATAATGTAGCAGAATATGAAGCATTATTCTTGGTCTGAAATTATCTAAAAAATATGGGATAAATAATATTAAGGTGGTTGGAGATTCTGAGTTAGTCATATCCGAGATCAGATCTAAATATGCATCAAAAAGAAAAAGGTTGAAATAGTATAGGAATGTTGTATGAGACAAAATTGAGAAATTTGACGCATTTGGTATTGAATAGAGAGAGAGAAGTCATAATAGAATGCATGATCTCTTGGTAAATATAGCTTTAAGGCTAGAGGACATCACTTTTGCAGGAATTTCAAGGATTGATATTCAGACAAGGCCTTCAGTCCTTGATAACATTGAAAAATGATAGTTTTTTAATGATGATGATGAAATTTTATTTCTACATTGTGTAGATGAATATGAAATTCATGAGATTGATTTCAATTCTTTTATGCAAACAGAGGATGATAAAGAAATAGTCTTTGGGAAGGAAGTCATTCAATTAAAGACAAATAGAATTACAAGAGGTTTGGCTGTTTTAGAGAGGGAATTTGATGATCAAGACAAAGCTAAGGTTGCCACTAGTGCCCCACACCCTGAAGATCTAGAAGAAATTAACCTTGGGATGGAAGAAGCCACAAGGAAGGTATATGTTGGAAAGAAAATGTCACCTAGGTTCAGAAAAATGTTAACTAATTTATTGAGAAAATAAAAGCATTTTTTTGCTTGGTCATATGATAATTTGAAGGCTTACAGGGAGGACCTATTTCACCTTCAGATTCCTTTGAAAGAGAATTCCAAGCCTTTTAGACAAAAATAGAGGTCTATTAATCCACCAATAGCACTTGAAATGCAGGAGGAACTAGTCGAGCTAAGAGACACTGGGATTATAAGACCTATCAGACATTCATAATGGGTGTCAAATTTGGTGCCTGTCAAAAAAAAGAATGGAGATATCAAATTATGTGTTGATTTCATAAATCTGAATATATCTCCATTAAAAGACAATTATCCATTTCCAAATATGGAAGCAATGTTGCAAAGGGTAACAGGTTGTGAGATTTTATCCATGACGGATGGATTTTAAAGTTATAACCAAGTGATGGTTAGAGAGTCAGAATAATACAAAACAACATTTATTACACCTTGGGGAACCTGTGTTTATAGAAGAATGCCTTTTGGTTTAACAAATGCAAGAGCAACATTTCAAAGAGCTATGGATGTTGCATTTCTAATATTATAAATGTATTCTTAGTAGTAAATAAGAATGATTTAACATCTTATTCCAAAAAGGAAAATGATCATTGTTGTCACCTTGAAAAAATATTTAATAGAGCTGTTGAATATGGGATATCCTTAAACCCCAAAAATGTACTTTTGGGGTAACTGAAAGTAAGTTGTTGGGTCACATTGTTTCAAAAGATGGTGTGAGAATTGATCTAGAGAGGGTAATAGCAATAGATAAAGTCCCTTAGCCCAGAACAGTGAAAGGTATTCAATCTTTTTTTGGGCAGATAATTTTTTGAAGAAGGTTTGTCACTAACTTTGATGAAATTAGTAGACCTATATCCAAAATGTGAAAGAAAGGTGCAAAATTAGAATGGAATGAGGATCCAATCAAGGCATTCCAAGAGATTAAACATGCTATTAAAAATGCACATGTTCTTAAAATAACTGATTATGGCAAAGCTATGTAGATATTTTCATTTGCATTTTTTCATACTGTTGTTGTTGTATTGTTGCAAAAGAATTCAAAGGGTTTCAAACAAATTATAGCATTTCTTAGTAAATTTGTGCAAGTCGTAGCATTGAATACACCATTTTCCCTAGCGAGTATGATTTAAAAGAAAAGAAAGCTTATGTACTAGTGAAGGCTGTTATAAATTATAGGTGTTACTTGATGGGAGCAACAATGGTTGCATATGTGCCTAGTGTTGCAATTAAAGACATTTTCACACACTAGGAAGTGTCTGGAAGAAAATGTTGATGGATAAACTGGATCCAGGAATTCAATATTGATATTCAAATCACTAAATGAGTGAGAGGATTGGGATGGGAAAAGTTAATGGCCGAGAGTAATTTGGATACAAATCAGATAAATATTGTGGAAGAAGAGCACAGGCCTTGTAACTATGATATGGATGGTTGAAAATGGTATGATGATACTGTTAGGTTCCAGAGACAACTGAGAGGGGGAGGGGGGGGATGAATCAGTTGTCTAATAAATTCAAACAAAAACAACTTAAGCAACTTAATGCTTAATACCGGTGAACAAGTTAAGTATGCCGGTAGACAGTGTTAATAGTTAATTGCTATACCGATATAGATTAATGCATGAAACATAAACATAAAGTCATCCACAACACATAACACCAATATTTGTACGTGGAAACCGTGTAAGGGGAAAAACCAAGGTGGGAAACCTTACCCACAATCAGATGATACTATTGCAGATAGTAAGTCTACATAAATGGGGTCTGCACATGTAGAAAGGCCAATAGCCTAGAGCTCACTGCTCAATCACAAAATGGGAGTCACACTGACTACAGTTGGATAGTTGAATCCAATAAGAAGGTACTGCACAAAATAGCATCTTCATATGCTGGATTTAGTACCAGTGTAATGCTGATATGCTTCCACAAAAACCTAGCTTCACCTTCAAATGATGTCTTTGTGTATAACTCTGCTAAATCTCACATATACCTTCTCTTAATTCTTTTTTGCATTACCCTTTCGATCTTACAAATAAGATCTTACATTTATACCATAACCTAAGACCAATTTTAGTAGGTCGGCTCTACAAAAAAACATTTTACAAACAATATAATATCTGATGCAATAACTGATTAAACATGTTGACTTAATGCATTTACAACAATAATAAATTATCTTATAGTGTGTCATGCTGATCTAGAAAAGATAAACCTAGTGGTGTAACCCTACGTAACCCTCGACCTATTTGTCGGTAAAAGCAAATATGCAAATATAAATATACCAATGATTAATTATTCAAAACAAAGTGTCCACATGATGTCTTCGATATTACCAAGTGTCTTCCATGTCATTCCAAGTGCCGGTGATCATTATGTCCTGCTGGTGAACTATATACCAGTAACTATGCAATAGTTACTTGCTTTCCGGTGAATGCTGCTAGATCTCCAAAGTGCTAGTGTTTTAGTACGTGCTGACATCAATGGCAAAACCATACCAAAATGCCAAAAATCTCCCCCTTTGGCATTGATGGCAACACAAGATGGGAAAACCATCAAAGTGCCAAAACAGGAATGCCAAATACCAAAAACCAAGAATCTCTCCAAAAAGATCATAACCAGAAAACAGAGAGTAATAGTCTCTCTCAAACAACAATCTCTCCCTCTGGGAGCAACATGTGTTATCCAAAGTTCTCTTAAAAGATAATGTGCTTTTCCATAGATATCTCTCCCCCTTTGACATCAAATGCCAAAGTTACAAATATCAAGTTCATATACAAAATAACAATCAATACCAATCAATATCAACTACTCCCCTTGAGAAGTAGCTTCCTCATCAAAGACCGGAGTAAAAGATTTTCTTTTTAATTCTGTCGGTTGATGACAATCATCAACTATCTAAATCTCTACTGGTGGTGGTATGACTCCAAGATGATCTCTGAGATATTCAAAAGTCTCTTTAGGCAAAGGTTTTGTGAAAATATCTGCAAGCTGTTCTTTAGTGTTCACATAAACCAATTTTATCTCCTTCTCTTCAACTTTTTCCCTTAGAAAATTCAGTTTGATAGAAACATGTTTTGTTTTAGAATGTAATACTCGATTCTTAGATATATCAATTGATGTAGTGTTATCACAATATATAGTAATAGGTTCCTTGCATTTTACCTTTATGTCTTTCAACATTTACTTAAGCCATAGTACTTGTGTATAGTTAGTTGCTATTGCAAAATATTCTGATTCTATTGTTGATAAAGATGTACAACTATGTTTCTTACTCAACCAAGAAACTAATCTCTTTCCAAGAAAGAATGCTCCACCGGTGGTTCTTTTTCTATCATCCAGATATCCTGCCCAATTTGCATCTACGTATGCACATAGATCAAAATTTTCATCTCTAGAATACCATAATCCAAGATTTACAGTGCCTTGTAAGTACCGAAAAATCCTTTTTACTGCTAATTCATGATTTTCTCTAGGATTACTTTGAAATCTAGAAACAATACATACTGCATTCATAATATCAAGTCTGGTTTGTGTCAAATATAGTAAACCTCCTATCATAGACTTGTATCTAGTTGGATTAATAGGTGTAGATTCATCCCTTTGAGATAATTTGTCATTTGTAGTCATAGGTGTGCTTACCGATTTAGAGTTCTCCATCCCAACTTTCTTTAGTAACTCTTTCAAGTACTTGGATTGACTCAAAAATATACCTTTGTCAGTCTGTGAAAATTGTAATCCTAAAAAGAATTTTATTTCTCCAATGATAGACATTTCAAATTCTTGCTGCATTTTAAAAGAAAATTCTTTACATTATCCATCTTCTCCTCCAAAGATTATATCATCAACGAATACTTCTATAATCAAGATGTCATCATTAGTTATTTTGTAATATAAATTGCTATTTGCATTTCCTTTAGTAAAACCAATCTTTGAAAGATATTTATCCAACCTTGCATACTAAGCTCTTGGGGCTTGTTTCAATCCATACAGAGCTTTTGTTAACCTGCAAACCATATCATTGTCATCTGTCAAATAAAATCCATTAGGTTGTTCAATATAGACTTCCTCTTTAAGATCTCCATTCAAGAATGCACATTTAATATCCATTTGATAAACTTTGTAGTTCTTGTGAGATACAAAGGCCAAGAATAATCTTACTACCTCAATTATAGCTACCAGTGCAAAGGTTTCATTGTAATCCACTCCTTCTTTCTGAGAATATCCCTTACACACTAGTCTTGCTTTATTTCTGACAACTTTACCATCTTCATTAAGTTTGTTTCTAGATACCCATTTGGTTCCAATTACATTTTTATCTTTAGGTTGGGGAACTAATGTCCAAGTATTATTTTTCTCAATTTGTTCTAATTCTTCTTCCATAGCTTTAATCCAAAATTTATCTTCACATGCCTCATTAATAGATGATGGTTCAATTTGAGAAATAAGACATACATCTTCATTTGCCTATCTTCCTCTTGTCATAACTCCTTTGAATTTTCTTCCAATTATTTGATTTTTAGAATTATTCAATTTTACATACTGGGGTATCTTAGTTTGTTGTTGTTCTTCAATTACTATGGAATCCTCTAATGGTGCTGGGGTAACTGGATCTTCATTCTATACCGATGGATTTAGTGTAGGTTCATTTGTCACAATTTCTATTGCAGGTTCAGAGTCTATATACATTGAAGTTCCTCTGAATTGTTCATCAATCTTTACATTTGTACTCTCAACAATTTTCTGCATTCTCTTATTAAAACATCTATATGCCTTGCTCTTAGATGAATAACCAAGAAATATTCCCTCATCACTTCTAGGATCAAATTTGCCAATATACTCATCTCTTCTAATATAACATTTACTTCCAAAAATTCTGAAATACTTAAAAGTAGGAGTGTTACCAAACCATAGTTCATGAGGGGCCTTACTAGTTTCACCTTTGATGTGAAGTTTGTTGAATGTATAGACAGTTGTGTTGACTACTTCTCTCTAGTATACATGTTGTAAATTTGCTTTAGATAACATACTTCTTACTGCATCCAAGATAGTTTTGTTTTTCCTTTCAACAACTCCATTCTGCTGTGGTGTCTGAGATGCTGATAACTGTCTTCTGATTCCATTCACTTCACAGAATGTATTAAAGTCCTTAGATGTGAATTCTCCTCCTTGATCTGATCTTAAACATTTGATTTTCTTACCGGTTTCATTTTCAACCATTGCTTTGAATAGTTTGAACTTTCCAAGTGCTTCTAATTTTTCTCTGAGGAAAGTAACCCAACACATTCTAGAATAATCATCAATAATTAGCATGAAATATCTATCACCTTGTAAGCTTTTAGCTCTAGCTAGACCACATAAATCAGTACGAATCAGATCAAGAGCATTATTGGATTTTTCTAGAATACTTTTGAAACTAGCTCTAACTTGTTTTCCAAATTGACATTCCTTACATATTGTATTCTAACATTTCACAATTTTAGGTAGATCACTAACTGCCTTAGAAGTACTGATCTTTACAGTGCAATCAAAGTTTACATGACATAGTCTCTTATGCCATAACCAGCTTTCATCTATATGTGCAATCAAGCATGCCTTTTCACTGTTATTCAAATGAAAGATATTACCTCTAGTCTGATTATCGATTGCAATTTCTAAACCAGTTCTATTCATGATTTTGCATTTTTCATTCTTAAATTGTAACTGGAATCCTTTCTCAACTAATTGACCAACACTCAAAAGATTATGCTTTAATCCTTCAACATAGTAGACATTGTCAGTGTTATGCTTACCATCAAGAGATATTGTACCTTTAACTTTGATTGAACAGGCTTTGCCATCTCCAAATCTTACTAAACCTCCATTGTATTCTTGAAAGTTAGAGAATTTACATTTGTCCCCTGTCATATGATGTGAGCATCCTGAGTCAATGATGCATTCATTCTTTACTTCAAGTTTAGCTGCTAGAGCTTGTTCTACCGATTGAGCAGTAGGTGTCAGTTGATCTTCTGTTATAGCAACAAAAACCCATCCATTGTCTACTAGATCCTCATCAGAATCATCAGTCACACCTTCATCATCAATGTAACAAGATTTGTCTTTGTTCTTCTTAAATCTGTATCTCTGATATTCAGGATTAGGCTTGTATGTTCTTCTAGCTTCTTCTCTTAGTCTAACATGTCTATCAAGGCATCTCGAAGCCATATGACCAATCTTATTGCAGTTAAAATATTTAAAGGGTGTTTTACCTTCATACTTACTTCTAACTGGACCTTTTGGCATTTTTCTTGCAAATAGTGCTTCAAGTTCTTCAAGTTCTTCATTCTCCTTCCTAGTTTCTTCAAGTTCTCTTGCATAAAAGGCTTTCCAATCTGATTTGTCAAATGATGGAGCAGATGATGTTGATGCTCTAAAGGCCAAATCTATTTTTATAGTAGTAACAAGACCAAATTCCTCAATTTCAAAAGCTGAAAGTTTTCTAATCAATGTATCCCTAATTACTAATGTATTAGGCATTGTTCTCAACTCATTTATAGTAGTAACCTTCATTTTATATGCCGGTGGCAATCCTCTTAAGATTTTTGAAACAATTTCATCCTCACTCAAGGTTCCTCCACAACATTTAATACCCAAAATTATTTCATTTACTCTTTTCATGAAAGCAGAAATCCTTTCATCTTCTTCCATTTCCAGATGTTCATACCTGACTCGGAAGCTTTCAAGTTTTGCAATCTTGACTGTGGAATCTCCTTCATTCAGTGTTTCCAAATGATCCCAAATAGCTTTAGTAGTAGACCTATATGAGAATCCCATGATTTGTTGATCTGATAAAGCGCTCAAAAGTGCTTCTCTTGCTTTGCAATCATTCTCGTCATCTTTAGCTAAGGTAGTTGGAGCAGTCTAACTAGCTACAACAATAGTATAGCCATTCTTTGTAACTTCCCAGATGTCTTTACCAATGTAATTAAGATGTGTCTCCATCCTGATCTTCCATATCCCATAGTTGGTTCCGTCAAGTTTAGGACTGTCCTTCCTGAAATAATTAGTAGTCATTGGATCTCCACAAGTTGTTAAACTTCTACAAAAGAGGACTAAGCTCTGATACCAATTGTTAGGTCCTAGAGACAACTGAGAGGGGGGGGGGGTGAATCAGTTGTGTAATAAATTCAAACCAAAAACAACTTTACCAACTTAATGCTTAATACCGGTGAACCAGTTAAGTATGTCGGTAGATAGTGTTCACAGTTAATTGCTTTACCGGTACAGATTAATGCATGAAACATAAACATAATGTCATCCACAACACATAACACAAATATTTATACGTGGAAACCCTGTAAGGGGATAAACCATGGTGGGAAACCTTACCCACAATCAGATGATACTACTGTAGATAGTAAGTGTACATAAATGGGGTCTGCACATACAGAAAGGCCAACAGCCTAGAGCTCACTGCTCAATCACAAAATGGGAGTCACACTGACTATAGCTGGATAGTTAAATCCAATAAGAATGTACTGCACAAAATAGCATCTTCATATGCTGGATTCAGTACCAGTGTAATGCTGATATGCTTCCACAAAAACCTAGCTTCACCTTCAAATGATGTCTTCATGTATAACTCTGCTAAATCTTGCATATACCTTCTCTTAATTCTTTTTTGCATTACTCATTCGATCTTACAAATAAGATCTTACATTTATACCATAACCTAAGGCCAATTTTAGTAGGTCGGCTCTACAAAAAAACATTTTTAAAATAATATAATATCCGATGCAATAACCGATTAAACATGTCGGCTTAATGAATTTACAACAATAATAAATTATCTTCATAGCATGCCATGCTGATCTGGAAAAGATAAACCTATCAGTGTAACCCTAGGTAACCCTAGACCTATTTTCCGGTAAAAGCAAATATGCAAATATGAATATACCAATGATTAATTCTTCAAAACAAAGTATCCACACAATATCTTCGACATTACCAAGTATCTTCCATTTCATTCCAAGTGTCAGTGATCATTATGTCCTGCCGGTGAACTATATACCAATAATTGTGCAATAGTTGCTTGTCGGTGAATGCTACTAGAGCTCCAAAGTGCTAGTGTTTTAGTAGGTGTTGACATCAATGACAAAACCATACCAAAATAGCAATAGATATCATATATTATTTGCGGAAGATGAAATGTCCTTAAGATATGATTGACAACAAAAAAGGACATTAAAATTGCATGCTATTAAATATGCCATTGTAAATGGGAAGCTTTGGTGGAGGAAAAATTATGGTGTCATGTTGAAATGTGTGGACTAGGACCAAGCTCAGAAGTTGTTGTCTGAATTACGTAGTGGATTTTGTGGAGGGCATTATATGGCTAAATCAGCTACACACAAAGTATTGAGAGTTTGTTTCTGGTGGCCGACAATTTTCAAAGATGCACATCAACTCATCAAGAAATCTTACCCATGTTAGAGACTTTTAGGAAAATTTAAATTTTCAGGAAATTTTCCATTAAGGCCTATAAATGTACAAGATCCTTTTCAATAGTTGGGTATAGATTTTATTAGAGAAATAGCATGCACATAAAGTAGTGGCCATTCTTGTATTTTAGTAGCCACTGATTATTTTACTAAGTGGGTTGAAGCTATACCCACTAAAACAACAACAAGTAAGGTGGTAATTGATATCCTTACAGACAATATATTAACCAGATTTAAATGTCCAGAGCGGATAGTCTTTGACAATGCAATGAGTTTAAGATTAGAAGAATATGAAATCTTTTGCAATAAATATGGTATCCATATTTCTTATTCATTGCCTTACCACCCACAAGGAAATGGGCAAGATGAATCTAGTAATAAAAGTCTGATGAAGATTATTAAACAAATACTAGAAAAGAATAAAAGGGCTTGGGATTCAAAGATGAGATTGGTTGTTTGGGCAGACAAGGTAACAATTAAGAAAGCAATTGGATATGTACCTTTTGATCTAGTGTATGGTATATGAGCAAGCTTACCCCAAAATAATTTGATGGAGATGTATAAATTTGTCCAAACTTATAAGAATGATATAGATGATGATATGCAATTGATAATTGAGGCTCTAATGGAATTAGATGAAGCTAGAAGAGAAGCAATTACAAGAAATACAAAGTTATAGATGCAAGTTAAAACCTATATGATAAAAGAACAACTGCAACGATTTTTCACGTTAATGATTTGGTTCTGATGTGGAATGCCAGAATAGAAGATAAAGGAAAGCATGGAAAATTCTATGCCATTTGGCTGGGTCCATATCTGATTGAAAGAAAATGGGGAGAAGATTCTTATATTCTCCACAATATATATGGTGATACTCTTGAATTGTCTGTTCATGGACAATTCTTGAAGCTGTACTTTTCTTGAAATTAGTTATTTTCCATGAGCATTAGTTAGATTTTGTATATATTAGTTTAGTTTCCTTTCAGTTGAAGTTACCCTATCTAGATAATTTATTTTTGGTCTGCCTTGTAATTGGTCTGCTTCACCTAGAGATTTTGGCTTCTTGTTTCATTCCTAAGAAATGAATGTCCCCAACTAGAGCCACTGATAGGACCTAAAATTATGTCTTGCAAAATTTGGTAGTCCTATTTTTATTTTGCCCTTGGTCAAGATATTAGGGTTCGAGGCTATAAGGGTTGTGTCTTTTATGATTAAAAGTAGTTTGAAAGTTATTTTTCGGTCCCTGTTATATTCTGCTATTACCTTTTTCTCACTTAAGGTTGAGGGTTCTCTTTTTGTTCGCGGGGCCATTTTTATTTTCTAAGTATTAAGTGGTGATTGACCAGTTTGTGAAATACGCTATTCCTAAGTCATCCAAATGAAATTCCCTATTACCGGTCCCTTTCTAAATATTTATGCCTGCACTTATATTTTTCTAAGTCCGGAAAGTAATAAATACCCCGATTGTTTGTTAAAGAAAGGATAAATCCAATGGCCAGTGCTTTCCCACAATCAAAGATGCGAGGATTTTAATGACGGTGGCATCGCCAGATTATTCTGTGTGTTATCAACAGAAAGTAGTAGGGTTAGCAGCATAACTGGCTAAAAGCTTTGAAGTATCAGTTCATAGGTGGTAAAGGTCGGTCTATTAAATGTCCCATAAATTTGCACATTCTTAGAATGAATGAGGATGTTTTATCCTAAGGTAAAAGGTGCTCAACTTTTAAGTCCTGAAGGAGTCAACACAAGGTATGCTAGGCAGTAAGGATTGAACAGATTGGATGACCCTTGTATTCCTACAATGGAAGTTGCAATATGGTTACAAACCGCGACATTACGGGATGATGCCACATGTCTCAAATTGGCAAGGAAGACCTACACTGTGGCCGCTGATGAAGTTTGACAGAAAGAGGAGGTGTTGTTGATGTGTCATGATTTTGTGGGGACATTGATACAGATGAAATAACAAGTGATGAGTTAACAAGGAGATGACAATTGGATTGGCCAATGAGGACGATGATGAATTTGTAAAAAGCCCAACTTTTTTGCAGTTAGTATAGAAAACAAAGGTTGAGGAATACAAAGGAAGTATTACTGAGAGGAAGGCCCGAAGGCTAGATAGATTATACCAAGAAATCTAAGAGGAAGTAAAAGGTGAAATGAAGGAAGAGTTGAAGGAAATCACTATTGATGAGGGCAAGAATATGATAAGTCAGGTTGGAGTCTTGATGTTGCTAGAATGGGATATAGCAGATGTAGTGGCATTTGATGGTATTAGGAAATCAAATAAAGAAGAAGCAGGGTTAGCATTAAGAGGACCAGACTTTGCAGATGATTATGCAACCTTGGCTATATGGGCATTAGAGGAGGGACCTAGGAAGCCCGATATCAATGATTTAAACCCCAAGTTGAGGGGAAGTTTAATTATAAAGAAAGCAACCGACACATCAAGTGTAGAGGCTACAAAATTGAATGTTCATGTTGCTAAATTGGCACATGAGAGTGCGAGAAAGGAAGCTTTAGACAGAGTTGAGCTGATGAAGAAATTTGACAAAATTTTTAATGATTATAATGCATCTCAGAAAAGATGTGTGGAATTACAAACGAGAGTGCAACTCTTATAGAAAGGACAAATAGAGGTTTCATATCCTACACTTGCATAACCGTCTGAGCCTTCAACATCCAGGTTGCCACCTATGATCCAGAAAGAAGAAGTAGCCCAATTAAATATAAGTACTAATATCCTTGGCATGGTATTAGTCCCATATGATGATGATGATGATGATGAGCCTAATAATACAAGATTGACTAAACCAAATGAGTCTCATCTTCTCGAGAAGATTGTTGAATTAGAGAATAAATTAAAAGAATAAAAAACACAATCGGCTAAGGTGCAGAAGGATATAGTTAGCTTTGTGCTAACTCATTTGAATGAGAAAATTTAAAGCAGGTTAAACAATATTCATGCCTTATATTCTTTTCTTTTTGATGTTATTCCAAACTTTAACGATTATAAATAAGTAGCAATTCTCTTGTTTACAAAGTGGTTACAAAGGGGAAATGAGCTTACAATGATGTCTATGGCTTCTAATTTTCATACCGAGAGGCCACACGCACTCCAACCAACATTTTTGTTGGTAAAATCAATGTAGGAATCCCAAATTCTGCCAGAAAATATAAAAAGAAAGATAAGAGAATTGATGAATAATTTTAGTGAATTAGAACAAACTCTTTTTCCAGATATTGAAGATAGAGAAGGGGTAGTTAAGCCTTTGTATTCTTAGAAGGAAGAGGCAGCGAGAATCATCAACACCTAGGTAGAAATGATTTGTGATGGGCTAAATATGGATATTCTAGAAGATAGTATGGATAAGATAATTGCTACAGGGTTATTTTTTGAAACTTTTGAAAGAGAGGCAAACCAAGTAGTCGTTAAGTATATTCCATATAGGGCGAAATCAAATGAAGTAATGAATTTCAATTGGCCATCCAATGAAGACTATAGTGCATGGAATGGCATGTATTTGAATAATGAATAGAAACATGTAAACTGTTTGTATAACTATTTTTATTTTCTAGTGACGAATATTTTGCAACCCGTAAGATAGGATAGGGTAATTTGCATCATGAGTTTTGAAGAAGATGGCTGCAAAATTTTGATATAGTATAAGAAAGTTTGAGGATGATTGTTTTGTATAACAAAATGTGAAGTTATGCATAGTCACTCTTATATGACAGGTGTCTCCTCTAGCCTAAAGACTATTTGCTCCCTTGTTTTTTATAAAAGGGAATTCAAGCCTATGAGAGGGGGTTTGAAATTTTGGTCTCTTATGTGCTCCAAATTTTTGTTTCGTATTAGAAAAGTCTAGGTGAAACAAAAGGATTGTAAGAGGTCATTTCACAGAGCAAAAAATGGAAAAGAGTCTTGTTTCTATGATTTTTGCAGATTCTTGAAGGATTTATGTACGAATTGTATTCTTACAGGGACAACAGAATTAATGAATGAATATATGATTCAAACCCGTTTCTCTCCAATATATTGTTCTATCATGTTTTGAATGCATATTATCAAGGATTTTATCATTCATTGCACTGTTATGGTGTATGTAATCTTTTGTTCATGCTTTAGCATGATAGGTCAATTAAGTGCTTGAATCAAATTGTAGAGTGATAGGAGTATTTACAAAGATTTTGATAAGTAGTTTTGGGTAGGGATTACAAATACATTATATTGTAAGGCAATATTATCTCTGGTTTATGTTGTTAGATAAATTATGTCAGAAGTATAGTCTAATGCAGTATGAATTCACATACCCAATGGATTAAGGCACTGGTCATAGTTAAGTGAATGCCTCAATATTTATTTACTATTCAAAATCACCACTGGTTTTCTATAACTTGTTGAAAATCAAAATACTTTCATTTTATATGAACATTATTATATGTTTTAGTCATCTCATGCTCCAAACGGGTTGAGGATCAATGAGGAATTTTCCATTCCTCAGCATTCCCCCTTATTGTTGAGTCCTTATATGATATTATCTTCTTTATTTCATGCATGATTTTTGAGTGGCGTAAAATAACAAAAAAGCATGGGGATCACCCTTCCCAGTTTTGCATAGCCTAAAGCATAGAAGGATCTAGCATCCTTGTGATTTATGGTCCAAGTTTGAAGAATATTAAATAGTTGGAAGTGGTTTACAATAGATATTATCAGGAGAAAACAACTTGGTCTCTTCCTTTGAGTCGGTGTAAAACCATTTTTGGGCACCAACATGACCTATACTTTTTTTGTTCAAATTTCAGAGACCCGTCATCTTTTTTCAATTTGCATCCAATAATTAAAGGAGTTGTAATTGGTTTGCAATCATTAAAACCAAATTTATTCAACATCTCTTTCACATACTTGTTTTGAGAGATAAAAAATCCATTTTTAGATTGAATAACTTGCAACTCAAGAAAGAAAGATAACTCACTAACCATTGACATCTAAAATTCCATTTGTATCCTCTAAAAAATTATTTTTATAAACTATCATTTCCTCCAAATATAATATCATCAACATAAACTATATTAACTAACAACTTATCTCCATCAATCTTGAAATATAGATTACTGTCTATTGTACCTTTCATAAATGTTTTTTGTAACGAATACCTATCTAACCTCGCATACCAAGCTCTAGGGGTTTGTTTGGTTCCATCTAATCGTTTCTTCAATCTGCATAGCATATCCAAATCTTCTATCAATTTGAATCCATCTGGTTGCTGAATGTAAACTTCTTGTTCTAGCTATCCATCAAAAAATTTTGATTCGAAATCCACCTAATAAACTCTAAAGTTCTTGTAAGTTGAAAATAGAAGAAACATATGTATAACTTCCATCTTTTCTATAGGAGAAAAAATTTCTTCAAAGCCTATGCCTTCCACCTAAGAATATCATCTGCATTCCATTCTTTATTCCTTCTAACTTGTCCTTTCTCATTCATCTTATTTCTAAATACCCATTTAGTTCCTAATACATTCTTGTCCAATGTTCTAGGTACCATTTCCCAAGTCTTGTTCTCTTGGATTTGATTTAGTTCTTCTTCCATTTCTTTTTTCCAACTTTCATCTTTACATGCTTCCACATAAGTTTCCTTTTTTTGTTGAAACACAGGAAATCCTTGCTATTGGTAGCATATATCCTAAAAAGATCCCTTCTTCAACTCTAGAGTCTAACTTCCCAAGATTGTCCTTATATCTTCTGATATAGCATTTGCTTCCAAAGATTTTGAAGCATTTTACAGTAGGCGGTCTTTCATTTCACAATTCATAAGGTTGTTAAGTATGATTCACTATGATTTACACCCTATTAGCAAGATAAATAGTAGTATGTAGTTCTTCTTTCCAATACACATTAGCCAGATTAGCATCGTTCAACAAAGTTCTAGCCATCTTAGTAGTAGTTTTATTCTTCATCTCCACAATACCAATCTGTTGAGGATTTCTCAGAGCAAAAACATGCCTTCTACTCCCAAGAATTTCACAAAATTATCAAACTCCCATCAAGTGAATTCTCCTCCTGTATCTAATCTTAAGCACTTAATCTTAGCATTAAATCAATTATTAATCATGGATTTAAAAACTTTAAAGATATCAAAAGCCTCAAATTTATTCTTTAGATATGTAACCCAATTCATTCTAGAAAAATTATTAATAAGTAACGTGAAATACCTTTCTCTATTTAATTCTCCCATCCTTATACGTCAACACAAATCTGTATGAATCAACTTCAGTGGTTTCATAGCTTAATACCCCTTATTCTTGAATCTCCTCTTTGTTTTCTTTCCCAATTGACATTCTCTTCATATAGTACTATCAATAGGTTTCACAAGACTACATAAATCTCTAACTTCTTTCGATCTACAAATCTTGATCATATTATCAAAATTGACATTTCTCATTCTTTTAAGCTACAACCATTATTCATTATTATCTGTTAGAAAATATTTGCTCTCCTATCTATTCTTGATATAGTGTACATTTCCACTTGTTCTAACTCCTACAACTCTTTTTCCAGTCTTCTCTTTTTTATTCAGACATCCTATGCTACTAAACAAAACTTCATGTAGCCTTTTCTACAGATCTGACTAATATTTAACAAACTATGTATTAATACCTTAACATAATAAACATCATCAGTTTTATCTTACCATGAATAGATACACTTATAATACCTCAAATAGCTACACCATCTTCTCCGAAAAATTTCACTAATCCTCCATCATACTTCTTGAGATTAATAAACCTATCTTTATGACCAACCATATCATTTGAATATTTAGAGTCTATAATCCATGTATTCAATTGTATCTTAGCATGCAATGTAGTCTTGAGTGTATTCTCCTCTTATAGTTTCTTGAATAAATTCCCTTTATCTTCAATTTCTAGAAAGAAGGATTATTCATTCGAGTAATCATCAACTTCATCTTCAGATGTATGTTCCTCAATAGAACATAAGCCCTTCTTCTCTCTTCTATTAAATTTGTGTCTTCTAATTTTTTTTCTTCTCATCATCATCCAGCCTCTTATAGTCTTCTTTGTAGGTGCAATTAGAATAATAATGTCCAATTATACAACGAGAAAAATATTTCATCTAAGTAACTTACCTTTGTATTTTCCAGTGCCTCATTACAATCTTCTCACAAATTTTTCTTCAACATCATCTATATCTCCACTGCATTTTGAATTATCATGTGTTGAAACATTAAATGATACTTTTCTCTTTACTCTTCCTCCATTTCTAGAATTTCAAACACTACTAAAGAACTTATAAGATGATCAATAGCATACTTACTCAAATAATTCCTCTCTTGTTTAGCACACCTTGTTGCTTTGTAGGATTTATGAAAACTTATTAAGATCTTATAAAGAACATCAAATTCATCCAAATGTCTACCGGTAGGTCTAATACCATTAAAAATATCGGTCACTCCATGAATATAGTTCTCAACACCTTCATCTTCAAGCATTCTCAAATACTCATACTTTTCCTTTGAATTCATTAGTTCAATATGCTTTGTCTTTGAATCTCCTTCATATGTCAAACATATCTTGTTCCACAAAAATTTATCTAATTTCAATTTGTTTTCTCATCCATACACTAAATCACTTATACAACTAAAAATTATAGCTCTAGCCTTCCCATTAGTCTCCTTCAACTTTATCCCATTTGGAGTCTGAGGACTGCCTTGAAAAGATGTATATCGAGTATGAATAATCTCCCAAATTCCATTCTAAAATGTCTCTAAATATGACTCCATTATCTCCTTCTATTATAAAATTTTTGTACCATCAAAGATTGAAACTTTGTAATGCACACCCTATACCATACTAGATCTACCTCAAGGAGTTAAGCTTACTCAAGAGGAACCTTTCTCTAATACCAATTGTTGAACCCAAGGAAGGAGGACTGAAAGAGGGGATTAATCAGTGAAAAACAAAAAAACATGTAGCATATAAACAATTAAACAACAACAAACATCCAATACATCAACACCAAGATTTTATACGTGGAAAACCCAAACAAGGAAAAACCACGATGAGAACTTTACCAAATAAATATATCCACTATGTATATCATATTACAATGGACATATATCACTACTCTAGACTTGAAAACCAAGGCTAAATGCTCTTGGGGGAAGATACAAAAGAGGACTTGCAAACTTGAAGCTAACTTCAATAGAGAAGAATACAAAAATAATATAAAAACAAGGATCTCCTAATCTCAAAGTTGTCCTTGAACTTTGCATCAAGTGATCAACATCAATACACACAACTTAGACCTTAACTACCAACACTCTATCTCATATCTTTGTCACAAACTTATCACAAGTTGCATATCATTCAAACACAACTCTTATTCTATGCTCTTCATCAAAGCTCACTGATTATCTTCACATCACACATCTAAACTTCACACCTCATCTCTCATTTAACTCAATCACATTCATCCTTATATATAAAATAGATCATCCAATCTTGAACCAAGTCAACCTGAACCAAAATAGACCTTCCATACAAAATACACACACGTTGATCCACTCCAGGAGAAAGAGATTACCAAAACACATCTTCAAAAGATTAATTCACCAATCCTAAATCACCAAAACATAGTAAACAACATGTTAAATGCTACACATCCATATAAGAGATTAATAGTGAAAATATATCTTCCAATGAAAATAACTCTAATCCAAATCTCCACATGCTATGGTGAGAACTCATAACGCATTAAACAATCTTCCAAAATCTATATCTAGACCTAAGGACAGGTTTAGGATATAGAATAATGCAACCAGTTATGAATAAAGGCACAACATGTGAAGAACATAATCATATTTTTGGACCATATAACTATCATATCCATGGTACCAAAATTATATCCAAAGAAGATAACAATAACAAAAAACATCAACAATACTTTATGAACTTGAACACTTCTAGAAAAACCAATAGAACAATTGCAATATCAACAAAACAAGATATCTCTGCACCACAGACATTTCAGGCCAATCCCAATTCAAAACAAAAAGTTTGACATCAATGAAAACCACAACAAAACATACTTCCAACTAACATATCACATGGTATCACATTAAACAAAAATGATATAAATAGAAAAGGGGTACTATACTTAAGATACAATATATAGAAAAGCATTGACATCCTAATATTTCATGTCATAAAAAAGATGTTGGGAAAGATGCTAAAGGACTTAAAAATAGTATAGTGTAAAGATATATATCTATTTCCAAACATGGGCCATCCCCTAAAAAAAGGTCATTGTGTATGGCACATAGTACTATAGTCAATTCTTTAAAAAATATCAAAGATAACTCAAAAACATTCTCTATAATTTTAACGAAATCATTGAAATTATTATCCAAGTTTATCATAATAGGTGGTGTGATGGTGCTATCAACATCACCATACTCACTATTAGCCACAATAGATGAATATCTTAGAATCGACTACTTAAGATGTCATATAGGTTACGAAAGGTAAGGATCATTCTTATAGGTAGGTAAAGGTAAGAAAGTTTGAGGAAATAGTCCATATAATCAACATCCATTTACTTAAGGGAAGACTCACTTCTTGTAGAAAGCTCATAAACTATACCACAATGTCTTCTATGATATTCTATTGCACGACAATTTCATCAATTATGATTTATAGCTTCTATAGAAGGAGGTTCAATATCACTCAACATCAATTCATTATGATTTTTTTCTCTAGGAAGAGGATGAAGAAAAGGAATTTCTAAAGGTTGAGAGATAAGAGGTCTAGATGGTGTTGAACATTTAGCTCATTGTCCTTTATAGGATGGTAGAGGTTGAATTATAGCATACACACAAGACAATCCATGAAGGGGGGATTCTAATTCTAGGATGTGGTTCACTTGCTACTTGTGATATAACATTCTAGTTACTTTCATATCCATATAAGTCATAGTATCCTTATGTGTAGAATACAAGCAGGGCCTAAGGAGATACTGAAGGATAATTTAGCTATTCGCTTGGATTTAAAAGTTTTGTAAGAAAGTAATAAAATATTCTCATGAGATTTAATGCATTCAAGTTGTTGCAAAATAAAGTAGTCAATTGTAAAATTTCCATACACTCCAGAAAAGTTGGAATCCCCAATGAATTGTAGCATGCACTTGTATTTGAAATAATTTTATTAAAGACTTATGGACTACAAAATGGATTTGTTTCATGAAAATAATCCATTCATGATCCAAATCTGCATGAAATTGATGGAAGGTATGGATTATGTTAAAGGGAAAATCTAAGCTTTTAGGTCCAACCTAGATGCGAAGGGTTATGAAACCAATAGTTTGACAAGTGAAACCATCAAGCACCTTAATCAGGACCTCATAATTTTTATAAGTTATGATTAAATTCATGTTTATAGAGGAAAATATTCTATAACAATATGTCTTATGCATATCCCACCATTGACACACCCATTCAGGATTTATCACTAACTTTATTGATGATGTGTTGTAGTCCATTAGGTGAATTCATTAAATTTTCACTTTAGATGAAGGTAACATGTGGTTATAGATTAGATTTAGGTTTTTATTGTTCAAGAAAAGGTTATATCATAGAAACTTGTAGGAACCTAAAATTATCCTAGACCAATCAAATAAATATTTGGTTTTTATTTTGTTATTCGCTTTTTCTTATACTAATTAAATTGATATTTATTTGTTAATAATTAATTCATTAAGACACTTCTATTATAATTTATATAAATATTTGTATTCATTCGAATTCCCCTTTTTTATAAATTAAATAAATATTTTATTTATTTAATTTATGTGGCCCTTTCCTCTATCAATTAAATAAATTGTTTAATTTATTTCAATAATTCATGTAGATGTTTTTCCTCTTTCAATTATCCGAATGACAACTAGCCTCCACTTCCTAATCCATCTTAACCATCTCCTTTATTTTATTATTTCTTCTATCTTCTCTCTTTAATCTCATCCAACCATCTTTATCTCACATGTTAATCCTAACCCTCTTTTTCTTAAGATGTTCTCTATAAAGGAGGCTTGGACCTCCTCTCATTTTCACATCTAATTTTTCAACATACTTAAACTCTACCAAAATTGTATCTTACATCATCACAATCAATCTTACACCATCACAACCATATCCGTTTTCCATTGAGTTCTTGTGCAAGCATAAAATATTGACGGCAACCCATCAAAACAAGATCAATGGAGATAGGAGAACAATAAAGATACAACCTATTTGAATGTGTGAAGGTATCATTTGGTTTATTTTATGATTTTACATATTTGATGGTTCTTCATTAATGCTATTGAATTCCACTATGTATCTAGGTTTTTGTGGTTAAAATTATAGAGTTTACAATAGAGTCAAACTTGAACATTGATATTTTTGCATGCTTGGTGGGAACTTCATCCCTTGTTACTAATATTCCTCTTTAGATTTTTGAGTATTTGTAGATATTGAAGGGTACATTTATGATATTTTTGGCCAATTTTGCCTCTTTTATTGTTTCTATTACATCTCTATATCTTTTGTCAAAATTCCTTTTTGTCATGTATTTAAGCTCTTTTCATCGAATATATGAGACTTATTGATGCATGTGTGGTGGATCTGGATGTGTTTATGGTTTCTACATTTTTGTGAATTTCCCTTTTTATTTTTGTTGCATCTATGGGATATTCTATAATGTTTATAGTCATTCTTGGTCCATCTATGTTTTCTTTTGCTACGTATGTGGATAGGAAACATAAATTTTCTCCAAGTTATTTTTCTTGCATATTTGGAAAGTTTTGTCATGTCTATGATCATTATAGATGCTTGTGTAGTTAATTTTGACATGCATTCGACTAATTAACACATGTGTGGTCCATATTATTACATGTGTGATTTTTCAAGTTACCATTTATTTTTTTCTACATTTCTAGAAGTGATGCGGTTGTTAATTAACATGTAGAAAACCCCCCTTTTCCCTCTTTTCTCGATTCTAATCCTTGTATTGTAGATTGGGGGTTATTTTTTGAACTAATAATCTATGGTTTTGTAGAGGTAGATAGGTGTGTGATTGTGATTTCATTAATTAGCTCACATTTGAATTTGGTGTACAAAAAAGAACCCTTGTTTGAAGTGTCAGGTGTATTTGCACACTTTGTGTTGTAGAACCCTAAGATGTTTGTTGAAGTATCCTCTTCCTTCACCTTTGTAGACCTTGGGTGTAAGACAAATATCTAAGCATCTTATTTTTATTTTGTAGAGGGTCTTACTTTGGAGAAGTGATCAAGGGGAACAATCCAAAGTGGTTTTTCCTTTGAGCCAATGTATAAAACGTAAAGGTGAAAACAACACCCTAACTTGGGGGTGTAGGTT
Source organism: Cryptomeria japonica (assembly GCF_030272615.1). Classification (NCBI taxonomy): domain Eukaryota; kingdom Viridiplantae; phylum Streptophyta; class Pinopsida; order Cupressales; family Cupressaceae; genus Cryptomeria; species Cryptomeria japonica. Next base: position 577,873,766 of record NC_081405.1, read on the forward strand.
GTTAGTATCAATTTGGGTGTTCACATAGAGCTACACAAGGTTCACTAAAGCCTTAAGTTGCTTAATAGAAAGTACAAGCACACAAGGCCCTCAAACAATGACTACAAACCTTATTTTAGAGGCCCATCCTATTGATTGAGTCATGATGGCATCTTTCTCAATGAAAAGGTGTAGCATCACACCTTGAAGTTACTCAGCATAAGGATTCCTTGAGTTAAGATAGAAATTCCTAACTTTGTATAAGGTATACATAGTTGTTTGGAGAGAGGTTGATTGGATCATCCTTCCAGTCTTGGAGGCCCCTACCTATCCATCTCAAAAATATAAAATTACAAAGCACTCCCTAAGTTGTTATGCATTTAAGTCAAAGGAGATTCCAAAGGTGGGCTTGATTTTATATACCATTGTAAATTGATGTTAGGCATAGGAAGTGTTTGGTGTGTCTTATTTTGTGATAAGACGAATGGAAATTTGGGCTTTGAGCAACCTAAGCTGCTCTAGATTTGAGCAATATAGCCTATAGGAAGATTCTAACAAAATATTATCCTTTTCTAATAAGATTAAAGTTTCGTGTCATGACTAGCAGGATGATACTACCCTAACTTAGTAGACCATTCCTTCGTCTTTTTGGTAGATTATTGGATGTTGTTTCCTATTCATTTGTTGGGTTTTAGCGTGTTTTGGTCTTTTATGTTTTTTGATTTGGTGTGCACTCCTCAAGCTTCCTAGGTAGTTGCTCTTTAGCAGTTATGTAAAGGTCCAAGCCAATCTCAATTTAATTAATAAAAACATTAAACCAAATTTAATGTTGACTATAAACCGAATTGAATCAAATTGAACACTAACACTATACAAAATTCAATCGTAAAAGTTTATCGAATTGAAATATTTTCTAGCTTATAAACAATTATATTAATCTTAATCCTAATGATTTATCTCAGCGGATTTTATTTAGATTAATTTATAAGCTATATGTGCTAGTTTAGATAGTAAAAATATTCTAAGTTATATTTTAAAGTTTGGTGTATTTATTTGGTTTATTATTTTTTTAATTAGATTATGTTTTCTAACTATATTAAAAAACAAAAAACTATGAACTTCTTTTTCAAGATATTTTAAGTTATGTTTTTATTTTTAGGTTTTTTTTAATCTAATTAGTAAAATATCTTAAACTATTATTTTTTTTTCAATTTGATTTATTTAAACTCGACATTGGCATATAATTTTTGTAAAGGGTAGTAAAAAAAAGAACAATTACATCTAAGTAGAGTTTGAGCTTCAATAACAAAACCAACAACACCAGAGCTTAACCATCAAAATATGATAATGAAACAAACTATCAAAAGATATAAAGAATTGTCATAGGTCCAAGGTTAATTCTATATTTTATATGTTAGAAACAACATGTATGATAATGATTATAGGTTCAAACTTCAATTATTGAATTTTATTTCTATATAAGAGAAACATGCATAGCCTAAAGAAATAAAAGTAGCAAGATTTTTAACAAATAATTATATACATGATACCTTTTTTTCTAAAACAAATAAATTGAAAATAATTTTCTTTTTTTTTATATCTATTAGAACTAATAGAAACAAGTATAGATATAAATTCATAAGTATATATATCTCAAATGAAATTTTATTTTTATATTTATTTAAATAATTATTTATGTTAGTTTGAAACTAATTTATTTAGTTTTGTGTTACTTTAGTTTATTTTAGATTCAATTTTTTTGAATTTTGTTTAAATATTAATTTACTAAATGTATTTTTTTAACTTGAAAACCATTGTTGTGAATATGTTTACTTTAATTTTTAATTCTATTTAAGAATCATGTCATTATAATTTCATTATTCATAATAGTAGAAATTTAAAAGTAAAAGACCTCGCTTTTCAACCTTCATCCTCTCGCTTGTGTGAAAGACCGATTTTCGCTCGAGCGGACATTTAATTGGCTTGGGCATCTAACTAGCCTTCTAGTATTTTTTGCCACAAAGAACTATGCGCATTTATTGTTGCCTTAAGGCCCAATTTTCGTGAGGTTTAGGTCATTCTGCACTGAGTGAGAAAATATTCAAGGAAGCATCGATCAGCAGTTGACTTTGTCGGTAAATGTTGCATTCATTCTACAAGATGTCGACCTGATCAGTCACAATGAGGATGGAAGAGGTAAGGGTTATGCACCCATTAAACTCACTATCACTCCTAATGATCTTATGGTTCAAGTGACTGTTGATGAAAAAAATAGGCTTAGATTCAAAGAATGTGGGTTAAGAAACTAGGGTTTTTAGTTTCCTTCTGTAGGATGTTGCAGAAGGGTTTTTTTATTATCTTCTTTAAAAACCCTAAACATCAAGATAATGTTATTGAAAAACAATTCTCGAATATTGGGAAATGTTATTTTTAGGCGATGAGTTCATCCCTGGAGGTCAATAAGGATGAGTTTTGGCTCTCTGTAACAAAGTTAACTTGTGGAACAACTTTTTACACTAACTTTGAGAGGAGGATAATGCAAAAACTTTTACAAATCGTCACTTAACATAAATATACATAAAAATATTCATATCACAACACAGTGATTTACATGAGGAAGACCCTTTCGGGTGAAAAACCCCACACTCCAAAAGTTGCCCAATATATTATTCAACAATCAATTATAGATTACAATATACTTTGAGAGAAAGATCTTTGCAAGAGTACAACTAATCAGAGATTCAGAGGTAATTTAATAGCTATAAGACTCAAGTACACACAACCTCTATCTCACACACCTCATATATAGAAGATACAATACAAGAAACCATCAAATAGTATTACAAAACCATGGGATAAAACCACCCAATAAAGGATAACCGACCTTACCACTTATCTAGATACTCTATGCCATGTTAAAAGACACATTAACACGTTTCCCTCTCTTTTACAACTTTAAGAGTACAAACTTTCCAAGGCCATAACTTGTGAATCGTGTGTCCAATTGATGAACCGTTTGAAGTGTCGGAAAGGTTGCGAAGTACTCTATCAACTCATTAACCGTTACACTATTTATGCCCACTTTTTGTTGAATTTAGGAGCCTCCAATTTTCTTAAAGTTAAATTTAAACATTTAATCGCACCTCTCAAAAACAAAAACTTTAATATCTTCAAAACTAGTTGTGATATTGCAATGAAACTTTACAGACATTCTTATTTAACGAATAGAAAGCTTCTTGAAGAATTTCACACCATTTCATACTCAAATAAAAATTTACTATAAATAGTAACCTCATCTAAATGCAAGGTTGAGTCACTATTTTGCCAACATTCTTCCACTTGTCAAACACCTTTCAAGAGAAAAGGTAGTATAAACACAATAAATTAATTGCTAGGGGCCATGAGGCCCATAGACTCCAAACACCATCTATGTTTCTCTGTGCTCACAACCTTAGTTAAAGAATTTGCAACATTCATCAAAGTTTCTACTTTAACCAACTTCACCCTACCATCTTCAACCATATCTCTGAAAAAATATGAACATCAATGGTCTTGGTTTGGGCATGAAATATTGGGTTCTTAGCTAGGCATATCACACTCTAACTATCACAATAAGTTGTCATTATACCTTGTTTTATTCTAATATATAAACTTAATATCTTAAGACAAATGGATTTTTTACAAGCACGAGTAGCTACCATATACTCTGCTTCACTAGTGGACAAAGAAATCATAGCTTCTTGCTTACTTATCCAACTAATTGCACCACCAAATTAAGTAAACACATAACAACTGGTGGATCTTCTTCTATCAATATCACATACCCATTTTGAATCCACATAGGCATGAATATCAAGGGAAATCACGTCTCCAACTAAATTACCATGATAACACACAGAATACTCTGAGGTACCCTTCAAATATCTAAAGACTCTTTTTACTACATCCCAATGAACTCTATGAGGATTAGGCATATATCTAGACATAAATCTCACTACTTGGGCAATGTCTAGTCTAGTATAGACCATAACATACATCAAACTTCCAACTACACTTTGGTAAGGCACTCTTCTTATGTCTTACATCTTTGATGGGGATGTAGGACAATCTGCAACAGATATTTTTGTTTCTACTTTAAAAGGAACACATAATGGTCTAAAATCCTGCATGTTAAACCTTGGTAAAACTGAATTCACATACTTACTCTGACCTAGTCATAGCTTTTTGTTCACTCTATCTCTTCTAATTTCCATCCCAAGAGTATTCTTTGTTTCACCAAGATATTTCATTTCAAATTTAGTAGCGAGATGAGACTTTAGTTCTAGAATCATACATTTCCCTTTACTAATGAATAACATATCATCAACATACAATTCAATGTACAAGAAATGATCACAAATAGATTTACAATAAACATAATGATCTTATTTAGAACACTCAAATCCCAAACTTGACACATATGTATCAAATTTATGGTACCACATCCTAGGACTCTATCTGAGGCCATACATAGATTTCTTTAATTTACAAACCAAATTACTTTTACCTTTCACTACATAGTGCTTTGGTTGTTTCATATAGATATCCTCGTCTAAATCACCATGAAGGAAAGTAGTTTTCAAATCCATTTACTCAACCTCTAAATCATAAGCAACATCAATAGAAAGTAAAAATCTAATGGATGTCATTTTTACAGTAGGAGAAAATATCTCACCATAATCAACACACTTGACTAGAGGGTAGCCTTTTGAAACCAACCTTGCTTTATACTTCTCAATGCCTCCATCTGAACCAATCTTTTTATTGAACACCAATTTACAACCAACGTGTTTTTGTCCATCGGGCAATGGCACAAGACCCCATGTGTCATTGTTTGTCAAAGCCACCATTTCTTCTTCCATAGCAATCTCCCAGTATTTTGCATCATCCATACCTAATGCCTCTTCTATAGATCTAGGTTCATCCACATTAGTATTCAAAGATAAAATACATCTCTAATCACTAGGTGGTTGTCTATGTCTTGTACACCTTCAAACAAGCTAAGTTGGAGATTCATCCTTCTTCTATAAAGATTTAGAGTTAGATGAGCTCTCCTCAACTTCTTGCCTATCTAAGGTTCTCTATTCAACTGTTTTAGGCATAGAAGGGAATTGAATCACATCTTCCTATTTAGTATATTCTTCCTGCAATGTAACAAAAGGAGAGTTAATTTATCTAAAAATAATACCTTTACTATGTATTACCTTTTATGCAATAGGGTCTCAAAGCTTCTATCCTTTCACACCATAACTATATTCGATGAAGGTAAATTTCATAGCCTTGTTATCCAAATTTGTTCACTTCTCCTTTGGCACATGTGCATATGCCTTGCAACCAAAAACTCTAAGATGTCTCAATGAAGGCTTGTGACCCGACCATGATTCCATAGGCATTTTATCAACAAGGAATGATGTAGGAGACCTGTTAATTAGGTAACAAGTAGTGGCAACAACTTCAACCCAAATTTTTTTTTCTAGAGCAACACCAGTCAACATACTCCTAGCCTTTTGTGTTAGTGTCATGTTCATTCTTTCTGCAACCCCATTCTGATGTGGAGAATACAGAGTTGTCTTTTTTCTATTAATACCACAATCTTTACAAAACCTATCAAAATCATTAGAGAAAAAATCACTACCATTATCAGTCCTCAACATTTTCTTTTCTTTCTAGTCTGCAATTGAACAATTGCTTTAAATTCTTTTAATCAACTGAAAACTTCAAATTTACTCTTTAAAAAGTATAACCATGTCCTTCTACTAAAATCATCAATAAATGAAATATAATATGCAGATTTTCCAAGGGAAGGAACATTTATAGGACCAAACACATCAGAATGAATAAGATCTAAACACCACAAGATTTATGAAAACACAAGTAAAATTGAACGCGATTTTCTTTCCCATAAATGCAATGCTCATAGAAATCAAAATCAAGATTACAATCACTCAATCCTTCAACAAAGTTTTTACTTTTCAAAGTCCTTAGGTCTCCTTTTTCCCAATGTGGCCAATCCTCTGGTGCCGTAACCTAGTCTTCTTTGTAGGTAAATTTGCTTCAAAAGAAAGAGGACCCTGCGGTACCCAAAAGCAATGTCCATCTACTGAAGGTGAAACCCTTAAATCTTTCGATGAAGTATCCAAAAATTTGTTTTTTATAGAAGTGCTATTACACTCAACTTTATATGCCTCTATCTTATACAAAGTGTCAAACCTGACACCTCTAGAAATTACCATAACACTCTTAATAATATTACATCCTTCTTTAGAGAAGACTACCTACACTCCCACATCTATCAGTTTGCTCATAGATCTCAAATTTTGTTTTAATCCAAGGATATGTAGAACATCGTTAATCCTTTTTATTCTACCATCAAAAAACTTGATTCTAACTTTACCTCAACCAACAATGTCTAAATGTGAATCATCACCTGAGTACACCTTACCTCCATTAAATTCTTCATATTCAGAAAAAACAATCTCTATTGCAATTCATATGAAAAGATGCACCCAATTCAATTAACTAGGTATCATTACCAGCTTGAGTCACCAAAGCTACAATGAATACATCACCATCTTCCTCCTCAGACTTAGAATCAAAATCAAACATCTTTTTTAATCCTTTTATTCTTTGTAGTCCTTACAAAGTAACCCAGTTTACCATAATTCCAGCAAATGACTCTGGACTTTCTAAGAGATTTTAATCTCTCTAGATCTGGACTTATTCTATTTCTCATTCTTCTTTACTTTCTCCTTAGATCTTCCTCTAAAAGTTAGGGATTCCTTAAAATTTATGGATACCTTCCTCCACATCTTTTCAACAAGTAGGTCACCCACCACATCTTCAGACTTCAAAACAATAAAAGTAGTATTGATAGCCATAACAAGATAAACCCATGAATTGGGAAAAGAACAAAGCAAGATATGATATTTTTCCTCTTCGTTGATCTTAACACCAATAGATACCAATTGAGACACCAACATAGTAAATGCTTTCAGGTGATCTACAATTCATTCACCCTCTTCCATCTTCAAGAAATACAATTTCTTCCTGAAGAAAATCTGATTCAATAAGGATTTCACTTGATACATTTCGCCAAGCTTCATCCATAATTTTTTTGCAGTATTCTCTTTGTGGACATTGATTAGAATAGAATTTTCTACGAATAATCTAAGTAGATCCTTAGCTTGTCAATCCATAACATCATATTGAGCAGTAACAGTAGGATCTAAGGGTCTCTAGATATTTGCATCAACATCATCCCATAGATCCTGATCTATTAGCAGATCTTCCATCTTCATCTTCCACATCTCAAAGTTAGTTCCATTAAGTTAAACTCCACCTCTATTCTCCCTTATGAGCTTGTCATCAGAAAAATCTTGCAACAAGATCAAAAAGTGTCTTTTATACAAGCTCCCACTCAAATTTGGATTAGTTCAAAAAACTCAACAACCCACAAATAAAACCAAAGGTGATCAAGCTCTGATACCAATTGTAAGGAAGTTAAGTAGCGGAACAAACTCCTACACTAACCTTGAGAGGAGGATAATACAAAAAAAAATTACAGATCATCACACAGTTATCGAAACTTAACAAAAAAAGACATAAAAACATTCATACCATAACACAATGATTTACATGGGGAAAACCCTTTCGAGAGAAAAACCCCACACTGCAAAAGCCGCCCAATATATTATTCAGCAATCAATTGCACATTACAATATACTTGCAGAGAAAGCTATTAGCAGGAGTACCACTAATCAGAGATTTAGAGGTAACTCAATAGCCATAAGACTCTTACACACAACCTCTATCTCACACACCTCATATATAGAAGATACAATCCAAGAAACTGTCAAATAGTATTACAAAACCATGGGATAAAACCACCCAATAAAGTATAGAAAACCTTATCTCTCACCTAGATGCCCTATGACATGTTAAAAGACACATCAACATGTGTTCCTCTCTTTTCTAGCTTGTTTGTGTGTCTGATGAAAATTATATTTCCTATTTTAGGAGTACAAACTTCCTAAAGCCATAACTTGCAAACCTTTTTTTCTGATTGACAAACCATTTGAAGTGCTAGAACGCTTGTGAAGTGCTCTATCACCTTGCAAACCGCTATGTTATTTACACCCACTTTTTAGGGATTTTTAGAGCCTCTTAAATTATTAAAATTAAATTTAAACCTTTAATCGCTCCCCTCCCAAACAAAAACTCTAATATCTTCAAAACTAGATCTGATCTTGTGATGAAACTTTCCTGGCATGCTTATCTAACCAGCCAAAATCTTTTAGGATAATTTCACACCATTTTGTGCTTAAATGAAAAACCTACTATAAATAGTAACCCTATGTAAATGCAAGGTTGAGACACTACTTTCCAAATAGTTTTGGCTATCTTGTACCCTAGATGGATTTTGGTTCTTAATGTTCCTCCCTATTTCTAGCATTTTTTGCCCAAGGCATTGGAAAATTTGGGAGATGTCCTTAGAATTGATAATTCTCCTACCATTATTTTGCACCTCTATGCGAGAGTTATAGTTTCTATTACCCCTAGTAAAGCTCTCCCTAATGAGCTTGTTGTTGACATTGGGGATGAAACTTTCTTATACCCAGTTAAATATTTGGGAGTCATAAATGCTTTTTTTTAATGTTGTATGAAAGGCCATGTCAAAAGAAATTGTCCCATGTTGGGTAAGAAAAATTTAAACCCTCCCTTTGGAAAACCTAATTACTCTATTTTACCTTCTTTGAGTTCCTCTTCCAGACCAGAAGTTGTTGTTTTAGTTGCCTGCCCGCATTCTGAACTAGTTGCTACCATTGACTCTCCTATCCTGCCTTGTGATGCTTAGACTTCTTCCCCTATTTTACTTCCCTCACATTTTCTTCTTGACTCTTCCCCACCCTCGACTAATTCCCATGCTTCTAGGTAATCTATGACCCATTCCTTTAATGCCTAGCAACTTGCTCTTTTGAAGCTTAAAAACATTACGGCTATCAGAAAGAGAATTGAAAAGATTATACATAATGATGGTGATGGGAAAGAAAGCTATGATAATGAACATATTAGCTCCTCTACCTTGGATGTGAGAGGAGCCTTGAGTGTCATGGTCTCCAACACTAAGAGTGCTGAGGAGGGTCGTAAGAAGGGGGCACTTCTGGGAGGTGGTCTAGGAGCTACTTGTTCAGATCTTGCTCCCTCTCATAAAGACCCTGATAAAGAGATGTTTATTTTTAAGAAAGCAAATAACCTAGAGAAACCACTTATAGATGTAACCATTAGCTCTGGTCCCTCTAGAACAACCCCTATTATGTAAGGATGTTAAGTAGGAGAATAAATTCCTACACTAACCTTAAGAGGAGGGTAATGCAAAAAATTTAGTAGATCGTTACAACAATTATAGAAACTTAACAGAAATAGACACAAAAACATGCATACCACAACACAGTGATTTACGTAGGGAAAACCCTTTCAAGAGAAAAACCCCACAGTCCAAAAACCTCCCAATATGTTATTTAGCAATCAACAACATATTATAATATACTTGCAGAGAAAGCTCTTCACAGGAGTACCACTAATCAGAGATTCATATTAACTCAATAGCCATAATACTCTTACACAAAAAATCTATCTCATGCACCTCATACATAGGAGATACAATAGAAGAAATTGTCAAATGGTATTATAAAACCATGGGCTAGACCAATCCAATAAACTGGAACCAACCTTATCTCCTATCTAGATGCCCTATAAATTGTCAATACACACATCAACACATGTCCCTCCCTTTTATAACTAATTTATGTTTCTCATGCATTTTATATTTTCCTATTTTAGGAGTAAAAACTTTTAGAGGCCATAACTTGTGAACCATGTGTGCGATTGACAAATTGTTTGAAGCACTGAAAAGCTCACAAAGTGACCTATCACCATGTTAAATACTTTGACATTTATGCCTACTTTTCAAGGCATTTTGGAGCCTCTATATTCCTCAAAATTAAATTTAAATCTTTTATCACACCCTGCCAAAATTTTATCTTTCATATCTTCAAGACTAGTTGTGATATTGAGATGACACTTTACCAAAATGCTTATATAGAAAACTAGAAGATGGGATAATTTTGCACATTTCATACTCAAATTAAAACTTACTATTAATAGTAACCTCATGTAAAAACAAGGTTGCGACACCTTTTTTTCCAACATTCTCCCACTTGTCAAACACCTTCCAGGAGAAAAGAGAGTATCAACACAATAAAATAATTGCTAGAGCCCATGAGGCCCATAGACTCCGAATACCATCTGAACTTTTCTTTGCTCACAACCTTAGTTAAAAAATTTGCAACATATTCAAATTTTATACCTTAACCAACTTCACCCTACCATATTTGACCATATCTCTAACAAAATGATATTGAACATCAATATGCTTGGTTTGGGCATGAAATGTCAGGTTCTTAGCTAGGTAGATTGCACTATGATTGTCACAATAAACTATCATTGCACCTTGTTTTATGACAATATCTGTACATAGTCTCTTAAGAAAAATGGCTTCTATACAAGCATGAGTAGCTACCATATACTCTTCTTCTATAATGGACAAAGAGACCAAAGCCTATCACTTACTCATCCAGCTTATTGGACCACCAAATAAAGTAAACACATAAACACGATGGATATTCTTCTATCAATATCACTTGCCCAATCCGAATCCACATAACCATGAATATCAAGTGAAATCACATCTCCAACCAGAATACCATGATAACACAAAGAATAGTCATCGCTGCCATTCAATTATAGGAAGACTCTTTTGACTGCATCCCAATGAACTCTACCAAGATTAGACATATATCTACAAATAACTCCCACTAATTGGAAAATATTTTGTCTAGTATAGACCATAGCATACATCAAACTTCCAACTACACTTTGGTAACACACTCTTCTCATGTCTTCCATCTCCAATGGGGATGTAGGACAATCTGAAACAAACATTTTTTGGTCCAACTATAAAAGTAACACCCAATTGTCTGCAATCCTGTATGTTGAACCTCTATAAAAATGAATTCACATACTTACTATATCCTATCCATAGCTTCATGTTCACTCTATCTCTTTTAAATTTTATCTCAAGAATGTGTTTTATTTTCCCAATATATTTTATTTCAAATTTAGTAGCAAGCTGAGACTTTAGTTTTGAAATCCTGCATTTCCCTTTACCAATGAATAACATATCATCAACATATAATGCAATGTACATGAAATAATCACCATTATATTTATAAAAAACACCGTGATCTAATTTAGAAAGTTCAAATACCAAACTCAATACATATGTATCAAAATTTTGGTACCACATTTTAGGACTTTGTTTGAGGCCATACAAGGATTTATTTAATTTACAGATGAAATTACTTTTTCTTTTTACCACATACTACTATAACTATGTCATATAAATATTTTCCTCCAAATCACCATGAAGGAAAGTAGTTTCCACATCCATTTAGTAAACCTCTAAGTCATAAGTAGCAGCAATAGAAAGCAAAAATATAATGGATGTCCTTTTTACAACAGGAGAAAATATCTCCTTATAATCAACACCATCAACCTAAGAGTATCCTTTTTCAACCAACCTTTCTTTATACTTCTGAATACTTCCATCTAAACAAATCTTTTCTTGAACACGCATTTGCAACCAAATGCTTCCATCCTTTAGGAAATGGTACAAGATCCCATGTATCATTGTTTTGTAAAGAAGTCGTTTCTTCTTCCATAGAAATCTTCCATCATTTTGCATCATTCATACCTAATGCCTCATCTATAGATCTAGGTTCATCCATATTAGTATTCAAAGCAAACTTACATCTCCAATCATCTGGTGAATACCATTCAGGTGGTTGTCTATATCTTGTAGACCTTAGAACAAGCTGAGTTGGAGGTTCTTCCTCCTCTTCTGGAGATTTAGAGCTAGATGAGCTCTCCTCAACTTCTTGCTTATCAAGGGGTCTTGATTCAAATCTCTCAAGCGTAGAAGGGAATAGAATCACATATTTCTGCTCAGTTTTTTCTGGTTGTAATGCAACTGAAGGAGACTTAATTTCTCTAAAAAAGACACTTCTACTATGAATTACCTTTTGTGCAACAGGGTCCCAAAGCTTGTACTGTTTCACACCATAACTGTAACCAATAAAGATACATTTCATAGCCTTGTTCTCCAAATTTGTTTGCTTCTCCTTTGGCACATTTCCATATGCCTCACAACAAAAAAACTATAATATGTCTTAATAAAGGCTTATGACCTGACTATGTCTCCATAGGTGTCTTATCAACAAGAGTTGATGTAGGAGACCTATTAATTTGGTAGCAAGTAGTGTCAATATCTTCAGCCCAAAACTTTTGTTCTAGACCAAAAGCACTTAGCATAAGCCTAACCTTCTCCATCGATGTCTTGTTCATTCTTTCTGCAACCCCTTTTTACTATGAAGAATATAGAGTTGTATTATGTCTATTAATACCAGACTCTTTTCAACATCTATAAAAATCATTCGAGAAAAATTCACCCCCATTATCTATCCTTAAACATTTTATTTTGTTTCTAGTTTGAAATTCAACCATTGCTTTAAATTCTTTAAATCAACTAAAAACTTCCAATTTACTCTTTAGAAAGTATACCCATGTCCTTCTACTAAAATCATCAATAAATGAAACCTAATATGTGGACTTTCCAAGGGAAGAAATATCTATAGGAACAAATACATAAGAAAGAATAAGATCCAAAACACCACAAGATTTATGAGAACTCGAGTAAAACTAAATGTTGTTTTATTTTCCATAAATGCAATGCTCACAGAAATCAAAGTCAAGATTACAATCATTCAAACCTTTAACAAGGATTTTATTTTTCAACGTTTTTCGACCCTTTTCTCCAAACTGGCCAAGACTTTGGTGCAATAACATAGTCTTCTCTATAGATAAATTTTCTTCAAGGGAAAGAGCACCCTTATGTATCCAAAATCCATGTTCATCTACTAAAGGTGAAACCCTCAAATATTCCGATGAACTATCTAAAGATTTACTTTTTACATAAGTGCTATTACACTCAACTATGTATGCCTCTAGCTTATACAAAGTGCCAAACTTGACACCTCTAGAAATCACCATAGAACCCTTAATCATCTTACATCCTACATTTGAAAAGACTACCTGCACACTTGCATCTATCAGTTTTCTCAGAGATGACAAATTTTATTTTAATCGAGGGATATGCAACACACTGTTGTATACAATAAAAAATGATGATGATAAACTTTTTTAAAATCTCAAAGATCTAAACATAATAAACCTTAGTTATAGAACCAAACATTCATCATACACTAATGAAGATACATTTGGACATGAAAATCAACAAATGAAACAATTCTACCATTCACATTCCAAGTAGGGTTTCAATATCCATTGCCTCCTATCTCTATTGATCTTGTTTGATATATTTTCTCTCATATTATATATGTGCACAAGAGCTCAACAAAGAACATATTGTGGTTATGAGGTTTCTTGATTGCAAGAAGGATTGATTACATAAGTATTGATTAGATTGTTGATTAGGGTTGATAATGATGAGTGAATCCTCTTATATAGAAAATGGAGGGATAAGATTAAGAGGTGAAAGAAATAAATGGTCAACTAGTATTAAAGGATAGGTAGAAGGAACAATAAAATAATGAAGGGGGTAGGTAGAGGAGTATTAAGATATAAATGACATGTGTCATAAAAGGGAAAAATCTAATGAATTAATTAAATAAATAAACATTTATTTAAATAATAAAGGAAATGTGAGCAATTAAATAAATAAAATATTTATTTAATTTAGGAAAAAGATAATTTAAATAAATAAAAATATTTAATTAAATAGGTCAATTTTAGGTCTCTACATTTTGCCACTCTTTGAGACAATACAACTTGTCATGTTGGCTCAAAGAAGATCAGATAAACTGATACAAATTTTTCCCAAGACGGGAATGATATGCCCCCTCGAGAGATTCAATGAAAAAAACTAAAATAGTTGCAGACAATCTCTCAATAAGAAAGAAAGGATAGAAAGACTGATAGGATAGGGTGACAAGGTCATGCAAGAAAAAGAAATTGACATGAGAGACAAGGGATGAGAAGCCTATATGTATAGGCCACAAGAAAAACAATCTCATTTGCATCCAAAATATTTAGGAGATCAAAGAAGCTAGAGTTTAGAGAGCAGTCAACAGAGAAGGAAAGATGGCAGAGAGGATTCATAAATTTGATCATGTCCGATGGTTCTAGAGAATAGATGACATGGGTGAGCTGGTATGTACCTTGACCTTGTTTTGTATGTTTATGTATTTATTGCTTCATTTAATACATTTTAGAGTAGTTTAGCAAAAACATGAAAGTGGTGTTTTAGGGTTTGAACGCGTCTAGGTTAGGTTTGTTCGCATCTGCGATGAACATGCGTGTCTAATTCAGTTTATGGATTGTCTTCATAGATGATCACATTTGTGTCCAGGTACAAGCACGTCTATGATAGAAAGGTGTGCCTATGTTAGGAAGGTTTGTTTAGGTAGGACAGTGTCACATATGTTCTTAAGAAAGCACGTCTATCCTATCAAAATGTGTTTGGGTGGGATAAAAAGTGTGTCTACATAGAAAAAAATGGGTCAATGTCTAAGATAGGAAAAAATTGACAGTTATATGATGAACATACAATATCAATTGGATAAGTTGTTTAGAGGACTCACTGAAACAGGTGCCCTAAAGAAGACAAACTGAAGATTAGGCTAGAATTGACAATTTTGTGATAAACATACATTGCCAATTGGATAAGCTGATGAGAGGATTCACTTAATATGTTGGTTTGCTATGCTGAATATAGGATAAGCCATCAAATTGATAAAATCTTATGAGTGCTTTAGAAAAATAGGATGAAGTGCAATGTGATAAACATAGACACTGATAAGATGCAGCACTATGTGATAAACATAAACACTAGGATAGGAGTAGCACTATATGATGAACATGAGTACCACTAGGATTAACACGATTGACTTGAGTGGATGCAGGAGTCCTTGCCCTAGGTAGAGTCACAAGAGAGATTCCCATTGACTTAGTGGTTACAAATAGAGTTGACCTTTGAGGAGCATGTCGATATTGACATGATGGTCTTGAGACATTTTCTATATATGCCAAAGATGAACAATAACACATGACTGCCTACGGCTCTTGTAGAGATATGGCACTCGGAGACATACATGTTTCATTTGCCAACTAGCGAGATGTCAGTCAGATTAGAAGACATCTATAGATACTATAGGTGTTAATCCATGAGGATCTCATAGTATATGATCAAGAGGGAGACAAGGATGCATTCAGATGATTCTTTGCATACCTAGATCTAGAGTTGACACTAGGACATTTGAGCTAGGAGGTTATGTACTCTAGCGGACATAGACTAGCAGTGATTGTGGGAGGAGTGATCAATAGGATCTTATGTCTCAATAGAGTGACATGGGGGTTGGCTATCAGATGGGGGAGGACAATAAAGATCCTTCTCACTAAGAGGAGGAGATTTGAATGTGGGCCTTGCATTCTAGCTCATTTGTATCATGAGTTGCACCAGTTTGTATATCTCAATGGGTGTAGGTTAGAATGTGGGGTGACACTTTTGCAAGTGTGGTATTATGAGCATATTGTTGTGATGAGGCTGATAAAATTCAGATTATGAGGACATAGACAACCATATGTGCACTTGTATAGAATGATCACTTACCAGCCACAAATTAGGAAGGTAGATAACTGGAAGCGGGTGATGAACGACACTAATTATGTGACATGGAGTTCTTATCTTGATTGTGAGGCCTAGGATGACGATGATAGGGAGTTACCATATTGTTTCTGCAATAGATATTGGATAGGGTGTATGCCATAAATTCTTGACAAACATTTGATTGACAGAGTTTTTTAGGCAGTTTGGCAGACAACAGCCAGATGCCACAAGGCTCAAGATAGTTTGCACGCACTGTCAAGGAGTAGGTTCATTACGAGCCTATTTTGTTATATGATGCAGTTGTGACACATTTTCAAGTGATGGTGCCCATGCCTTGGGATATTTTTCTAGATATAGTTGATGAAGGGATGGATGATGAGTATGTGGCATATTTTGTAGCCCATCCATTCCCTAGGCTAATAGATCTAGGTGAGCCCATACCACTGGTAGATGAAGATGATGATGATGAGGATGGAGGTGGAGGTGGATGTAGGAGATGGAGGAGAGGGGCAGCTAGGAGGATGGTTTGGGAAAGAGGGGTAAAGAGAGATGGAGGTAGAGCAGAGGGTGTTGAGGGCAGTGGAGAGGTAGGGTAGGGAGTAGACCACCAAGGCCACATAGAGGGAGAGGAGGAAAACTATTGCATGTTAGAGATCAAGTACAGGGACAAGGTCAGATTGAACAAAAGAAGGTATAGGTACAGGTACCAACAAGATAGGTTCAAGATGGATAGGGAAAAGATGCCCCATATTAGAGAGAGTAGGTAGAGGGAGCCCTAGGGAGGGATGAGGAGGAGGAGGAGGATGAGTTGCTCATGTTGCGAGAGCTCAGATAGGGCTAGGCTGATTAGATTGATGAACTCAAGAGAGACATGAATCAATTGTGGCTACAACTAGGGGATATGCAGCAAGTGAGAGATGCAGCTATATGGAGATACATGACTACCAAGGAGACACTGAGGGTGGTTAGGGCTACAACAATAGGAGACACAACATCAGGGTTTGCCTTTTGCCTCTAGGTAGGAGATGAGATAGCACACTAGAAGAACTTGTACTATCTTGCATTACATCCACACTTGAGAGCAGGGAGCTAAAGGAGAGCTTCATGCTTGACCGAGACAGGTAGAGATAGATGAGAAGCATCCGCTCGAGGGGTCATGGGTCCTATATTCCTATGATCCTATATGATGATGCAAACTATGCATGATTCTATGATTCCTATGATGATCATGATGATAAAAAATATGTACATAGCGATATGCATTATTTTTATGCTTTGATGTTTTTATGATGCAAATTTATGTATAAAAAATAAAGTTCTATGATTAAGCTCATGATACGATGCACTGTATAGAGGATGGGATGCATTATTTTTTATGTTATTTTTATGATTTATATGAGTATGCAAATGCTTAAATGGCATACTAATAATTGATGTATGCAGGATATGATACTATTAG
The DNA here is from genome assembly GCF_030272615.1 of Cryptomeria japonica. Taxonomy (NCBI): domain Eukaryota; kingdom Viridiplantae; phylum Streptophyta; class Pinopsida; order Cupressales; family Cupressaceae; genus Cryptomeria; species Cryptomeria japonica. The sequence continues at coordinate 577,891,045 of NC_081405.1, forward strand.
GATTTATATATGCATATAGCAAAATTTACTAACATGTGATGATGTAGGTGAACACTACATGAGATACAGATATTCTTGTTGTGTAATTATATTCAATCATGTGATAGTGGGCCACATGCACTCCGCAAGAAAGAAATGAAAGACAAAAGGAAAGGAAGATGAAACGTACAGGATATGGAACTGAAAGGGTTTCTTGTACTATTATCATTATTAATCTTTATTATGGAAAATAGGTTATGATCATCCAAGTATAGGTTTGACCTAGAAAGTCATTGTACCCATTTGAATGGAGATCAGATAGTCACAAATAAGGAATGTGTTGGCATATGGACACTCCAATGAGACATTGTGTGTTATTGAAGGTTTTTTCATTGATGGCAACCTTGCAATCCTATGGCACCGGCAAAGCATTACTCAGGCAACCTTGCAATCCTATCACACCGACAAGACATTATACCGGCAAAGCATTACTCAAACAAAATAGTGCTCTGGCATCAACAAAATCAATCTACATCGGCACCAGCACAGAAGATGTACACCGGCACAGAAGGAAATATGTATACCGGCACAGAGGCCGACAGGATTTTTGATATGTAATATTTTGTTTATCATTGTAAGCCAACTTGGAAAATTGTAAAATGACTCTTGTATATAAAAGAGATCATTGTAGGCATTTGTAAGATATGGATAGAAAGCAATAAATAAATTATAAGGCAGACCTAATGTGCGAATTGTAGGTCAAGGGTATATGTAAAGAACAGAGCAAGAACCGGTACTGAATCTGGCATTGAAGATGCTATTGTAAAGCAGTACAGAATATTGGATTTGTGTAAATCCTCATTGTAAGTCAGTGTGACTTCTTATTGAGCAGTGAGCTCTAGGCAGTTGGCCTTCCTGCATGTGCAGGCCCCTATTGTAAGTAATATTCTCTTATTGGCCAGTATGTGAATATTGTGGGTCACAAATCCCATTGAGGTTTTTCCCACACCGGGTTTCCTCATTAAACATCTTGTGTTATGGTGTTCTTTTCGTGTGGATGCTTTTGATTCTGTTATTTGCATTAATTTCTGCATACCGGTATACTGTTACTTTATATTCTGCATATTCAGTTTGAAGAAAATTTCATTACCTGTCAGATACTGATTCACCCCCCCCCCCTCTTAGTATCTGTGGGAACCCTAACAATTGGTATCAGAGCTTGGTCCTCTATTTTCAAAATCCTAACAGCTTGAGGAAGATCTTGACACCGGTAAAGATGGAAAATCTGATGAAGCAACTTGAAGGAGCTCTTACTGACTATGATGCAGAGAAGTTGAAAAATATCAAATTAGAAGATGATTTAAAAGCATCTTAGGACATTATTCAGACACATCAAGAAAATCTTACTGTTACAAGAAACAAGAGAAGAGAACTTTGTGAAAAATTGCAAAATGAAAATGATGAAAAGGAATCACTAAATGATATGATAAGCAAATTGAAACAAGAGATCATGAAAACAAAAAATGAAATGCAGGATATGACTATGAGATTCAGCAAAGAGATTGAGGACAGAAAGAAGAATGAAGAAGAATTGAACAGAAGACTAAGTGATGCAGCAAATGAGAAAACAAGACTTGGCTATGAAAATGACATGTTGAAGAAAGATTTGATGCATACTCAAAATGACTCAAATGAACTAATGAGACAAAAAGAGATCTTGGAAAGGGAATTGGAAACTGCAAATCAACACAAAGAAAACTTCAATAAAAGCTCAGAAGAACTTGGTACCTTATTGAAGAATCAAAAACCCAAAGGTGACACTTCTGGAGTTGGATTTGAAGTTGGAGAAAGCTCCGGTATTGCAAATACCCAAGATCAAAGCAAACTGGTAAGACCCTCTAATACTTACAAATTCAATGGAAAATGCTTTAACTATAATAAATATGGTCATAAGGCAAATGAATGTAGATCTAGGAATTATCAGAACATCAATCCTCCCACCAGTCAATGCACCAAATGCAACAAAATTGGTCATTACTCTGAAAATTGCAGAATGAATGTAAGATGTTATGTTTGTGGAAGATTTGGTCATTTATCAAATAAATGTAGAACACAAACTGGCATAGGTTATGGGAAAGCTATTCAGAAAAATAATGTAACTTGTTATGCATGTAAAAAGATTGGTCATATTGCTAAATTCTGTAGAAGTAAAGGTACACCGGTAGATAACAAAAGTTCTAGCTTGAAAGGTAAAGAGAAGGTTGAAGAGGTTAAGCAAGAATTTTCAAAGCAATGGATTAGAAAAGGTGATCTAAATATTGGGGTTACTCCTCCATCGGTAGAACCAACAAATGCTTCACCGACAAGACAATATGATGCTCCACTAGCAGGACAGAGCAATGCTCCACCGGCAGGATGTTCTTCATCAAATTGAAGAAAATTATCTTGAGGGTTTGGCAATTTAATGGCATGTGCTATTATTCCCTCAGTTAGAGAAAAGAAGTTGAAAATCCTTCATTACCGGCAAATAAAGTTGAGTTAATACATTGCCGGCAAAAAATTAATGTGGTAGGTAGCAGAAAAGACTTTATGAAATAAGGTTTTTGGCTCCATTCTATTTCACCATGAATTCAAACTTTCAGAGAGCACGAAGATTTCTGAGCTAAGGCATTCCGAGCAAAGAGGCAAAGCACTTCAGCAATCAATCCATCCAAAGGCAGAAAAAGGTATTTATCATCATGCAATCCTCCTCTGCACCTGAATTCATAGCAAACCCTACAGTAGTCAAGGTTATAAAATAACCTAGGCTCGATTTTCAGCTAGTTCCCGAGGTAGCTAAGAAAGATGACAAAATAGGTGCTTTTTCCCAAATTCCAAAGGGTGTTGTTTATGCAGAAGACCCTAAAATGTATATTCATTGCAACATAGAGGAATTAGGTGATGAAGAAATCAAAAACATGTATAAATCTGTTATATGTGACAATGTCAGAAATGTGAAACCTGAACATAAAATTGTTGAAACCCTAGGATTCACTAAAATCCTCTGCATTCCTGAATTTCTCAAGGAAGTGGTTAGGATAGTTCTTAGCAGGGTACATGGCTCATTCTTTTGGCTTGACTCAGTGCATAAAATTACAAAGGTACCTGTGAAAGCAGTAACAGGGTTACCTTCCACTGGTACCAGACCTGACAAAACCAAGGTGGTCTCCAATGACCTAGTAATGAAATTAACTGGTGCAACATCCGACAAAAAAGATCATTGAGGGTTAATGATGTGATCGATACAAATGTGAGATTCATTAGCATGATTCTAGGTTACAAAGCAACTCATGCAAATAGGCTTAACTCTGTTTCCAGTTTATGCATAAAAAGTGCTTATGACATGGTTAAGGACAATGTAAAAATTGATATCTGTGAATGGTTAAAAGATGAGTTAATTGACAATTTGGCAAAAATCAAGAAGGATAAGAAAGGAACCTTTAGATTTGGAAATTTGCTTGTATGCTTAATGTTACATATAACCAAACAGGCTCCCGGTATATGCTATAAGGATTTTGGATTCAACATACTGGTAGGAAAACAATTGTCTGACTTATTCAACAACATGGGTGAAAACATAGAAAAGAATATCAATGAGTATTTTCAAGCACTAAAGGTCAGAATGAATAAAAGAATCAGACTATCACAAGAAATTGTCAACAAATACAAGGATGATATATGCTTTGTAATAAAAAAGGATGAGATCTGGATGGAACCAGTCATCCCAAGAACAATCTGGGTTACAGAGATGGGGTATGAAACAGATGACCACATAGTGGAAACTTATGCCAAAGCACTTCTGGAAGCCCACAATGAACCAAAGGAAGAAGTATTTGGTAGTGCTGAGACGATTGAAAGTCAAATTCAATCTAAAAAGAGAGTAAAGAAAGTTGAGGCATTTGTGAGGAAAGGAACCAGGCAAGTAAAAGCCATAAAAGATGATGTATTAAAGAAAACCGGCATAACAGAAGAAGAGTTGGCAGCCCAACACCTTGAAACTCATCTATCAGCGGTAGATACCTCCTCAGAAGCAGATATGCCACCAAATTTCAAAAGAGTTGTTAGGAAAAGAGACCCCTCACCGGTATCCACTCCTTCACCTAGAAGGACAAGACAGAAGCAACAAGCTCTGAGGTCTCCAGTCAAGAAAGCCACACCTAAGAAAAATCTGACCCCCAAAAAGAAGAAGAAGACAAACACTGACTTGGCCCCTTTTGACATATTACTGAATGAGATCACACAGGAAGGTAAATTGAAAAACATAGGGAAAATATATGACACCCTATCAGATGATGAGAAAGGACAAGTCGAGGAAAGTGTAGAAAAAGAGAAACAAAAATTCTTTGAGGAAGGAATAAAGAAGTGTAACAGGGAATTTGACACACTTCTATCAAAACTGTGCAATTTATTGAAAGAGTACAAAACTCTGTACAAAGATACCTGTAAGATAAAAATTTTGACCACGGATGTAGACAAAAGGATGAGCAAGGTGGGTGAACTCACAATACTGGTTCCCACTTTTTGACCAACTTTGACACTTAGATGAATATTTTGAAAAAAACCTTCACTTTCTGACACCTATAAGTTTTAAACCATTAATAATTTGAAGATGATATAAACTAGTGATTTTTAACATCTTGTTTGTAAATTCTAAATATTTTTTTTGCAAATTTTTTTGAATAAAATTTTATTGATTTTTCCATCTCCCTCAAAAAGTAGTTGTTTACAACAAACAACATTTTTTAAGAGTGATGTGTATCCTGAAACGCATAATTTTTTTCTATAAATGATAAAAACTTAATTCTTTTGAGTTTTGGTTTGTAACATCAATACCCAGGGCATGCACTTGGTTTGATAGTGATATGTTGAACATTTTTTATTTTCTTAAGTTTTGAAGTTTGACTAATTATAATTTGGATATAGGTGTACGTTTGAACACATAACTTGTTCTATATATATCAAAATTCAATTTATTTTTTTTGGTTAGAAAGAAAACACCAATAACTAGTGCATAGATATTTTTCAAAATTTTTTTGAATTAGTTTACTATTTTTCCCAATGCATTGAACAAAGAAGTTCATGTTCGATGAAAAACCTACATTCATAATAAATAAAATAAAAATATATTAATGAAATTAAATATATTAAAAGTTATACTATTTGGAAAGCTTATAATAAGGACTAAACACTTAAAAAAAATAAAATTTAAATGAATTAATTTGACCCCCCAAAAGCTAATGTAAAATTGGTTTTTTATCAGCATTTGATAGATGCAAAAGGAGACTCCATTGCAAGTATGATTTAGAAGTAGAGAGGTTCTATACAAGAAATTTTGATCTAAGAGCCTTTGATTTAACTCTCTTCAGTTAATTACTTCAAATGGGACCTCTTAAAGCTTAAATCATTATATTTTTTTAAAAATGTATGATTTCAGCAAAAATCAGGACGTACCAAAAAGTGGGAACCAGCTTTGTGAGTTCACCCAGGTACAGGAAGAGATCAATAAACTTGCTAATAATTTTGGTAACTCACTCGATACATTATCAGTTTTTGAGGAAAAGATAACAAATTTTGAGGAAGAATTGCTTAAATTAGAAAGAGAAAAAGAGAAAATAATAAACAAGGCAAAATTTTTGAGATCTAAAGTAAGTCCAAGATTGGACTATTTAGCATCTTTGCGTAAGGAAATCTCAGAGGCACTAACACAGGGTAGCAAAACATGGGGAGAGCACTTGTAGCATCTCACCAGTATAGTATACAAAACTGAGATAGCAATAAAGGAGAGCAAGAAGTTTATGGATGACATAAACTTAATTTTGGGAGATATTCTTCAGATAATAACTACCCAACTACAAGCTTGAGGTTATGAATTCATACAACTACAAAATCTACTAACCTTTGTCATTGATGCCAAAGGGGGAGTAGTAGATGACAAAATTAAAAACACAGGGATCACATGCTTAGGGGGAGCTCTCACATTTTTGGTAACATTTTTTGGTCTACACATTTTTGGATATCTTTTTGAAATTTCTCATGAGTGTTGCCATCAATGCCAAAGGGGGAGATTGTTCGCATATGGACACTCCAATGAGACATTGTGTGTGCTTGAAGGTTTTGTCATTGATGGCAACCTTGCAATCCTATGGCACTGGCAAAGCATTACTCATGCAACCTTGCAATCCTATGGCACCGGCAAGACATTATACCGGCAAAACATTACTCAAACAAAATAGTGCTCCGGCATCAACAAAATCAATCTACATTGGCACCGGCACAGAAGATGTACACCGGCACAGAAGGAAATATGTATACTGGCACAGAGGCCGACAGGATTTTTGATATGTAATATTTTGTTTATCATTGTAAGCTGACTTGGCAAATTGTAAAATGACTCTTGTATATAAAAGAGATCATTGTAGGCATTTGTAGGATATGGATAGAAAGCAATAAATAAATTATAAGGCAGACCTAATGTATGAATTGTAGGTCAAGGGTATATGTAAAGAACAGAGCAAGAGCTGGTACTGAATCTGGCATTGAAGATGCTATTGTAAAGCAGTACAGAATATTAGATTTGTGTAAATCCTCATTGTAAGTTAGTGTGACTTCTTATTGAGCAATGAGCTCTAGGCAGTTGGCCTTCCTACATGTGCAGGCCCCTATTGTAAGTAATATTCTCTTATTGGCCAGTAAGTGAATATTGTGGGTCACAAATCCCACTGAGGTTTTTCCCACACTGGGTTTCCTCATTAAACATCTTGTGTTATGGTGTTCTTTTCATGTGGATGCTTTTGATTCTGTTATTTACATTAATTCTTGCATACTGGTATACTGTTACTTTATATTCTGCATATTCAGTTTTAAGAAAATTTCATTACCGGTTAGATACTGATTCACCCCCCCCCCCCCTCTCAGTATCTGTGGGAACCCTAACAGAATGTCCTAGTTAACACTAGACCCATAGTTTCCTCATATCCTTGGATGAGATATACTATTACTAAGAGACAATCCACAAATAGAAAACTAGGTGAATATATCCCATCCTCGCCTTTCAGGTCAAAGACATCATGGAGATAAAATCTCTAGTCAAAGACATCCTAGAAAAGCTAAAAGATAAAATCAAAAGAAAACCAAGACTTGACACCAACATTAACTATAATCCTCAAGTTATTTATGTTTCTTGCCTCATATGTTAACATATTTGATCTGGTCACAATGTTGTTTTCCTGATAAAGGATAGATAATGCTAAAAAACCCTGTTGTTGCCAAAGTCTACTGAAAGATTTGAGTTGTTGAAAGCCCACTACTGATTGTGGCTTTTTAAAACTGACTATATCCATGCAACTAATACTTTTATTGCAGAGAATAATGAAACTTTATTGCGGATCAACAATGCAAATGATCTTCTATTGCAAATGGTGCATGAAAAGGAGGAATGAAAAGATGATGCTCCTCAAAACATGCGATGCTCGGAGTACCACTTCCATCACTAGATTTAGGATTTTGTCCCAGCTATAGATTGAACCTAATTTATTATGGAAGGAAAGGCTGAAAAGGGGTTTATTATGAATGGCTAACCCATCTTAGGTAGATCAATAACAATTCATGATGGGATTAGGTAAAATTATTACGGGATGGTAGGTTGTGAGTGTGTGCAAAGTGAAAGGATGATATTGAACCTTGAAGGAGGAAGGAGCAATATCTTGACACACGGAATCAATAACACATTTTACACCATGGTACTTTCCTAGGGCACCACCAACATGGTCTTCACCATTGGATGAAATTATTTCTCTACTTTTTTTCAATTTTCAATTTTTTATTTTTTTGTTATTTTGTCATTTTTTAATTTTTTAATATTTTTGATATTGGGATACTTTGAAAAATTGTGTAAAACTTGCAAAGGTGGATGTTGTTGATAAGATCTTCTAAAGATTCTTCATTTGATGTTGAGAGCTAATATGCACCTGATCCATAGACTGTTGTGATGGTGTTAGGGCCAAACCAATTTGGTTCGAACTTACTCTTCATCTCTCCGTCTTGCTGATTTTTAGGATTTTATCTAAACACTGAGTCACCCACCTCAAATGTGTGAGGCTTTACCTTATGATTGTATCATCGACTCATTATTTTCTGATATGCTATAAGATGATTGAAAGCAGTTTGTCTACACTCATTCAATAATTCCAAATCTTGTAAGCGGGAGACCCTGTAATCTTCATCATTGATTAGATTGTTGAAAGAAACTCGTTGGGATGGTAACTCAACCTCAATAGGCAATATATCTTTGGAACCATAAACAAGTGAATAACGTGTAGCTCTAGTAGGTTTGCAAACATTAGTGCGGTAGGCCCATAGTGCTGGCTTGAGTTGAATATGGTAGTTATGGCTAAAGTCATCAACTATATTTTAAAGTATTTTCAGGATAGTTTTGTAAGATACCTTAACTTGACCATTACCTTGGGGGTAATAAGGGGTGGAAAAGCAATCGTAGATATGGAAATGATAAAAAATACCATGAATGTTGGTTCCCAAATCAACAAATCCTATATCCTAGAGTAATTGCCATTAACTCATCGATAGACCTAGAATTGGTTTTGGCCAACCAACAAGATTCAACACAAAGGCTATAATATTCTACTCTTTAAGCTCTGTAGAACCTAGGTGGGTATGCCTATTGCAATGTTTCAAGGCATTCCAAGTTTACATGGACAAACATTGTAGTGTTTAGAAGATTCTTTCAATGAAAATATACCAAGTAAAAGTAAGATATACTATGAATTATGGCTCGAACCTTAGTTTTTACTACTTTCATTGCAACAAAAACTGATTTTAATCTATTCTACTCCTAATGCAGAAGAACTGAAAAATAAAATTTAAAAAGTGAAATAAGAATGTTGGATGATCCTAAAACCCACAAAAGAAAGACTAGTGTCTATTCGAGGGAAATACAGAGTCAAATAACAAGTCTAAAGATAGACAATACCACAATAGCAACATTAGAATCCAATACTAAGCACTCTAGACTTTCTTAAAATGCCCATGCTGAGAAAATATTCATTAACTTCCTCACAAAACCTCTAACACAAATGTTGCACTATTCAAGACAGAATTTAAATTACTTGCTTGAAATGAAGCCTATCAAGAGATACACATTCTCCATTAAAGAAAACAAATTGAAAATGTCATTAACACAACAATTCATACAAGACTATACAACAAATTTTAGCAAGAAAAAGAATGTTCTCTTTATTGATTTTTGGTATAAAATGATACACTGTGCTAAAATTTGTAGAAGACTATTTGTCAATATATTGCTTCAAAGCTATCCTAGTACCTACTAAACAAAATTTTTAGAATCATTCTTCTTGGCCCTGAATTCCCTTTTATAACACAAGGGAGAAAAACAAGCTTCAGGCCAAGAAGACACATGTCAAAAGTACCAGTCATTACAATTTTCCATAAGGCCCATTCTTGTCCTTGTAAATATGTGTGTGATCATCTTAGCTTCATTAAATGTAGGTGGTTTGGTAGTCACTATCCAGGAAGCTTTCAAGTACAGGTGCGTAAAATCTGCCTCTTCATTGGTACCTTCACACATGCTTCTGTTAGGATCGGAAGTACATCTTGGCATTCAATAGTATGTAACCTGGAGAATGGTTCTTCATGATTGAAATTATCTATTAGTCCTCCTCAAAATTTGTAACCTACACAAAAAATTTAATCAACAAAAGGAAAGATTGGGTCTAGTATTCTTCCGTAGGCTTCTCTTCGTCCAAGGAGTAGTACCTTCTATGCAATGCTTCTATCTCATCAGCTAGCAAAGAAAAATCCATGAACCCTTGCAATTTTTCATCGCTTCCTTTGTTTTATGGGTGGGTACAATGGCAGCTCCCAAGGTAAATTTATGGTACATCTAATCGACCTCCATGATCTTATCAATAATATTAAAAGAGGTATCTTCTTGGCTTGGATCAGTGGCTAAAGATGTTAAAAATGCATTAATTTCATCTTGAAAGCCTTGCATCCATTCTTCTAGGTTCTTGATCTGTCCATCATCTATCAAAATTGTGGGGACATGCCACATTTTAAGCCACTGGAAAGAGTTGAACATTGCCAACACTGATTTCTTCTCCTCTTCTATGTTGGACAACTCCTTAGTCAATAAATTATAATTTTTCCAAGTGACCCCAACAATTTGGGGTGGGTGGGCCATATTTATTTACTGCCGACATGAACTCTTTCAACTATTGAACCTTTAGTAGCCAAGTGAATCTTCTTGGCTGAAAGAATGAAATAATTTCGTCCAACTGACTTAGTAGCCGAGATGTCAAAGAATATGAAGAATGAATTTCATCTAATTTATCAATAATCTTATTTGGAATCCTCAAACTTGAATCTCTCTTGATTAAAAAATAATTATTTTCAGCTTCATCCTTAACTCTTTGTAGGGTTAGTGCAGGATCATGGGGGGCCAAAAAGTGGCGATGTGAAAAAAATAGCCTTCTTCACTTGCCTAAAAATGCAAAAATCCGTGTTGACCTTTTGCTTGGCCTGGGTGTCAGTACACCTTGGCATGGTAATAACCTATGCAAATCGGATATCCGATAAAATCGAATATCCGATTTTTATTTGTAATTTTAAATTAAAAAATATATTATATATTACATATTATATAATATATAATATATTAATATATTATATAATATATAATGTAATAATATATTATATAATAATATAATATAATAATATATTATATAATTATATAATTATATAATATATTATATTATATATATTATATATATTATATAATATATAATATAATATTATATATTACTTAGTACATATTATACAATATATTATTATATTATATATGTTATTTTAAAATAATTTAAGTACAAATATCGGATATCCAATTTTATCGGATATTTGATTTTTTGAGACAAATATATTTCAACAGTGACAGCCCATGAGTCATTTTTAACTCATGGGCTGTGCAATTTTTTAACAGATATCTGGTGCACCTGATATTTGGTGTTTTGGCCAAAAATTGCTAAAAAAAAGATTGAAAGGTAAGAATTTTATTGTTTTCAATCATATTCATTCATTTTTTGTATTTTTTGTTAGTGTTTATTTGATTTTTGATTCAATTAGGTTAAAAATAGAGGATAACAATGAAAACGCTGATCAACCACAACTGCAACAACCAAACCCTCCTTTGCCAAACCCGCCCTCAATTCAGGATTTGATTGCACAAAATTTGAATGAATTGAGGGGGATTGTAGAAGTATATCGTAGGATCCCTTGTCTAAACCTAATGTTTGATCCTCTCACATCGATCATAAAGTGTATGGAAACCATGAGTGAGGAGCACAATGCCACCCTTTTGTGGAAAGATTCTATGAGGGAAAAATATGCAGATGGCTTGTCATATAAGGATATCAAGGATCTCGAGATATACCAAGCTGCTATCACCTCATTGTTTGTGAATCCCCACATTGGTCAACCCGTAGATCCCCCAAAAACAAACTTTCTACTAAATGATGCACAAATGATGGTATTGTAAAAAACTTTTGGGATGGTTGGTGGATGGTTTTTGACAAACCACCCAGCAACAATCTTGATGTTCCCTTCTATTTCATAAAAAAATTGTATATTGAGTTTGTTTTACGCAAACATGTTAACTACTTTGACATCCAACCTTTCTAGGGTGTAGGTTTAGGTATGCCCCAAAATAGACCAGGGGTAGTCAGAGTAGTTCCTCCTCTTGATCCCCCACTTGTAGTGTAGCATCCTGATATCATTTGTGAGGCGGCTTCATGGACCATATCGGCTATTCAGTCTTTGAGTATCGTTTTGGTTTCTTAGGCTGGGTCAATAGCTCAACATACTCTTGATGGTAGCGGTGCATCTGGTGGCCCTAACACATCATCCTCGGCTCCACACATATGTGTGCCCCATAGTTGTGTCATGTGTGGGCATGTATGCTTGGGTCTAGTTGGACAACCTGTTGATCCTCCTACGGATAGTGGAGATTATGAGGTGCATGAGATGCATGATGCACTAGATATTATTACACAAACTAGAGGATACCCTGGGGAGTCCTCACATGCTAGAGGCAAGGAGGCACCATCATCATACATTGATGATCTAGTGGTAAGATTTGTATTTTCATAGTTCATGTTATATTTTAAATGAATATCTATAATCTAGATAATATTAAGTACTATTTTTTATTTACATTGTCTATTTAACAATTGATGATCGAGGAGGAGTTGAGATAGATTCAAGAGGGCACCTTGTCGGCCATTTCATTTGGCCTTGATAGCTTGATGGTACATATATTATTGCACCTAGTCGTTTGTATTTTACTATACATGCATGCTCATCATTTATATTGATATTAATTAGATTATGTAGTAACTTGCATGTATATCTTATTTTACTCTTGTAGGGCACAAGTAGCACAAGTGCAAGGCAGTGTGATTTAGGATTTGGTAGTGCAGTTGGAGACAAGGGAAAGGTAATTGAATGCAAATATGATTGAATGAATATTTTAAATAACTTATAATGATTATACATGTCTAGACATAGATTGATAGTTTCATATACTTGTGTATATATACAGAGAATTCTCGGCTTCACATCCTTGATGACAACACCCAATATACCTGAAGAAGAAGAAGAGATGCCTTGAGTAGATGTGTGTTTATTTTATTTTGTGATTAGTAGATATAATTTGTTATTATCAGTGAAAATTATATGCTAACTTGTATCAATGTCATGTTTCTAAACATATGTAGGTTGTGTATGAAAATATTCAAAACATACCTCCTCTACCGAAGACCTACATCAAGAGTCCTACAAAGCCGAAGAGAAAATGTGGAGATGAGGTAAACAAGAATAGTTCAATTATAGTTCATTTTTATGTTAAATTTTTGAATGTGAATTATATAATATATCTAATATTAATTGTGGTTTGTTTTTCTTGTGTAGGATCCTTCAGAGCCGAGTAGTGCAGCGAAGAGGATTGATTTTGATGATCCATTAGCATCTTAGGATGTTATAAATAGTTCTGGGATGCTTACATGTCTAGTTGGCATGTATATTTTGTATATGGACATACATTCATGTACTTAGACATGCATTTTTTTTCAGTTGGCGTTTATGCAATATTTGTGTATGGACATACATACATTTTTAATCATTTGACATTTTTATATATACAGAAGTTGATATTCGATCATATAAATTATTGCTCATTTGTGCGTGGTGTTATCATGGAAATATTTAATCTTCATTCCAATAGTTAACAATGGTTAATAATGGTTATTTAATAAACAATACAATTCATTTCATTACATCATAAGTGTTGTTTGTATAGTGAACAATATAATTCATTTAATGAACAATACAATACAATTCATTTAATCAACAATACAATACAATCTATTTAATGAATAATACAATTCATTTAATGAACAATACAATACAATTCATTTAATGAACAATACTTGATACAATTCATTATTACCCTATGCATGGTCCTATTTTGCCCCCCACCTTGAGATCGCTCGGGGTTTTATTAGGGCAAGAATTTTTTGGTTTGCGAAAAAATCATTAGTCTCACTCAATTGAATGTTGTTGTGTGACCAATTTCTCATGCACCTTGTCACGATGACAAACAATCAGCTCTGACATGTCCAACTAGGATTTATTACCCTATGAATGCTCCTATTTTTTCCCCGCACTTGATCGAATGCTAGGGGTCATACCCTACATGCATCATCCCTTGAGCACCCTAAGTGCTAAAAATTGTCAAACTTTGACGGGCCCTAACTCAAAATTTGTGGCACCTATGAATGATCCGTTTGAAAATACAAAGCCATGAGATGGCTCCCTACAAAATTTTATCTCGGTTTTTCAAGTTGCCTTACGGTTTTATTAGGGCAGCAATTTTTTGGTTGGCAAAAAAATTGTTTGTCTCACTCAATCTAATGTTGTCGCATGGCCACTTTCTCATTCAGCTCATCATGATTATGAACTACCATCTCCAACATGTCTAGTTAGGCATTATTAACCTATGCATGCTCCTATTTTTTCCCCCCACTCAATCGAACGGTCGGGGTCATACCCTACTGGCATCGTCCCTTGAGAACCCTAAGTACTTAAAACTATCAAACTTTGATGGGCCCTAACTAGGAATCTGTGGCACCTGCAAAGGATCCATTTGAACCTAACAGGCCATGAGAGGGGTCCTTATGAAACCCTATCTCAGTTTCTCAATTTTCCCTAAGGTTTTATTAGGGCAGCAATTTTTTGGTTGGCAAAAAAATCGTCAGTCTCACTCAATCAAATGTTGTCGCGTGGCCAATTTCTCATTGAGCTCGTTGCAATGATGAAATGTCATCTTCAAAATGTCCAGTTATCCATTATTACCCTATGAATTCTCCTATTTTTCCCACCCACTTGATCGAACGTTCAAGGTCATACCCTACAGGAGTCATCCCTTGAGCCCCCTAAGTGCTAAAAATTGTCAAACTTTGACAGGCCCTAACTCAGAATCCATGGCACCTACAAACAATCTATTTGAATCTACGAGGCCACAAGAGGGGTCACTACAAAAGCCTATCTCAGTTTTCTAGGTTTCCCTACAGTTTTATTAGGGCAGCAATTTTTCGGTTGGCAAAAAAATCGTTAGTCTCACTCTATAGAATGTTGTCGCGTGGTGATTTTCTCATTTTTCTCATCGCGATGATGAACCGTGAGCTCCAAAATTTCTAGTTAGGCATTATTACCCTATGCATGCTCCTATTTTTCCCCCCCACTCAACCAAACACTTGGGGTCATACCCTACCGGCGTCGTCCCTTGAGCGCCCTAAGTGCTAAAAATTGTCAAACTTTGATGGGCCTTGACTTAGAATCTGTGGAACCTATGAACGATCCGTTTGAACCTACGGAGCCAAGAAAAGGGTTCCTACAAAAGTATATCTCAGTTTTTCAATTTTCCCTACGGGTTTTTTAGGGCAGCAATTTTTTCGGTTGGCCAAAAAATCGTTAGTCTAAATCAATCGAATGTTGTCGCGTGGCCAATTTCTCATTCAACTCGTCGCGATGACGAACCATTAGCTCTGACATGTCGAGTTAGGAATTATTACCCTATGCATGCTCCTATTCCCCCCCCCCCCCCCACTCGATCGAACGCTTCGGGTCATACCCTACTGGTGTCATTCCTTGAGCGCCCTAAGTGATAAAAATTGTCAAACTTTGATAGGCCCTAACTTAGAATTTGTGGCCCCTATTAATGATATGTTTGAACCTACGGGGCCATGAGAGGGGTCCCTACAAATTCCCATCTTGGTTTTTCAATTTTCCTTATGGTTTTATTAGGGCAACAATTTTTCAGTTGGTGAAAAAATCATCTGTCTCACTCAATCGAATGATGAACCATCAGCTCCAACATGTCTAGTTAGGCATTATTACCCTATAGAATTCATTATTACCCTATGCATGCTCTAAAATAATTAGGTGTTACATATGGTTCACTTGGTTGAGCAATTCCACCTTCAATGTCAAAGTTTTCCACATTTTCACCTCCTATGTCAAAATTTTCCACATGTTGAGCATTTTCATTATCACTTTCAACATTTTCAACATTTTCAAAATTTTCACTTGCAAAATATATATTTTCATTTTCAATAACTTGTGGCACATTTTCAAATTCAATTTCCTCTTCACTTGAAGTAACATTAGCAATATTTAACATACCTTGTCTTCTCCTCTATGACATTCTCTATCTCTTTCTCTATACACTTCAATTTGGTCATTTGAAAGTTTTCTTTTGCATTTAAACTTCCAACGACTACTACTCCCTATTTCCCTCCACACAGATACTCCTACATGATTGAAAATGTAAGATTTGACTTTACAAATATCCCCAAAGCACAAATTTGTCTCAACCCATCTGAAAACCCATGATCGTCGACAAAAAATAGAATATGCACACTGTGGGCTATTGGAATCCACAAAATGGCCCACAAGGCTCTTTTTTATGTACATTAAAATCAGATATCCAATTTTAATGTAGAAATTTGTGGTGCCCAAAAATTTTCTCGTTGTTGCCTCTTTTTAACTGAACTGCCACATTAATGGCAATGGGAGAAATTAGATATCAGATTTTATTACTCATATTTTAGAGAGAGAGAGAGAGAGAGAGAGATAGATAGAGAGAGAGAGAGGGAGAGAGAGAGAGAGAGAGAGAGGAGAGAGAGAGAGGGAGAGGGAGAGAGAGAAAGATTATGACCCCTTAAGACACCGTACGACCCATTATGACACCATATGCTTTAGGTCCTATGGTGTCCTAAGGGGTCATATTATGTCCTACGACCCCTATAGACACTATATGACTTCTAACAATGCCATATGACCCCTTAAGACATTATATTTGGTCATTATGGGTCATATTGTGTCCTAATGGGTCATATTGTGTCATATGACCCCTCTAAGACATCATATGACCCCTTAGGACACCATATCACCCCTAATGACACCATATGAGGTTGCTTTGGGTCATATTGTGTCCTAAGGGGTCATATTATGTCCTAAGAGGTCATATTATGTCCTATGACCCCTTCCGACACCATATGACCCATAACAACACAATTTGGTGTCTTAAGGAGTCATATGGTGTCCTAGGACACCATATGACCCCTATGGACACCATATGACCCCTAATGACACCATATGGTGTCATAAGGGGTCTTATGGTGTCCTTAGGGGTCATATGGTGTCCCATGAACCCGTTGACCCCTTAGGACACCATATTGGGTCGCCTTGGGTCCTATGGTGTCCTAAAGGGTCATAATATGTCCTACGACCCCTTCGGACACCCTATGACCCCTTAGGACACCATATGACCCATTAAGACACCATATTTGGTTGTTATCAGACATATTGTGTCCTAGTGGGTCATATTATGTCATATGACCCGTTTAAGACATCATATGACCCCTTAGGACATCGTATGACCCCAAATGACACCATATTAGGTCTCTTTGGGGCATATTGTGTCCTAAGGGGTCATATTGTGTCCTACAACCCCTTAGATCACCATATGACCCATAACAACACAATTTGGTGTCTTGAGGGGTCATATGGTGTCTCTGGACACCATATGACCCATAACCACACAATTTGGTGTCCGGAGGGGTCATATGGTGTCTCTAGACACCATATGACCCCTATGGACACCATATGACCTCTAACGACACCATATGGTGTCATAAGGGTCTTATATTGTCCTTAGGGGTCATATGGTATCCCATGAAGCCTTATGACACCTTAGGACACCATACGACTCGTTATGACACTATATTTGGTCTCTTTGGGTTCTATGGTGTCCTAAGGGGTCATATTATGTCCTACGGCCCCTTAGGACACCATATGACCCATAACGATACAATTTGGTGTCTAAAGGGGTCATATGGTATCCTAGGATAGTATATGACCCCTATGGACACCATATGACCCCTATAGACACCATATGGTGTCATAAGGGGTCTTATATTGTCCTTAGGGGTCATATGGTGTCCCATGAATGCTTAAGACCCCTTAGGACACCATATGACCCATTATGACACCATTATGAGTCACTTTGGGTCCTACAGTGTCCTAAGGGGTCATAGTATGTCCTACGACCCCTTAGGACACCATATGACCCCTAACGACAATATATGGTGTCATAACAGGTCCTATGGTATCCTACAACCCCTTAGGACACCATATGACCCATAACAGCACAATTTGGTGTCTCAAGGGGTCATATGGTGTCCTAGGACAACATATGACACCTATGAGAACCATATGACCCCTAATGACATCATATGGTGTCATAAGGGGTCATATGTTGTCCTTAGTGGTCATATGGTGTCCTACGACCCCTTAGGATACCATATGACCCCTTAAGACACCATATTTGGTCGTTATGGGTCATATTTTGTCTTAGTGGGTCATATTGTGTCATATGACCCCTTTAAGACATCGTATGACCCCTTAGGACACCATATGACCCCTAATGACACCATATTGGGTCACTTTGGTTCATATTGTATCCTAAGGGGTCATACTCTGTTCTACGACCCCTTAGGACACTATATGACCCATAATGACACAATTTGGTGTCTTACAGGGTCATATGGTGTCCTAGGACACCATATGATGCCTATGGACACCATATGACCCCTAACGACACCATATGGTGTAATAAGGGGTCGTATGTTGTCCTTAGGGGTCATATGGTGACCCATGAACCCTTATGACCCCTTACGACACCATACGACCTATTATGACACCATATTGGGTCGCTTTGGGTCCTATGGTGTCTTAATCTCTCTCTCTCGCCCTCTCCCTAAATCTCTTTCTCTCTCTCCCCTAATCTCTCTCTATCCCTCTCCCCTAATCTCTCCATCTATCTCTCTCTCTCCCCTAATCTCTCTCTATCTCTCTCTCTCCTAATCTCTCTTTATCTCTCTCTCTCCCTTCCCCTCCCCATCTCTCTCTCTCTCTCTCTCTCTCTCTCTCTCTCTCTCTCTCTCTCTCTCTCCCTAATATCATATACAAATCTATTTATAAATTAATATATTAATAAACATTAGATTAATTATGGGCAAATTTAGTTAGAGAATTTAATTATTAAAAGCAGATATCCAATTTTTGTAGTCAAATTTTTTAATTTTAAATTTTGTCTTGGGAATGCTTTGGTATTTGGCTTGGAAGTGACAAGCCTGGAAAGTCAACTAAAAAAATGTGTGTTTCAGTATTCCTTGATTTTCCAGACTTTACACTGGTGGCTGATGACTTTTTTTGTAGCCAAAATTGATAAAACAAAAAAGGGTTTCTTAAGGACATTCCCAGCTTTCCAACAATATAAGGCTTGTCTTATTTTGACTTTAATAAATAATTATTATTTATTTTCTAATTGAATTTTGACAATAGTCCCGATTGATAAACTGATTGAGAAACACTCATAACTTTCAAATGGTATAACATTTTTTCAATCTAAAACATGCATCACATCCTATGCTTCATCTACTATAGGGAAAAATTTAAAAATATTAAATTTCATAAGGTTTTGACAAACTTAAGGTGGTCAGACGTAGGAGTTTCAGAATTTCTAAAAAGCTGTAGTAAGAAATTCACAAATAATGATTTACGTTATATAAAATAAAAAAATACATGTGTCACATCCGGACATGAGTCTAATACTTATACTATAAATATTATAAAAAAATATTATGATTTGATTGTGATTAGGGTGGCCAGACATACGTCTACTTCTTCTTTTTTTTTCCGGAAATTTTAGTACCACTGCATTGAAATTTGAAATTTTCATCAAATAGGATTTTTTATTCCAAAAACCAACTAGTAGCTTAGAAACTACATTCAATTTTCTATATATTCTCTTCTTACATATTTTAAAAATAATGTTCACAACTTATTCAAATTTTCATGTCAAGTTGCATAACTCTGATTTTATGAAATTTTATTGCCACTTAAGGGCCTGTTTTGGCACACCATGATCCTACACATACCTTGTAATTCTATATTAATTCATTCTAATTCCACAGGCCTAATTCCTCATGAAGAATCTGCAGCCACCTTCTTTATTTGCTCCTTCAATGGGCAATTCTCAATGAATAACTTGTTATAATTTGCATTGAGAGCCACATGCATGTCTTTTAATATTAAGTGTCTTTTCTCAATGTCATCCACTGCTAATTGAGCAAACTGTACTACATGTGAGGTGTTTCCCATGACCTCTGATGTCGTGGTGTCTTCAAGGGTCCAAATTACTGCATCCCTTGTCCTTTGTTATCCACCTTACAGAACTAGAGGCTTCTATATATTCGGGGCCCTTTACCATAAAGTAAAGGCCTTTATGCCTATACTCACCCCAAACCCATAGTTGTTGAACTCTTTTATAAAATTTGGGTCCTTCTTCCACATAATTTGATGCAATAAATAAATTTTCTCAAAATCCCAGCCCAGGACAAGAACCATGCTGCTATTTCTAATCATATTCCTGTCTTCCTCAAGGGTGCAATTGAAAGTATTCTGATCGAATTTTTTATCTACTCATCAGATAGGTCCTTTCATTTTTCGCTTAGCCAAAAATATCTGAACTTGGAGGAGTTCACAAAATTGTCATCTGCTACAAAATTCTTTAAGGCAATGATACTCTCATCATATGTCTCCTCAATAGGGATTGTACTCAAGATAATGACTCTATCTGAGTCATCTAGCACCTCAACTTAGCCTCATCTCCATCGAATGTTTCTCGAGGGGGAGAAGGGGGTGGCACACTTGCATAAAAATCCACCTAGACATCTACAAAATAGGACATCTTTGCCTTTCCCTTTTCAAATCATCCCGACCTACTCAGTTCCCTGCCCAGAAGTGCTAGGAAATGTCTTCTCAACTGTAACTATATGCCCTTTCATTTTGTATACTGTAGAGGTGGGGTATATAGTCCTTGTCTCAATTTTAACCCCTTTGTCCTTGGCATCCCTTGTTTCCATTTTCATTTTTATTATATCATCTACCTTTCTAATCATGAAAGACATCTTGGAAAAATCTGTTTGGAACTCCCTGTAAAAACCTTCAAAAGTTGGGATCCTCATATTTCCTCTCTTGCTCAAGCCTCTTCATGAGCTCCCATTTTTTCCTATGTTCCTCTAATTCAGTAGAGAGAGAATTTCTTATCAAATCTTCCCATTCATCAAAAGAATGAAAATAGCCCTTCTCTTTTAGTTTGTTTATTCTGAGGTCATTTATACATCCCTCGGGGTCAAAATTTCAAGCTCACGTGACCTTCAACCTATAGTTATTTACTAGGAAATCCTACACCTTTTCTAGGGTGTCATGTCCTACAGTAAATTCTTCAAAATTGACCACCCTCGGGAGGAGTCTATCTTTCTTATATGTTGGGACTTGTATCCTCTCCATCCACATTAGTTTCAAAAATTAATTTAATGAATGCTAGCCTAAGAGAGACAAAAAGTGGCAAAACATGGGGTGCTTTCTCATACTTGTATACTCTGATAATAGTGTAGTTGCCATACAAAAAGAAATTTCCAAAATTGTGGATGAAGGCTCCCTCTAGATACACCACTCCTTCATCCCTACAACTCCTTATCCTAAAAATATTGATAATATTCTTTGGCATCCTAGGCAACCACATTCCAAGCCTTGACAATACCTTCATGACAAAGTGATCAAAGAAGACAGAGTAATTTCCAAACCTGGATCCTTTGTCCCACACCTAATTCCATCTTTGTATTGCCCATGGAAGACCTATGCGTGGATCATTTGTCCTTATAGTCAAGTTTGGACCCCAATAAGCCCTTTTCTAGTAAAGAATAATGTGACACAATAAAGAATAGTGTCTGAACTCCAACTTCTCTCTTTTATTCCTTGCTACCATTAACCCTTCATGGAGCTTATCATGGATTATGGCTGCAAAATCATACAACTCATTTATTGTGGGGTGCTGGATATTAATGGGAATCATCATGAAATCTATGGGCATTTGAGTTAGACCATGGTCTACTCCAAGCACCTATCATAATGCATAGTAGGTTTGGACAAAATAAGGATCAAAACATTCGAATTGGAAGGGCTCCCTCTCTGATGGCAGAACATAGTTTTATGAATTTTTGTAAATCTTATTCATAAAATGAGGAATGAATTCCTTTCTATACCTCTCCATTTAATATTGATAATTCCTTTCTAGATTACGCCTATTGATTTCCTTGAGGGTAGACCCGTCTAAACCAAAACATTCTACAATAGCCCTGTGTGAAATGTCCAAAAGGACATAGCCATGCTCTAATCTTACAATCCTTCTTGAGGGGTCATAGGAAATAGATAGCTCCCTTACTAACATTGGTTCTACAAAGATATTCAACACCACTAGCTTCCCCAAGTTCAGTGTCCAAAGATTCGACACTGGGACAGGTTTATCCCTATTTCCATAAAATGAGTAAAATATATCCCACCTCCTCTCCTTTGTAATTGCATCTTTGCATTCTACCTCTCTATCATGGAAGGCAATTTTGATGTCGACATTCATAGAGGATCACTCAAATAAATCTAATAGGTCTTGCTGGAGCCTTCTTCTCTGTCTAGTTGGACTTTTTGCAGCCCCCTCCAACTTCCATTCAACTTCATGATGCAATACCTCTACTATCATCTTAGGAGGAAGAGGGGTAGTTGGCATTGTTTTTGGTTTCTTTGCTTGACTTGATGACTCCCCTCTAGATTTTTTCTATGTCTCTTGGGAGCTCTAGAAGTTGATCCTTTTGAAAGAGCAGTTTCCCTCACTTGTTTTTTTGTGGGAGCATTTTCCCTATTTGCAGGAGTAGTTTCCCTCCTCTAATCAATAGGGTTGTCCCTCTACGGAGCTTTCTCCTAAGGAATTTGGGTATCCTCAATAGGTAGGTTCTCAGTAGTAGGGGCATTTTCCATAGGAGGATGAGCTTCAGTGTCAGATGTTTCAATGGAAGCTTTATGGGAAATCCTTATCCTCTTTTGAATTGGTTTCCTAGCTTTAGGAGGAGGGGTAGACTCGTCTTAAGACTCATTGTCAGAGATAACAGTGACAGTATTTTGAACTATCTTCTTCTTTCCCTTCGTGGATTTTTCTTTAGGAGGGGAACTTCCTTCATCTTGTTCAGACATTCACGGGATAGATTCAAGGCTTGGTTCAACAATGAGAATGTTTGCAATTACTGGCATATGTGGAATTACATCCAGTGGAATGGCATGGTTAATTTCTAGCATTGTAGAGTTAGTGCCAGCTTCAGGGATACTCTCAGCAGTGGGAGTAGTAGGGGAGGCTATTCTAATAAAAAATAGAGGAGATCCTAGAAAATTAAACATAGAAGCGAACCCTACAGACTCTTCAAAATACACACAAAATCTCTGTGTATTACAACTACAATAGCCTAGCAAATGCAAAAGGATGACCAGAAATTTGACTTACTCATCTTTTGTTGGGCTGAACTTGCAGCATGGCACATTGCTTTGCTAAAATTTGCTTTCCTTCTTGCTCATTGATGCTCTGAATTTTCTTCGAATGCAAGTTATGAGAGAAAATCAATGAATTTATATTTATGGAGATGCCATTAATTCATTCGTGTTGGACAGAGAAAATTGTTGGCACCAAGTTTGAATTTCATCTGTCGATTAGGATTTGAATGGTTGAGATTGTCCTTGACAACCCTCGAATGATAACATGTCATTTATTAGACTATCCTTGGCCATCTCAAATTTTTCAGAATTCATGACATTTGGACCCTTTTTTGAGATTTTATGCAATTCACCATCTCTACAAAATAAACCTTCCTTAGATTCCTTTCTATATCCTTATCCCACACCATCTTTTGCTATCTTGACAATCTCCACGAGATAAGGCTTCCATGTATTTACCTTTATTTTTTAATCCTGCGACACCCAAAAGAAATCCTCACACCCTTGCAGGATAAAGCTTTGTTGTCTTTTCTTTATCGGCATCCTTTTATCTTTTATCCCACTATACATTCATCAACATTATCTCCTCTCACAAGATAAGGCCTTTGTGTCTACCTTGTTACCTCTTATTCCATAACACCTTTGCATCAACCCATTAACTTTGTGGGATAACTTTACCTTATGACTCAGATTTTTTTCTTGTCTCAAGGGTCCATCAAGGCATCTTAAAACCACCATGGGATAAGACCCTCTTTGCTACTTCCTTTCGCTTTCTTATCCCACAGGGACACATTTCATTGTGATAACTTTTATCATATCTACAAATATTCCTTATTCCACATGAGCCTTTTGTTCATATGAAATGGTTTTAGGATAAAGATCCCTTCATTATCTCTATCTTCTTCTTATTCTTGAGGCTTCATCACGACTTCAAAAGTTTCGCGGGGTAAGGCTTGTTCTTTGAGCTTTGTTAATCCCTTGTCCCTCATGATTGTGATCTTCCACTAAAACGCCTGCGAGATAACATTTTCTTTGTATTTCCTTTGACATGCTTATCCTACACAACTATGAGACTAAAGCAGTCATTTTCGGTAAACCATTTTAGCACATGGAGACTAGCTGAGGGTAAAGTGACTATGTATGGGGAATTTCGTAGGGAATGTTTTAAAAGGCAAAAACATGGAGACATTCCAATACTTAGGAGTATAATAAAAATAAAGCGACAACCTCAAGCGATAACTCCTAGTGTGGAGGGGTAGTAAATGAATGAAAAAGGACCCCTTTTGGTGACAACATAAACTGGGTCACCGGTAGATGTAAGTCAACTACACAATATAACATTGCCTAGGTAAACAAAGGGAAAACCTTAACAACTCCAAAATCCTTTGTAAAAATCCTAAACCCTCAGCCCTAACACATAAGAAAGGGGCATATAAAAATTAATTTTGGAATCTTCCAATAGTGACTCTAGCCATGGAACATTTGACCACCCGGGTCAAAGCGAGAATCCATATCTTTGGGATAATAGACCAATCAAAAATGCAAGACTACTTACAAAATCCTAATCCAACCCATATACACAACCTAAAACTACTGTGCATAGAAAAGATCAACCAAATAAATGCTTAAGGAACTGTCCATGCACTTGTAGTTCCCTCATTTCACCATTTGTATCAATGGGGAAGTATGAATCCTCACCATTCTTCTCTGCAACAACAAATGGCCCTAGCCACAAGGCTTCAAATTTGCCATGATTGCCTTTATCTTGGGCTCTAGCATTCTAAAGCAACACCAAATCATCAATTTCAATTTTTTTTTCTTGCAGCTTCAGGTTCTTCCTATGAGCATCTTCTTTGCTTTCATGCAATTCTGCAAGCATCTCCATTCTTTCTTCTAGTGGATCTGACATATCCAAGTTGTTCTCACGTATGAACTTGTACACAAGTAGTATATTGTTTATTGGCATCCTTGCTTTGGATTCATATACCAACTCAAAAGGATATGTTCCTATAGTCTTCTTAATAGTGATCATATTTGCCCACAATGTCATTTTTAACTTAGAATCCCAAGCTCTATTTTTTTTCCCAAGTGTTCTCTTGATGATCTTCATGTTGTTCTTGTTGTTGGATTCACCTTGTCCATTTCCTTGTGGATGGTATGGGAATTCATATGAGATGCTTATCCCATATGATTTACCAAATTCTATGAACTCCTTAGATCTGAAACACATGCAATTGTCCATGATGAGTCTTACCGGTACTCCAAATCTAGTCACAATATTGCTTAGTAGGAAGTCAATAACCACTTTATGGGTTTCTTTTCTTGTGGGGATAGCCTCCACCCATTTATTAAAATAGTTTGTAGAAACTAATATCCATCTATGCCCACCGCTGGACTTCTCAATAATATCTCCAATAAAATCAATACCCTACTGATGAAAAGGGGCCTCTACTTGAATAGGTCTAAGAGATAGTGCTCTAGCATATTTTAGCTTACCTAAGAACCTTTGTCAAGGCTCACACCTTCTTACAAAGGTGTGTACATCCTTCAATAAAGATGGCCAAAAATAGCCAGCCCTCAATACTTTGTGAGTTGTGGTGTTTGTTGTAAAATGTCTTCCATAAACCCCATCATGCATTTCTCCTAACGCAATATAAGCCTATTGTTCATCTAGATAAAATAAAAGAAAATTGTCTTTGTCCCTATAATATAAGTCTCCAACAGTAAAAACATACCTTTTTATCTCAGTTTCAAGGTTCTTTTTTGCCTTTCTGTGAAACCTTCTAGGTATTTCGAGTCTATAAGAAAATGAATAATATCAGCATACCATAGGGTTCTTTGCAGGCTCCAAATGATGCCTTGTGAATTAGATATAACATTTATCCTAGCAGCTTCCAAGTTCTCCTTGGCCATAAGGTTTTCCAAGCCAATTCCTTAGACCAACCTAGTGATTTGAATGTCAGCATTGAATTCCTGAATCTTGTTGATCTACGCGCACCTTCTTCCTATGGTCTCTGATTGGATAAAGATGTCATTTACTGTAGCATTTGGCACAAAAGCTATTACTTGGGAACCTACTATGTAAGTGTTGGTATTTTGGTATGGTTTTGTCATTGATGTCAACACCTACTAAAACAGTAGCACTTTAGAGATCTAGCAACATTCACAGACAAGCAGGTAACTATTGCATAGTTATTGGTATATGGTTCATCGACAAGATATAATAATCACCAGCACTTGGAATGATATGGAAAACACTTGGTAATGTCGAAGACATCGTCTGGACATCTTGTCCTGGAGTTTTCATCATTGGTATATTCAAAGTTGCATATTTGCTGTTACCGGCAAATAGGTCTAGGGTTACACCGGCAGGTTTATCTTTTCCAAATCAGCATGACATGCTATGGAGATGATTAATTATTACTGTAAATGCATTAAGCCGACATGTTCAATTGGTTATTGCATCAAATATTATATTATTTGTAAAAAAAATTTATTGTAATATCTTGTAGAGCTGACCTACTAAAATTAGTCTTAGGTTATGGTATAAATGTAAGATCTTATATGTAAGATCAAATGTCAAATGCAAAAAAGGACTGTGTGAAGGTATATGTGAGTTTAAGTAGAGCTATACGTGAAGACATCATTTGAAGGTGAAGATAGGTATTTGTGGAAGCATATCAGCATTACACCAGTACTGAATCCAGCATATGAAGATGTTATTTTGTGTAGTACATTATTATTGGATTTAACCATCCAACTATAGTCAGTGTGACTCCCATTTTGTGATTGAGCAGTGAGCTCTAGGTTGTTGGCCTTTCTGCATGTGCAAACCCCATTTATGTACACTTACTATCTGCAGTAGTATCATCTGATTGTGGGTAAGGTTTCCCATCATGTTTTTTCTCCTTATAGGGTTTCCACATACAAATATTGGTGTTATGTGTTGTGGATTACTTTGTGTTTATGTTTCATGCATTAATCTTTGCCGGTATAGCAATTAACTATTAAAACTATCTACCCGCATACTTAACTGGTTTACCGGTATTAAGCATTAAGTTGGTTAAGTTATTTTTGGTTTGAATTTATTTGATAACTGATTCACCCCCTCCGTCTCAGTTGTCTCTAGGACCTAACAATTGGTATCAGAGCTTAGTCCTCTTTTGTAGAAGTTTAATAGCTTGAAGAGATCCAATGTCTACTAACTATTTCAGGAAGGACAGTCTTAAACTTGATGGAACCAACTATGGCATATGGAAGATTGGAATGGAGACACATCTAAATTGCATTGGGAAAGACATCTAGGAAGTTACAAAGAATGGTTATACTGCTGCTATACCTGGTCTGCCCAGTCCAGCTAACTTGACAAAACATGAGGAAAATGATTGGAAAGCAAGAGAAGCACTTTTGAGCGCATTATCAGATCAAAAAATCATGGGACTATCAGATAGGTCTACTGCTAAAGCTATTTGGGATCATTTGGAAACACTGAATGAAGGAGATTCCATAGTCAAAATTGCAAAACTTGAAAGCTTTCGAGTCAAGTATCAACATCTGAAAAATGGAAGAAGATGAAAGGATTTCTGCTTTATGGAAAGAGTAAATGAAATTGTTTTGGGTATTAAATGTTGTGGAGGAACCTTAAGTGAGGATGAAATTGTTTCAAAAGTTTTTAGAGGATTGCCACCGACATACAAAATGAAGGTTATTGCTATAAATGAGTTGAGAACAATGCCTAATACATCAGTTACTAGGGATACATTGATTGGGAAACTTGCAGCTTTTGAAATTGAAGAATTCGGTCCTATTGCTACTATAAAGATAGATTTGGCCTTTAAAGGATCAACATCATCTGCTCCATCATTTGATAAATCTGATTGGAAAGCCTTTTATGCAAGAGAACTTGAAGAAAGTAGGAAAGAAAATGAAGAACTTGAAGAACTTGAAGCACTATTTGCAAGGAAAATGCCTAAAGGTCCAATTGGAAGTAAGTATGAAGGTAAAGCACCCTTTAAATGTTTTAATTGCAATAAGATTGGTCACATGGCTTCAAGATGCCCTAATAGACATGCTAGACTAAGAGAAGAAGCTAGAAGAACATACAAGCCTAACCCTAAATATCGAAGATGCAGATTTAAGAAGAATAAAGACAAATCTTGTTACATTGCTGATGAAGGTGTGACTGATGATTTTGATGAGGATCCATCAGACAATGGATGGGTTTTTGTTGCTATAATAGAAGATCAACCGACACCTACTGATCAACCAATAGTACAGGCCCTGGTAGCTAAAGTTGAAGTAAAGGATGAATGGATCATTGATTCAGGATGCTCACATCATATGACAAGAGACAAAGGTAAATTCGTTAACTTTCAAGAATACAATGGAGGATTAGTAAGATTTGGAGATGACAAAGCTTGTTCAATCAAAGGTAAGGGTACAATATCTCTTGATGGTAAGCATAACACTAACAATGTCTACTATGTTGAAGGATTAAAGCATAATCTCTTGAGTGTTGGTCAATTGGTTGAGAAAGGATTTCAGTTACAATTTAAAAATGGAAAATGCAAAATCATGAATAGAACTGGTTTGGAAATTGCAACCGGTAATCAAACTAGAGGTAATATCTTTCATTTGAATAACAATGAAAAGACATGCTTAATTGCACATATAGATGAAAGTTGGCTATGGCATAAGAGACTCTGTCATGTAAACTTTGATTCCATGATAAAGATCAGTACTTCTAAGGCAGTTAGAGATCTACCTAAAATTGTCAAACCTCAGAATACAGTATGTAAGGAATGTCAATTTGGAAAACAAGTTAGAGCTAATTTCAAAAGTATTCTAGAAAAATAAAATAATGCTCTTGATTTGATTCACACTGATTAATGTGGTCCAGCTAGAACTAAAAGCTTACAAGGTGATAGATATTTCATGCTAATTATTGATGACTATTCTAGAATGTGTTGGGTTACTTTTCTTAGAGAAAAATCAGAAGCACTTGGAAAGTTCAAACTATTCAAAGCAATGGTAGAAAATGAAACTGGTAAGAAAATCAAATGTTTAAGATCAGATCAAGGAGGTGAATTTACATCTAGGGATTTTAATACATTTTGTGAAGTGAATGGAATCAGAAGACAGCTATCAACACCTCAGACATAAGTAGCAGAATCGAGTTGTTGAAAGGAAAAATAGAAATATCCTGGATGTAGCAAGAAGTATGTTATCGGAAGCAAATTTACCACATGTTTATTGGAGAGAAGTAGTTAGCACAATGATCTATACGTTCAACAAAGTTCGCATCAAAAGTGAAACCGGTAAGACCCCTCATGAACTATGGTTTGGTAACACTCCTACTCTTAAGTATTTCAGAATTTTTGGAAGTAAATGTTATATCAGAAGAGATGAGTATATTGGAAAATTTGATCCTAGAAGTGATGAAGGAATATTTCTTGGTTATTCATCTAAGAGAAAATCATATAGATGTTTTAACAAGAGACTCCAGAAAATTGTTGAGAGTACAAATGTAAAGATTGATGAACAATTCAGAGGAACTTCAAGGTATATAGACTCTGAACTGGTAACAGAAATTTTGATAAATGAACCTACTCTAAATCCACCAGTATAGAATGAAGATCCAGTTACCTCGGTACCATCTGAGAATTCCATAGTATTTGAGGAACAACAGCAAACTAAGACACTCGGGTATGTAAGACTGAATCATTTTGAAGATCAAATAGTTGGAAACAGGTTTAAAGGAGTTATGACAAGAGGAAGATTGGCAAATGAAGAGGTATGTCTTATTTCTCAAATTGAACCATCATTTGGTAATGAGGCATGTCAAGATAAATTTTGGATTAAAGCTATGGAAGAAGAATTATAACAGATTGAGAAAAACAACACTTGGACATTAGTTCCCAGGCCTAAAGATAAAAATGTAATTGGAACCAAATGGGTATGTAGAAACAAACTTAATGAAGATGGTAAGGTTGTCATAAATAAAGAAAGACTAGTGTGTAAGGGATATTCTCAGAAAGAAGGAGTTGATTACAATGAAACCTTTGCACCGATAGCTAGAATTGAGGCAGTCGGATTATTCTTGGCTTTTGCAACTCACAAGAACTACAAAGTTTATCAAATGGATATTAAATGTGCATTTTTTAATGGAGATATTGATGAAGAAGTATACATTGAACAACCTGATGGATTTTCTTTGACAAATGACAATAATATGGTATGCAGGTTAAAAAAAGCTCTGTATGGACTAAAACAAGCCCCAAGAGCTTGGTATGCAAGATTGGATAATTATCTTTTAAATATTGGTTTTACTAAAGGAAATGCAGACAACAATTTATATTACAAAATAACTAATGATGACATCTTGATTATAGAAGTATTTGTTGATGATATAATCTTTGGAGGAGAAGATGGTTTATGTAAAGAATTTTCTTTTAAGATGTAGCAACAATTTGAAATGTCTATGATTGGAGAAATAAAATTCTTTTTAGGATTGCAGATTTCACAGATTGATAAAGGTATATTCTTCAGTCAATCCAAATACTTAAAAGAGTTACTAAATAAATTTGGGATGGAGAACTCTAAATTGGTAAGCACGCTTATGACAACAAATGACAAATTATCACGAAGGGATGAATCTACACCTGTTAATCCAACTAGATACAAATCTATGATAGGAGGTTTACTATATTTGACACAAACCAAACCTGATATTATGAATGTAGTCTATATTGTTTCAATATTTCAAAGTAATCCTAGAGAAAATCATGAATCGGCAGTAAAAAGTATTTTTCGGCACTTACAAGGCACTATAAATCTTGGATTATGGTATCCTAGAGATGAAGACTTTGAATTATGTGCATACATAGATGCAAATTGGGCAGAAGATGTGGATGATAGGAAAAGCACCACTAGTGGAGCATTCTTTCTTGGAAACAAACTAGTTTATTGGTTGAGTAAGAAACAGAGTTGTACATCTTTATCAACAGCAGAATCAGAATATGTTGCAGCAGCAACTAACTGTACACAGGTACTATGGCTAAGCAAATATTGAAAGACATAAAGGTAAAATGCAAAGAATCTATTACTATCTATTGTGATAACACAACAGCAATTGATATATCTAAGAATCCGGTATTACATTCTAAAACCAAACATGTTTTTATCAAACTAAATTTTCTAAGGGAAAAAGTTGAAGAAAAGGAGATAAAACTGGTTTATGTGAATACTAAAGAGCAACTTTTAGATATTTTTACAAAACCTTTTCCTAAGGAGAATTTTGAATATCTTAGAGATCAGCTTGGAGTCATACCACCAGCAATAGAAACTTAGATAGTTGATGATTGTCATCAATCGGCAAAATTAACAGAGAAATCTTTTATTCTGGTCTTTGATGAGGAAGCTACTTCTCAGGGGGAGTAGCTGGTATATTGAATTGATTGGTATTTTGTATATGAACTTGGTTTTATTATAACTTTGGCATTTGATGTCAAAGGGGGAGAGATATATATGGAAAAACACATGTTCTTTTGAGGAGAGATTGGTATGAAAAGCTTTGGAAAACACATGTTGCTCCCTGCGGGAGAGATTGTTAATTAGGAGAGATTATTACTTTTTGGTTATGATCTTTTTGGAGATTGTTGGTTTTTGATAATTGGCATTATTGTTTTGGCACTTTGATGGTATTTCCATCTTGTGTTGCCATCAATGCCAAAGGGGGAGATTATTGGTATTTTGGAATGGTTTTGTCATTGATGTCAACACCTACTAGAACACTAACACTTTGGAGATCCAACAACATTCACCAACAAGCAGGTAACTATTGCACAGTTACTAGTATATGGTTACCGGCAAGATATAATGATCATCGACACTTGGAATGATATGGAAAACACTTGGTAATGTCGAACACATCATCTGGACATCTTGTCATGGAGTTTTGTTCACTGGTATATTCACAGTTGCATATTTGTTGTTACCGGCAAATAGGTCTAGGATTACACCGGCAGGTTTATCTTTTCCAGATCAGCATGGCATGCTATGGAAATGATTAATTATTGTTGTAAATGCATTAAGATGACATATTCAATCGGTTATTGCATTAGATATTATATTGTTTGTAAAATTTTTTTATTATAATATCTTGTAGAGCCGACCTACTAAAATTGGTCTTAGGTTATGGTATAAATGTAAGATCTTATTTGTAAGATCAAATGTGGAATGTGAAAAAGGACTGTGTGAAGGTATATGTGAGTTTAAGTAGAGCTATACACAAAGACATCATTTGAAGGTGAAGCAAGGTTTTTGTGGAAGCATATCAACATTACATCGGTACTAAATCCAGCATATGAAGATGCTATTTTGTGTAGTACATTATTATTGGATTTAACCATCCAACTGTAGTTAGTGTGACTCCCATTTTGTGATCAAGTAGTGAGCTCTAGGTTGTTGGTCTTTTTGCATGTCCAGACCCCATTTATGTACACTTACTATCTGTAGTAGTATCATCTGATTGTGGGTAAGGTTTCTCACTGTGGTTTTTCCCCTTACAAGGTTTCCACGTACAAATGTTGGAGTTATGTGTTGTGGATGACTTTGTGTTTATGTTTCATGCATTAATCTTTACTGGTATAGCAATTAACTATTAAAATTATCTACCGACATACTTAGCTAGTTTACCGATATTAAGCATTAAGTTGTTTAAGTTATTTTTGGTTTGAATTTATTTGATAACTGATTCACCCACCCCCCCTCTCAGTTGTCTCCGGGACCTAACAGTAAGGCCTATAATTTTTTATAGCCTTGACTAAAGTATATGATTTCTTTTCAACAATATCATATTTAAGTTTGGTCACCTGAAGGGATATGCTATAGAAAGAAATAGGTTGCTCATACCCTTCACTATTCTTTTGTAACATAACAACAACCATAGTGTGAAATGAAGTAAAGGAAAAAACTTGGAAACACTTGCTAAAATATGGTGCCTTTAGAACAAGAGCCTTCTTAATGGCTCTCTTGATAGATGCAAAGGCTTCCATAGCTTCAATTGTCCAATTGATCACAACCCCTTTCTTTAGCATCCTTAAAATAGGTTTTACTATCTCAGCAAAATTAGATATAAACATGCGAATAGAGTTTATTTGACCGAAGAAATATTGAATGGCTTTTACAGTTTTAGGAATACATATCCTTTCAATAGAAGCCACTCTCTTAGGATCAATTCTTACCCTATCTTTAGACACAATAAGTCTTAATAATTTACCCTCAGTTATAGCAAAGTGGCATTTTATAGGGTTAAGAGAAATCCCATATTCCAGTGCCCTTAAAAATACCTTCTCTAAGTGCAGACAATACTCCTCTTCCCTTTTGGAGAATGATGTCAAATCATCTTGATAGACAACCATAATGATGTCTATAATATTTGAGAAAGCTACATCGATAACTCTCTGAAATGTTGCTTCAATATTAGTCAGTCCAAAAGGCATTGTGAAATAGACATAAGTTCCCCATGGGGTAGTGAATGAAGTCTTGTATTGTTCTAATTATTTGACCTTCACTTGGTTGTAACCAAGGAATCCACCCATCATGGATAACAACTCACAACCTATGACCTTTTGTATCATTTCTTTCATGTTGGGAAGGGGGTAGTTATCCTTCAATGATGACACATTTAAATTCCCGAAATCCACACATAGTTTAATATCACGATTCTTCTTTTTGATAGGAACAAGGTCAAAAACCCATGATGAATTCCTGATAGGTTTGGTACTACCACCATCTCTGAGATTCATTAGGTCTTCTTGCATTTTGGGTCTAAGCATTAGGTTAATTGGTCTTTGCTTTTGTCTAAAAGGCCTAGCAGCTGGGTCCAATAGAATTTCATTTTGAAATAGGTCTTCTCTATAGGTTTTTAGGTCATCATATGAACATGCAGAAACATGCTTATATTTTCTAAGAAAAGTGATCAACATGATCCTTATATTTAGAATAATTCTTTTGCCAATGTAGCCCTTTCTAGAAGATGAATTAGTTCATAAGTTAATTTATGCAAGGTCTTCTTTGTTTATAGGAGATTGTTTAATTTTTTGACTATATCGACTATTAAACGCCCTTTCTAGAGCCACCAATCCTTTTAGGATTTTTTTTTTCCTTAGCTACATAATCTCATTCCTAAAAAGAGTGTATTTTACATCTATAGTCTCCACGAAAGAATTTAAATTAGTTTCTTGACTCTCATACTCATTTATGCAATGCAGAAACTTCAATAGGTCATCATCATCATTAAAAACTTGTCAATTGCACACATTGTCAGGTATAGAAGGCCTGATTTTTACCTCCACCATTGAAATTCCAGCTAGGGTGATATCATCACTCTTCAAAGCAATATTTGCTAAAAAAATTGGCCATAATATTTTTTGATGTTTCTATCCATTTGATGTTAAAGGCATCAAAAAATTCCAATGAATCGTAGATAGCTGAATTGTACTGCTTCATTCTATCATTCTTGGAGGAATAAACTAACCTAACCTAATATACAATCAATTTAGAATCTCCCCATACTAACAATTTTTTTATCCCATGCTTAGCAATAAGATTTAAACTTAGTAACAATGCCTCATACTCTGCCATATTGTTAGTGCACTAAAAAATTAGTTAGAAAGAATATTTAAAAGTCTTCCCACTAGATGCAATAAAAACTACTCCAACACCTGACCCCTCCTTGTTGTGAGCTCCATCAAAATACATGTGCCAAATATCCTCATTAATATTCTGGATTTCATCTGTGAAAGGGTCTGCAACCTCTAGGGATTATTGAATAGGTTCAAATTTGAAGCTCCCCATCTCAAAGCCATAGAATATTACCATGTTATTTAGATCAGCTTGCTCAATAGTGGTATCAGATCTGGGTTCTCTTTCTAACCTGACTATTCTTCCATTAACTCAGATGGTAGCATAGGATAAATCCTATTGAACATTTCCCCCAACCACTTATATCCACTATCTTGAGAAAATCATACCATAATTTGGGGGAACATCTACAACTATCACATCTAATTTGTA
Source organism: Cryptomeria japonica (assembly GCF_030272615.1). Classification (NCBI taxonomy): domain Eukaryota; kingdom Viridiplantae; phylum Streptophyta; class Pinopsida; order Cupressales; family Cupressaceae; genus Cryptomeria; species Cryptomeria japonica. The sequence continues at coordinate 577,926,169 of NC_081405.1, forward strand.
CATAGCTTCTGGGAAATTTGCTATCTTGACATCTAAATTTTTAAGGATACCTATCACGGGAACAAATATATTATCCATGGCATAACACTTCCCATAGTTGTAGTCAACATTCAACCCAAGTTCCTTCATGATCCCCATAGACATGATATTAATGGCAGCCTAAGAATCAATCATACAATTTTTTACATGCCTACTATTTACTATCAAAGTCATGTAAAAGGGATCCACTTGTGAAGGGACTTTCATGATAGTACTTCCTAGATAAACCTCAGGAGCTTGCACTTTTTCAGTGTGTTCCTCTTATGTACAATTAATCTCATCTTCTAAAACATCACTGCTATGGAAAAAACTTTAAGGCATACTAGGAACTCCACTTATTAAAGCTAAAGAATTATTTCTATGCTCAGGGATCTTCATCATTTCTCACAAAGGAACATAAATTTTTATTTGAGACAATGTTTTCATCATATCAAAAGAAGGTGTTGTAGAAGTACATGGATTAACATCCTTTTGAACTGTTACCTTTGGTTGCTTTTCCTTCTCAGGCACAACTGCTTTTGGAGGAATTTCAGCTATGACCTCCTTTTCAGTCTTCTTGAATTGTGTGCTTCTTTTTGGCACATACTTCTGGGTGGGGGTGGTGTTTACCACCTTTTTATTTTCTTATGTGGATAGTGGGGGAGTCTATTACTTAGGTTCCAGCTATTATCCTTCATAAACATTCCCCCAGGTTTTCCTTGGTTGGGAAAAAAACCCCTTGGTCTTAGATTGTACCCACTCTTAATATGAGGAACGACAACCACAGTAAGTTTTTTTATTTTTTCCTCAGAGGGTCTTCTCAAACTGATATTTTTTGGCTAGTCATTAGAAGGATTGACCCTATATTCTTCCCTTCTTTCTTCATCAGAAAACACTTCCTAATAATGGTTGTTATTCCACAATCTATGAATATCTACATCTATTTCTGCTTCATTTTCTTCAGAGGCTGAGCACTTAGACTCATTATCAACTTGAAAACAAAGCATATTCACAATGTGATCAATGAATCCATCTTCCTTGTAGCTAGCATAGACATCTTCATCCTCTTCCATGGCCTTTGCTACTGCACATTGGGCTTGTGTATGTGGTAAATTACATGCCATACACCATGGACTATCTTCCACAAGATGAGAACTTGACCTTTTCAATGGATCATTTATTTCTTTATTTGAAGGCCTTTGGTTACCAGCCACAGGCCGCTCATATTTCTAGTTTGTGTTGTAGGGCATATCATGTAGCTTAGGTCTATCATACCTTTGAAATTTAGGCCTATCATGCGACATGTCTTCTCATTTCTAGCCACTTTGTAACTCAAGTCCTTTACGGAACTCATGACCTTATCCAGCTTATCCTCTTCTTTAGGCCCTTTGTTGTGATGTCCTTTGGGATTTGTAAAAATCCTAACATCATCTCTTCTTGATGTTTCCCTAAGGATTTTCTATTGTTTTCAATGGTCTCGAGTAGTTTAAAAGCAGTCGCCAAAGTTGGGGGATTACTTTATCTCAACTCATACCCTACCTTAGGATCAAAAGAATCAAAATAGAAAACCAAGTTCATGTCGTCAGTTGGCTTTTGACTAAGAGGAATCTTGTTGAGTATTTTGATCAATTTGTTATTGAAAAAAACTACATCCTCATTCTATTTTTTTCTGATACTAGTTAACTCATGCAAAGAAAATTTAGGGTCTGAATGATCACCATACTAGTATCTAAACATCCTTTTATTAAAGTCTTGAAATGATCTAGTAGATAAATCCGGAAAAATTGTACCATTCCCTAGCATCATCAGTCAAAGACTGCATAAATATTTTTATGAAAAAATCTTCACCTTCAACTTCAAAGCTATCCATTATGTTTTGGAATTTTCTGAGGTAATCTTCCGCTGATATTTCATTATTTCATGAGAATTTAGGGAGTGCATCTCTTAATTAATATCTTATTAGATTTGGAAAACCTATTATCCCAATGAAATCAAATTGTTTATATCTATCGAGTTGCATTGGCCTCCTATCAAATTGATTGTGCATTTGTTATTGGTGGGTGTTTCCTTGATTTGGGACTTGATGTTATGGTTGTTGTTGTTGTAGGGGTATCTGATGTTGTTGTTGATATTATCCTATCATTTGCTGTTGAAATTGGAGGAATTGCAAATACTATTGGTACGCGTTATTGTTGGTATTTTGGTATGGTTTTGTCATTGATGTCAACACCTACTCAAACACTAGCACTTTGGAGATCCAACAACATTCACTGGCAAGCAATTAACTATTGCATAGTTACTGGTATATGGTTCACCAATAGGATATAATATTCACCAGCACTTGGAATGATATGGAAGACACTTTGTAATGTCGAAGACATCATGTGGACACTTTGTTTTGAAGAATTAATAATCGGTATATTCATATTTGCATATTTGCTTTTACCGGCAAATAGGTCCAGGGTTATCTAGGGTTACACCGACAGGTTTATCTTTTTCAGATCAACATGGCACACTATGGAGATGATTTATTATTATTATAAATGCATTAACCTGACATATTCAATCGGTTATTGCATCAGATATTATATTGTTTGTAAAAAAATTTTTGTAATATCTTGTAGAGCCGGCCTACTAAAATTGGTGTTAGGTTATGGTATAAATGTAAGATCTTATTTGTAAGATCAAATGTAGAATGCGAAAAATATTTGTGAGAAGGTATATGCAAGATTAAGCAGAGGTATACATGAAGACATCATTTGAAGGTGAAGCTAGGTTTTTGTAGAAGCATATCAACATTACACCGATACTGAATCAAGCATATGAAGATGCTATTTTGTGCAGTACATTCTTATTGGGTTGAACCATCCAACTGTAGTCAGTGTGACTCCCATTTTGTGATTGAGTAGTGAGTTGTAGGCTGGTGGCCTTTCTGCATGTGCAGACCCCATTTATGTACACTTACTATCTACAGTAGTATCATTTGATTGTGGGTAAGGTTTCCCACCATGGTGTTTCCCCTTACCGGGTTTCCACGTACAAATATTGGTGTTATCTATTGTGGATGACTTTATGTTTATGTATCATGCATTAATCTTTACCGATATAGCAATTTATTGTTAACACTGTCTACCGGCATACTTAACTAGTTTAGCGGTATTAAGCATTAAGTTGGTTAAATGGTTTTTGGTTTGAATTTATTAGACAACCGATTCACGCCCCCCTCTCAGTTGTCTCTGGGACCTAACAGTTATTTCCTCCCATTTAGCTATTGTTCTAATACACTATTGGGGGAGGATATTGTGGGACAAAAGGAAACTACGGAGGTGGTAGGCCAAAATTCTGGCCTGACATGTTGTATTGACCTTGTACACCATAATGATGTTGTTGATCTTCGTGGTGTTGACTAGTAATTTCCTGACCGGTGTTTCTATTGTAGACGTTAGTAGGGGGACACTCATGCTTACAAATATAGAAGAAAAATTAGGCATTCCAGTTGTCCATGCATGGGATAAAATGCTTTCAAGATAGATAAATGTTATGCAGCTATATCTATTTGGAATGCATTACCCAAATAGTGCAATCGATCAGTCGCACACGAAGTTCCACGAGTGTGATCTTTTTCAAATCCTAATATAATTTCTATCTCATCAGGCTCTAGAGGAGCCACCTGACCTAGCCCCACCCAAACCAAGTTCCATTCTTCACACTTTTCAAGAATGTATTTTTGTTCATTATCTTGCACTTTCCCTCATGAATTTTTAATTACAGTGCAAAGTTCTTCACGAAGGATACCACCATATCGTCTAGAGTCTATGCTTCAATTTTTTTCTTTGATCCCATGGAGGCCAATAGTCCCTTGTCTGAGGAAGTGCTTCCTGAATAATCATGGGACGAAGAGGTAATTCTTGAACTCACCCTTCTATCGGGAGATTGTGTACATAACCTATTAGTCTTCTTGAAGCTAAAAGTCTTCGAGTCCACCAACTCTGGTTCCACACTATAGAATTTTTTGGATATTGCCTTCCAAATATATTTTGGTGTAAAAGAATTATTGTCATAATAGAAAAAAGGTGGCCCTTGCATGAACACATTGATTTCCTCCAAGCGTGGCCCAATAGGTTTCCCAGGAACTCCAAAACCAATTAATCCCTCTGGACATAAAATAGAGATGTCACATCACACACTCCGGACATTGTTTGTTTGTATTGCATACTCTCTATGCATTTATCACCCTTTAACACTTTCCTCTGCTTTTCTCCAATTACTCTCTTCTAGGTAGCTGATGAGCTTGTTTCCATGTCATTCAAGATAATGCCTGCTTGCTTTCTTTTATGAAATTTACTTGCTTGACACGAGTCTTTAGCTTGTATGTTCTGCTTCCGCATAGATATAAATTATAATTCGTGCTCAGATGATAAATAAAATAAGAATTTTTAAAGAAAAGATTTATTCATTGGATGTTACATATTATCTAACAGAAAGATCGTAAACAATTCTTGGAGAAAGGAAATATCATTGATAATATTTTTTTGCAAATAACACTAAATTAAATAAATTAAAAATATTATTTAATTTTTAAAAGTAGAACTCATTCAATGCTTTCATGTACCGACGACCAAGCCGTCTAACCCACAACATCTCATACCGTCAGAATTTCGATGACAAATAAAGAAACATCCGACAAGGATGTTATATGTCCGACGTCACTTCCTTGTTGGACAGTTGTCGATTCATGATAGTGGGGAGCATCATAATTTCGACCATAATCTGACAACATTTTTTGCCGAGGGAGAAAACATAGAAGTCGTTGGAAGAGTTCATAACGTCATTGGACTGCCAATGCAAATGGCATCATTGGGAAGACCGACGATGAGTTTTTGACAGTTACATTTATCAAAAGTCCAACGTGTTGTCATAAAACATATGACAATGAGCCGTTGGAAATTATTTCTGAATGTACTAACTGGGAAAGGTTTATCCCTATTGCCATAAAAAGAGTAAAATATATCCACCCCCTCTCCTTTCTAATTGCATCTCTACATCTTGCCTCTCTATCATGGAAGGAAATTTTGATGTTGTCATTCATAGAGGTCCCCTCAAACTACTCTAATAGGTCCTGGTGGAGACTCCTTGTTTGTCTAGTTGGTCCTTTTGTAGCCTCCTCCAACTTCCTTTCAACTTTGTGTTACAATTCCTCTGCTATCATCTCAAGAGTAAGAGGGATTATCGGTGTTGTTTCTGGTTGCTCTACCTAAGCTGTTGACTCCCATTTAGATGTTTTTCTATGTCTCTTGGGAGCTCTAGAAGTTGATCCTTTTATAGGAATAGTTTCCATCACTTGTTGTTTTGCAGGAGCAGTTTCCCTCTTCTTTTCAAGAAGGTTGTCCCTCTGCGGGGCTTGCTCGTAAGGAATTGGGGTTTTCTCAGCACGTGAGTTCTTAGTAGCAACAACATTTTCCATAGGAGGATGAGATTTAGTGCCAAATGTTTCAATGAAAGATTTATGGGCAATCCTTCTCCTCTTTTGAATTGGTTTCTTTGCTTTAGTAGGAGGTGTAGACTCATCTAAAGATTCACTATCAGTGATAACCCTGATAGTATTTCAGACTGTCTTCTTCTTTATCTTCATGGAATTGTATTTAGGAGGGGAACTTGCTTCAGCTTCTTCAGATACTTGTGTGGCAGATTCAGGGCTTGGTTCAGCAATGGGAACGTTTGCAATTACTGGTTCAACAATGGGAACATTTGCAATTACTAGCAATTAAACACAAAAGAAAACCCTATAGACTCTAGGGCATACACACAAAAGCTTTATGTATTACAACTACAATAGCCTAGCAAATGCAAAAGGATGGCATAAAATTTGACTTACTGGTCTTTTGTTGGGCTGAACTTGTAAGAGGGCACATTGCTTTGTTGAAAAATGCTTTCCTTCTCGCTCAGGGACACTCCGGATTTTCTTTAGATACAAGTTATGAGATAAAATAGATGAATTTATCTTTTATGGCAATGCCATTAATTCATTCATGTTGGACATAGAAAATTGTTAGCGCCAAGTTTGAATTTCATCTGTCAATTAGGATTTGAATGGTTGAGATTGTCCTTGACAATCCTGAAATGATGAGATGGCATTTATTAGACTATCCTTGGCTAGCTCAAATTTTTTTAAATTCATGTTTTTTGGACCCTTTTTTGTGATTTTGTGTCATTCACCATCTCTATGAGATAAGCCTTCCTTAGATTCCTTTCTATTTCCTTATCCCGCACCACCTTTTTCTATCATGACAATATTCACAGGATAAGCCTTCCATGTATTTACCTATGTTTTCTTATCCCACGGTACCCAAAAGCATTACTCAAACCCTTGCAAGATAAAGCCTTTTCGTCTTTTCTTTATCGACATCTTTTTATCATTATCACACTGTACATTCATCGACATTGTCTGCTCTTGCAGGACAAGGCCTTTGTGTCTACCTTGTTACCTCTTATCCCACAACATCTTTGTATCAACCCATTAAGTTTGTGAGATAACTTAACCTTATGACTAAGAGTTGTTTCTTGTCTCGTGGGCTCATCAAGGCATCTTAAAACCATCAAGAGAAAAGACCCTCTTCTATAATTCCTTTCACTTTCTTATCCCACATGGACACATTTCATAGTGATAACTGCTATCATATATATGAATATTTCATATCCCGCACGAGCCTTTTGTTCATATAAAATTGATACAGGATAAAGATCCCTTCATTATCTCTATCTACTTCTTATCCCATGAGGCTTCATCATGGCTTCAAAGGTATGGCTTTGTAAGGCTTGTTATTTGAGCTTTGCAAATCCCTTATCCTATGTGGTTGAGACCTTTCACTAAAAGTCTCACAGGATAATATTTTCTCTGTATTTCTTTTGACATGCTTATCTTGCATAACCATCAAACTAAAGCGGGCATTTTAGGTAAACCATTTTAGCATGTGGATACTAGCCAAGGGTAAAGTGACCATGTGTGGGGACTTTCCTAGGGAATTTCTTAAAATGCAAAAACATGGGGACATTCCAATACTTAGGCATATAATAGAAATAAAGTGACAACCTCAAGTGGTTACTCCTAGTGTGGGGGGGTGGTGAATGAACGACAAAGGACCCATTTTGGTGACCACTTAAAACCGGGTCACCTCTAGATAAAAGTCAACTAAAGAATATAACATTGCCCAAACAAACATCGGGAAAACCTTAACAACTCTAAAATCCTTTACAAAAATCATAAACCATCAGCCCCAACACATAAGCAAGAGACAGATAAAGATTAATTTTTGAATCTTCCAACAATGACCATCTTGATTCTTGAATGGACGCCTATTATTTGTGATAATGGAAAGGGGAACATCATATCAGCAAATGTTATAATTAAGTTGCAATCTACTTTTTGGTGACTTGAGTGAGAGGGATGACTTCAATCCATTTATTAAAATATTATGTAGTTGTAATAATGAATTTATGGTCATTGGAATGGGGGTGAATCTTATCTATGAGGTTAAGTTCGCATGGACAAAAGGGCCATGGAGTGGCAATCAGCTGAAGTTCCTATGTTGGTGCATGAATAAGGTCTCCATGAATCCAACACTTCTTGCACTTTCTGACAAACTGATATGAGTCTTTTTTCATAGTAGGCCAATAGTATTCAGTCCTCATCAACTTCTTTGCTAACGTTGGACCACTAGAGGGAGTACCACATATACCTTCATGAACCTCACGTAATAAAATTTGAGCTTCATCACTTTCTAAGCGTCTAAGAAGAGTACCATATAGACCCCAACGATAAAGGGTATGGACTAAAATGACATAGTGGGAGGATTGATGAATGAAGGTCCGATGTTGATTATTAGAAACGTTAGGAAGAAGAATATTGTCACGAAGGTAAGTGAAAATGGCTCCATACAAAGGGAAATTGAGAGCAACAACACATATTATTTTTGGAGTGATGTCATATGTGGGAACCAAAAGACTATCCACCAAGAACTCATAGCAGGTCTCATTATAAGGCATGTCAATTAACGAAGCAATGGTATCCATGACATCTGCATCTCGATTCTTATCCCTTGGAATCTATTCAAAGATTATCTATCTGTGTGAAATATTTCTTAAATTCATCCACCATTTTATTGAAAGGCATTAAGTTTGATAACCATTATTTTCTTGATGAATCACGAGTTGAGAGTCCCCAAAAACATGAAGTTCTTGGATCTTCCACTAAAATGTAATTCATAGTCCAGTTGTTAATGCTTCATATTATACTATGTTATTTGTGCAAGGGAATGACAATTGATATGACTTAGTTATGGAGTCCCATTGAGCTGTGATAAAGAGAACACCAACTCCTCTGCCATGTAACATGTATGAAGCATCAAAATATAGTTTCCAAGGCTTTAAATTTGTCAGTGTTATAATGGATTCATCCAGGAATTTTGAGACAATGGGAGTTCCACCAATCATAGGAGCATATGTTAGCCAATCTGCAATAGCTTGTCCTTTCATTTCTTTTATTTCAACATATACAGTATTGAACTCACTCTAGATCATAACCCATTTAACTAATTTTCCAACTTATGTGTCACCTTATTAAGAAGGTATTTGAGTGGATCTATCCTTGCAATGAGCTTTGTGGATCTATCCTTGCCTTCATTGTCCTGTTGTGCCAAGAGTATCCCTAGTGTTGTTTGTGTAGCTGATATGTAAAGTAGTAGGGGTTTTCCTAGGATAGGTGGCATCGATATTGGTGCATTCAAAAGATAATCTATGAGAATTGGAAAAGCATGTTGACGCTTATAATCCCATTTAAACTTGATATTCTTGTGAAGTAGATGCTTGAAAGGATGACATTTATCTGCAAGTTGTGTTATGAGTCTTCATATTGATTGAAATCTTCCTTCTAGGGATGGAAGTTGACTAATATTATTTGTTGCTGGCATCTCTAATATAGCTCTAACTTTCACTAGATCTTCTTCAATTCCTCTTTGTGAGACTATGTATCCAAGGAGTTTCCTGGAGGTCACCCGAAAGACACACTTCTTGGGATTTAGTCTAACTTTGTATTTTCCCAAACATACAAAACTCATAGATAGGATATTAAGGTGTTTTTCTCTTGTTATTGACTTTCCTAAGAGATCATCAAAATAATATTCCACAGTGTCATCCATGAGATCATGAAAAAATGGTTTTTATTGCTCTATGATATGTAGTAGCCGCATTCTTTAATCTGAAGGGATTAACATTCCAACAAAAGGTACCCCAAGGACATGTAAATGTTGTTTTATGTTGGTCTTCAGGTGCTATTTGTTGGCAGTGGGCCAGCATCCCTCATGGGGATTTGTGACATGGTTTAACAACCTTATGTGGATTCTATAAGTCTAGTGGTTGTATTGGCCATTAATTTGTCAATCTTTTGGGGCAACGCAACCCTAGCTTGTAACAAGTGGTATCAGAGCTTGGTCACAGGTTTGAATCATGCACGCCACAATGAGTGATACTAGAAGGGGGATCATTACAAGTGGGTCAGCATCCGTCATGGGGATTCATGACCTGGTTTAATAGCCTCCTATGGATTCTATAAATCTAGTGGTTGTATCGACCATTTACAGGTCGATCCTTTTGTGCAACAGCAACCCTAGCTTGTAACACTATTTTAATTTTGTTATACCCAAATAATCCATCCATCAACGATAACATTGCATGACCAATTGTAATATCCACTATCAAATCAATGTTTGATAGTGGGAAATCATCATTAGGACAAGCCTTGTTGATGTCTTTGAAATCTGTACATATTTTGATACTGCAATCTCATTTACTAATAGGTACTAAGTTAGAAATCCACTCAAGATAGTCAATTGGTCTAATGAATCCAACATACAATAACTTCTCCAGCTCTACCTTAACTAATAGTGCCACCTATGGATGCATCTTTCTTCATTTCTATTTTATGTGTTTATCTCCTGAAGTAATTGTCCAATGAAATATTACTAAATCAAGGTCCAATCTAGGCATATTTGCATATGACCATACAAAGTTCATTTGTCATTCTGTGAAAAAACTTATGAACTTTGATCTTTCTTTTTCTGTCAGAGACTATGCTAAGAAGATGTTGTGTAGAACTTCCTCTATGCAAATATTTTTCTTTATAGTTTCCTCCACCAGCATTGACGATTTCTCTTCATATGATGTCATGGGGAGAGTGTCAAACCTTCCATCCTCAAGTGCCTCAAAGTGGTTTTCAGCTTCAGATACATCCTTTATTTTAACTTTTTTAGGGTCAAATAGTGCAAGAATATGGTTTTCACCATAAGACCCATGATTTGTTTTCTTTTTTATATTTTTCCAACTAGAAGGTTTGGCATTCTCTCCAAGATATTTTACAATATAGATTTCTATGATGTATCTAGCTTTATGGTCCCCAAGAGGAAGGTCATTTCTTATGCCAAGGTAGTCAATGAAGGCCTTATCATTTTGGAAGGTGTCTAATTATGGAGGCCCTTGTTTGTTATAATCAATGAGTGATGGATGAATGAGGCAAAAGCCATTGATGTTTTCAAAGTCAATGGGAGTGAGAGTAAAGGCACAAGATTCTTCAAGTATTTCAATGCAATTGTCAAGGTCATCACTAGAACTCTCCTCATCAGACTCGATTGTAAACGAATCTAAATTTACATCACTATGGGGATACTCAACAATGGGAGTCTTTAGTCAACATGTTTTTTTATATAGAACCTTGAGATGTTGAGTGTTCAGGATCCCAAAATGTTTTTATCCAGACCTCTCGACTATCTTTTGTTTTTGGAGATGTAGGCTCTGATAGAGTTACTTGATCGACTCTAAATTTTCTTTTAAACTCTTCCTCTTCCATGGCTTCAGCTGGTTCTCTGAATGTTTTGGTGAGCTCATAATTACTAGATGATTTGTTTGAACCCCATTCCCTTTTGTTACAATATGTGGAATGGTGTTTCTCTTGTTGCTGGTCATTAGTGGAGATAGAATCTGTGAGTTGCAATTCTTCTTTAGAACTATGAGTACCTAGTCTAAAGGGTATGAAGCCAAGTCTTTTGTAGCACTAATTCTTGAATGTTAACTCTAGTTGGAATGTTTCAACAATTCCTTTCTTTTGTAATCCAAGAGGGCCTTTACCGTCACATCCAAATTTTTCTAAGAACTTAAATCGTTTCCCATACTTTTCACATGGTATTTTGATGTGATCTTGTGTAGATTCCTCTTCAAGTTCTTTATAAAGCATTTTGTTAATATCTTCTTCTTCCATCTCAACCCATTTTTGAAATATTGTGGGATGTCATTTTATAATAATAGTAGATACATTTTTAGAAGGATGTGGTCATCCATAATCTTTAGGAGAATCCATTACTTATCTTAAATAGATGGTTTGACTCAAAGTATACTCTCTCATGTGCTTGTCCTTGTAATTTCATTTGAGCTCAACTTGTTTTGATGTAGAATCTTTAGTGATTTTGGATCCACATATGCTGATGATGGAATTGCTTATTTATTTATTTGAATTAATATCTTTGATCTTGGTTGTAGGTTATTAAAATATATGAACGGATTTGGATCACCTTTTCTTGTCACTTCAACTCCATTAGAAGGAAATTTGATACATTGACAATATGTTGATGGTACTACTCTCATTTCATGTATCCATGGACATCCTAGGAGTATGTTATATGTGAGATATAGATCAAGGACTTGACAAACTACATCTTTCATGACTGGCCCAACTCTCAGAGGTAAGTTAATTGTTCCCTTGGATGAGTGTTCTTCGTTATCATATATTTTATTAGTGATTTTATTCTTTAAATTCATAGTTTGTTCAAAATATCCCAATTGTTTAATAGTATTCAATGTATAAATGTTCAAACTTGCTCCTCCATCTATCAATACTTGTTTGATGCATCTTTTGTGGAGAAAGGTTTCAATGTGGAGAGGTGCATTGTGTGGTTGGCATATGGAGACATCATCGACTTCTATGAATGTAAGGCAATATGGAGTGGAAAGGTATCCCATGATGGCTTGAAACTGTTCCACGTTCAGATAAGTGGGTACAGAGGTATCTCTCAAGGTTTAATCAAGAATAGCCTTATGTGAAGGGGATATATATAAAATCTCAAGAATGGAAATGAGGGCGAGTGTCTTCCCTAACTAGTTTACAAGGTCATACTCATTTTTGGTAGATGATGAAGCTATGGTCTTGTGTGGAACATGGTGACTTTTCCTCAATAGGTTGTGACATTACATTCAGATGTTTCATTATTAGATGACAAAGAGTATGGTCCAATGCCTTTAAAAACAAGTTTACTCCTTTGTGTACAACCTTTGAGAGTTTTGTCTTTTATGATAATGGTAAAAACATAATTGTCTATTGAAATATGGTTAACTAAAGATTCATAATTATATATGGTGAAAATATGATGATGAAAACCTACTGTAAAACCATAAAGATTCAACCATAAACAATCTAAATCCTACAATGAAACATTCACCATACAACAATAAAGATACCTAAGATCATGTAAATTCAATAAAATAAACAATATTACCATTCACATGTCAAGTAGGGTTTCAATCTCTATTGTCTCATATCTCTATTGATCTTGTTTATTATAGTTGCTCTTAGATTTTATGTGTGCACATGAGCAAAACAAAGAACGGATTATGGTTGATAGCTTGATTGCAAGAAGTCTTGATTGCATGTGATAGATGCATCTGTTAGGGTTGATAATGAAGGAAGTATCCTCTTATATAGAAGACACTTTAGGAAATGGAGGGATAAGATTAAGAGGTGTAAAGAGAAATGGTCAGCTAGGGTTAGAAGGGTAGGTAGATAAAATAAGAAAATAATGAAAGAGGAGGTGGTTTAGGAATTAATAGATAAATTAAATGTGTCATGGGTAGAAAAGGATAATGAACTAATTAAATAAATAAAGATCTATTTAATTAATAGAAGAAGTGGGATCAATTAAATAAATTAAATATTTATTTAATTTAGGAGAAATATTATTTAAATAAAGTATTTATTTAAATTAGAAAAGGGACTAGAAGAGGATAAATGAATTAATTAAATAAGTAAATATTTATTTAATTAATAGAAGATTTAGGATAAAATAATTAAATAAGTAAAAATATTTATTTAATAAAATAAGACAATTTTAGGTGTCTACATTTTGCCCCTCTTTGATAGAATGCAACTTGTCACATTGGCTCATAGAATATAAGATAAACTAATACCAAGTTTCCCCATGACGATAATGATATGCCCCCTCGAGAGATTCAGTGGAAAGACTAAAGGGGTTGCAAACAATCTCTCAAATAAAATAAAAAAGGCTAGGAAGGGTTAATAAGATAGAGACTGATGCAGGGAGAAAAGAAAGATGATCACAAGAGACTAGGGTGAAACAACCTATATGTATAGGCCATAAGGAAAAGATCATCATTTTTCATTCACAACACTCAAGAGATCAGGGCACTCAGAGCTTACAGAGCAGTCAATAGAGTCGGAGAGATGGTAAATAGGTTACACAAGTTTGATCGTGTCTACTGGTTCTAGAGGCTAGACAAGATGGGTGAGCCGGTAAGTACCTCGAACTTACTTTGTATGATTTTTCATCTATTGTTACATTTAATATCTTTTAGGCTAGATTTGCAAAAACACAGAAGTAGTAAAATATATTTGAATGCATCTAGGACACGTTTGAATGTGTTTGTGACAAACAATCAGGTATAGGTAGGTTTAGGTTGCGTCTAGGAATGTAATCATGTCTAGGTATAGATATAGGTGTGTCTCCATCGGAAAACTACATATAGGTAGAACAATGTCGCATTTGTGAAGAATAAGAACATCTAGGTTTCAAAAGTATGTTTAAGGTAGATAAAACCACATCTATGTCTGATTAGGCACGAATCTGTAGTTTTGTGATGAACATACATTGTTGATTGGATAAACTATCAAGAGGATACACTTAGACAAGTGCCCTAGGGAGAAAAACTGAAGGATAGGCTAAAATTGACAATTATGTGATAAAGATACTTTTCCAATTGGATAAATGTTGAGGATTCACTCAACAGGTGCTCTAAAATAGCTAGGTTTGCTAAGCTGGGTATAGGACAAGTTGTCAAATTGATAAAATCCAGAAAGTGCTCTGACAAGATAGGATATATTGCAATGTGATAAACATGTACACTAGGATGCAACACCATGTGACTGACATTAGAACTAGAATAGTGATGTAGAGGGGGAATGATCACTCCCATCGCTTTAGCTAATTCTTACCGGTTGTCTAGGCATTCTCTTGAACCATTCAATGGTTCCACTCTTCCCAAACTTTCAAAGGTTGTAGGGTTCACCCTTACTAACCTTCCCAAGGTCCTTTGACTAGGTGACCTCCCCGTGTTTATTAAGTGCCCAACACTCTTTGATTAGGACCTTCCTACTCAACACTTTCCCTAAGAGCCTACCCTCTCTACCATGGGATCTTCATTACACATGACCAACACATTCAAGGATGATTTTCCTTAGTTATCCAACCCTAAACCTTCATTTATGGACCTTGGTGCTTACCGGTTACAAGCTTTAGGTCCAATTTTCCTTTTCTAAGTCTACTAGTGGACCTAGTCCAATTAGCCCTACTGATGAGGTATTTTGTACTTATCTTCTAGTATCCTAGTTGTCAATATAAACTCTTTAGCCTCCTTGATACCCTTTTGGAAGTTTCATACAATATCTCAGAATTGGATCTGGGTTTTGTCACTAACCATCCTAACCCTTTTTAGGCCTAATTCCTCCTTTTAAGCCTACAAAACAAGGTTTTGCCCAAATGCCTTCACCTGTCTGATTACTCAAGGATCCTGATGATTGTTTTAGGTCCTAACACCAATTAGGATTTAAAATCGAACTTGGAAACAAATCCATCCAATGGATTTACCCATCTAGGGCCTGTTGTCTATGAATCCCTTTACTTGCCAACTCAATGTGCCAAGTCTAGGGTATGGTGCCAAAACTGGAGATCAGCCTCCCTTGACTCAAAAAAAAATTGAAAACATAATATACAAGGCTTCCTAGCATTCCATAAGGTTTCGGTCTATGGTTCCACCATGGAATTCTAGGTTTGAGCCATGAAGTCTTCAAACCCTGGTTTCAAGGTCTCTAGGACCCACCTACAAAAAAATGTGCAAAACTTGCAAACAATATCACATCAAAACCTTAAATCACCATGAAATGAAAGATAGGACTATGTTTTAATAGTTCATTCCTTGGTCTATACTTGAAAGTACGTACAGTCCGTACGATGCCAAGGAAAACTCAAAGAAAACATTCAAAATACACAAAAATGAAGGCTAATTCTTGTTCTCCTTCTTCCAATTCTTCAACCAACTTTCTCATTGGTTGTCCCAAGCCTTATATCAGCCTTGGGTTAATTACAAAGATATTTTAACTGAAAAGATAACCAACTACCCATTGGTGTTTACAACTTTATATTGTTAAGCATCTTTTGCCCAAATCAAACCTAGATCACTTTGAAAGGTTCAAATGACCTTAAAAACCATTAATCAGCATCAAATAACTTATTCTAACCTTATTACAAACCAAAATTCACTTGATTCCAAACTCCTAGAATCTTCACAACAAAATTGTTCAAGTGCTCCTACACTGTACTCTGGGGGTAAGAAAACTCAAGTCTCTTGAGTGGATAAAGCTTGAACATTGGTACCATGTTGTCTCTCTGATATCCATGTAGCCTCAGACTCTAGTAACCTTGTCCATTTAATCAGACAGTCTCTATAGACTCCTTTCCTAGTCTTTTTCACCACTTTAGTGTCGAAAATGCATTCCAATGTGACCAGTTGGCTTGGAGATAAATCTTATAACCAGTCTACATCCTCTATAGCAGTAGGTTCTTCTAGAATCATAGTTGTCTGAGACCTCTTCTATGGATACAAATCACATACATTGAAGATTGGGGATATGCCCAAGTTTGGGGGTAACTCCAACTCATAGGCATTATTGCTAAATTTATGCAACACCTTAAGAGGTCCAATCTTCTTCATGCATATCTTTCTAGGTTGTCCCTTGGGTAGCCTCTCGTTCCTCAAGTAGGCCAACACTAGATCACCTACCGTATAGTGTACTTCTCTTCTTTTCTTATTTGCTAGTGCCTTGTACTTCTCATTGTGTTGCTGCAATGTCTTCTTGACTTGCTGATATATCTTATTTATATTGTCTGCAAAGTTTTTCCCTTGTGCACTTCTATGGTTAGTAGAACTGAGGTCTCCAAGTTCAAAGATACCCCTTGGATGATAGCCATAAACAATCTCAAAGGGACTCTGGCCTATGCTTCTATTCATAGAGTCATTATAGGCATACTCTGCTTGACCCAATACTAGATCCCAAGCTTGTCCATGCTGTGTGGTGAGACATCTCAACAAGTTACCTAAGGATCTATTAACCACTTCAGTCGGACCATCTGATTATGGATGGTATGTTGACGAAAAAGAAAGTTTTGTGCCTAATTTCTTCCATAAGGTTCGCCAAAAGTGACTCACAAATTTAGTGTCTCTATCGCTCACAATGCTAACCGGTAGGCCATAAATCCTCACAACTTCCTTGAAGAATAACCCTACTATATATGAGGCATCGTTAGTGCATTTGCAAGGCACAAAGTGTGCCATCTTGTTGAATCTATCCACTATGACAAAAAGACTTCCATACCCCCTTGAGGTCCTAGGCAAGCCGAGAACAAAATCCATACTCAAACATTCCCATGGTCTGATTGGTATGGCCAATGGCTAATATAATACTACATTGTTGGAGGTTCCCTTATCTCTCTAACATATGGAACATTCCTCCACAAATCTTCTAACATTGGACTGAAGTTTAGGCCAATGATAAAACCATCCAACCTACTCTAAGGTCTTGTCAAGACCAAAATGTCCACCTAAGTTGCCTTGATGCTTCTCCTTGATGATATTGTGCCTCATAGAACACTGAGGTATGCAAAGTAAGTGTCCTTAAACAAAAGGCCTTCCTACAACATAAAATCAGAATATGCAACATGACAAAAATTAGTAAACCTGGTGCAAACATCATATGCTTCACCAAAATCCTTGTCACCTCGGTATAGGTCTTTGAGTTCATTTAACCCCACACTTTAGAGCTGCACTTCTTGGATGGTAAAAACTCTTCTACTTAAGGAATCTTATAGCTTATTGGTGACTCCTTTCTTGTGTTTGATAGAAAAGGTATAGGCCTGCAAGTGCTCAACCCATTTGATGTGTCTTTGATGCAACTTCTCCTATCCATTCAAGAAGCTAAGTGCATGGTTATTTGTATAAACTATGAATTCCTTGGGAAGTAGATAATGTCACCATTTCTTAAGGGCTTGTACCATGGCATATAACTCTAGGTCATGGGTAGAATACTTTTGTTTTGCCTCATTGAGATTTTCAGATAAAAATGCTATCAGATGACCTTTTTGGCTCAAAACCGCTCCTATTGCCATCCTTCTAGCATCACACTTCTCAATAAAGATTGTTAGGACCCGGACGCAAGTGAGAGGGGAGGGGGGGGTGAATCAGTTGTCTATTAATTTCAAGCCAAATATAACTTAATCAAACTTGATGCATAATACCGGTAAACCATACTTAATGTCGGTTGATAGTTTAACAGTATCGGTAAAGTTTAATGCATGAAACAGAAAGATAAATAACATCCACAACACATAACACATATATTTGTATGTGGAAACCTTGTAAGGGGAAAAAATACGGTGGGAAACCTTACCCACAACCAGATGATACTACTTCACATAGTATGTGTGTACAAATGGGGTTTGCATATGCAGAAAGGCCAACTTCCTAGAGCTCACTGCTCGATCAGAAAATGAGAGTCACACTGACTACTCATGGATGGTTAAATCAAATGATAATGTATAGCTCAAAATAGCATCTTCATATGTTGGATTCAGTACCAGTTAAGCTTTGATTTTCTTCTTCATTACCTTCCTTTAATCTTCAAATGATGTCTGTGTGAGTAGCTCTACTTATATTCGTATATACCTTATTATATTCCTCATCTCATGACTACATAATCTCACAAATGAGATCTTACATATATACCAAAACCTAAGACCAAATGTGTAGGCCGGCTCACTAAGAGTAATAAAATTAAATCAATTACAAATTAATCAATATGTGATGCATCATGTCATCTTAATTCATTTACAATAATAACCAACCAATAAATCATCTCCATAATGTGTTGTGCTGATCT
This sequence comes from Cryptomeria japonica, assembly GCF_030272615.1. NCBI lineage: Eukaryota > Viridiplantae > Streptophyta > Pinopsida > Cupressales > Cupressaceae > Cryptomeria > Cryptomeria japonica. Next base: position 577,944,509 of record NC_081405.1, read on the forward strand.
GGAATAGATAACACTTGCCAGTCCATAACCTAGACCAATTTGTCGATAACAATAAATATGCAAACTCGATTAGTGTTGGTATTTTGGATATGTTAATATGGTTTTGTATTTGATGTCAACACCTTTCATCGCATGTCAACACTTATAAGCACTTGGAGATCTTTGCTTATGTTCACTAGCGAGTCAGAGACTTATGCACAGTCATCGGTATTTGGTTCACCAGCAGGTTATATTATTCACCGACACTTGGAATGACTTGAAGACTACTTGGTTATGTCGAAGACATTATTTGATCACTTGGTTTTAGCAATTTGGTTATTTGTTTATTCAGGTTAGCATATTTTTTGTTACCAGCAAATAGGTCCAGGTTATGCACTGGTAGGCATATCTATTCCAGATCAGTACAACACGTTATGGAAATGATTTATTATTATTGTAAATACATTGAGCCAACATCATGCATTGGATATTGATTTATTTATTTGTAATTTTTTTTATTGTAGTATCTTTTAGTGAGCCTACCTATTAAATTGGTCTTAGGTTATGGTATAAATTTAAGATCTCATTTGTGAGATGGATGTGCGATTGGAAAAAGAATTGTAATAAGCTATATGCAAAAATAAATAGAGCTACACACGCAAACATCATTTGAAGGTTGAAGGAAGGTTTTTGTGAAGGCAATAAAACTAAACCAGTACTGAATCTAGCATATGAAGATGCTATTTTATGTAGTACATTATCATTGGATTTAACCATCCAATTGTAGTTAGTGTGACTCTCATTTTTTGATTAAGAAGTGAGCTCTAGGCAGCTGGCCTTTCTACATGTGTAGGAATCCATATTGTACACACATACTATCTATAGTAGTATCATTTGATTATGGGTAAGGCTTCCCACCATGGTTTTTCCCCTTACAGGGTTTCCACGTACAAATATTTGTGTTGTGTTGTGGATGTTATTGTCTTTCTGTTTCATACATTAATCTTTATCGGTATTGCAATTAACTGATAAAACTGTCTACCGACATAAAGTTTGGTTTACCGACATTAAGCATTAAGTTTTGGTTAAGTTAATTTTGGTTGAAATTATTAGAAAACTAATTCACCCCCCTGTTGTCTCAGTTGTTTCTAGGACTTAACAATTGGTATCAGAGCCTAGTCCTCTTTTTGTAGAAGTTTAACAGCTTGAGGAGATCCAATGTCTTCTAACTATTTTAGGAAGGACAGTCTGAAACTTGATGGAACTAACTATGGCATATGGAAGATTAGGATGGAGACACATTTGAATTGCATTGGAAAGGACATATGGGATGTTACAAATAATGGCTATACTGCTCCTACTCAAGGTCAAACTAATCCACCTAACTTGGCTAAAGATGAAGATAATGATTGCAAAGAAAGAGAAGAACTTTTGAGTGCACTGTCAGATCAGCAAGTCATGGGATTGTTAGAAAGATCTACCGCTAAAGCTATTTGGGATAAAGTGGAAACATTGAATGAAGGAGATTCCATAGTCAAAATTGCAAAACTTGAATGCTTCCGAGTCAGGTATGAAAGTCTGAAAATGGAAGAAGAAGAAAGAATTTATGCTTTTATGGAAAGACTAAATGAAATTGTTTTGGGTATACAATGTTGTGTAGGAACCTTAAGTGAAGATGAGATTGTTTCTAAATTTTTAAGAGCTTTGACACCGGCATATAAAATGAAAGTTACTGCTATAAATGAATTGAGAACAATGTGTAATGCATCAGTATCTAGAGACACCTTGGTTGGAAAACTTTCAGCTTTTAAACTTGAGTAATTTGGTCCTCTTACTACTATTAAGAAAAATCTAGTTTTCAAGGCATCATCATCAACTGTAGCATCATCATCATCATCTGATAAATCTAATCGAAAATCCTTCTATGCAAGATAACTTGAAGAAAGCAAGAGACAAAATGAAGAACTTGAAGAACTTGAAGAACTGTTTGCAAGGAAAATGCCTAAAGGTCCAATTGGAAGTAACTATGAATGTAATAAGATTGGTCATATGGCTTCTAGATGTCCTGATAGACATGCAAGATTAAGAGAAGAAGCTAAGAGAACATATAAGCCTAACCCTGATTATCAGAAATACAATTTTAAGAAGAATAGAGACACATCTTGTTATTATATTGATGAAGGAGTTACTAATGATTATGATGAGGAACTGATAGACAATGGATGGGCTTTTGTTGCTATAATAGAAGATCAATTGGCACCTACTGTTCAACCGGTAGAGCAGGCCTGGCAACTAAATTTGAAGATAAGGATGACTGGATTATTGATTCAAGATGTTCACATCACATGACTGATGATAAGAGTAAATTCTTAACCTTTCAGGATTACAATGGAGGTTTAGTAAGATTTGGAGATGATAAAGCTTGTTTGATCAAAGGAAAGGGCACTATATCTTTTGATGGTAAGCACAATACTAATAATGTTTACTATGTTGAAGGTTTGAAGAATAATAATTTGAGTGTTGGTCAATTAGTTGAGAAAGGATTTCAATTACAATTCAAGAACAATGGAGGTTTAGTAAGATTTGGAGATGATAAAGCTTGTTTGATCAAAGGAAAGGGCACTATATCTTTTGATGGTAAGCACAATACTGATAATGTTTACTATGTTGAAGGTTTGAAGCATAATAATTTGAGTGCTGGTCAATTAGTTGAGAAAGGATTTCAATTACAATTCAAGAATGGTAAATGCAAAATCTTAAACGGAACTGGTTTGGAAATTGCCACCGGTAATCAGACTAAAGGTAATTGTTGGCATTTGGCATTATAACAGACAAGGAGAGATTGTTGGCATTTCAATAAGGATATTCAGAAGGTTGTTGATGATTATGGATATAACTAATTAAGGATGTTTACTATATTTATATTATTATTTTGTCATTGATGTCAAGAAATTGATTTTCTAATTCAATATGATGTTGCCATATCTTGAGAAGTATGATTTGATGAGTATAAAAATGTCAGTAAAAGACAGAAAGAATATGATGAATAAGGGGAGAAATAAGTTATTTAATGGGCAATTATTCCCAAGTTAGACAATGATGAGATCATGATGATTAGATTGTTTTGATATCCTACATATGTTATTGATTGAAAGGTTAATACTATACTATGTTACTGAGCAAAGAACCTGGTCGCTAAAACCTAAGGAACCTAGTTGGTAAATCTTAAGGTTATTGCTATCAGTTAATGAAGGCAGAATGTCTACCGAGTGAAGTTTAGTATTTACCGAGTTGTAACCGAGTAATAATAGAATACATTAAATGATTACATGCATTATTTAATGAAGGAGGCTGATGAGCTGGCTATGATTAAATGATTTGTATGCCGTGAATGAAGTTTGTTAAAGAATCTATGGCAAAGGAAAATCAGCAAGAAGATCTACAACTTAGATTGAACCGCAATACCCTAGCACAAGTTCCAAGAAATGTATGCAAGTTCTGAGGCAGGGTAAAATGTTTTCAGATCGAAAGATACATTGAACCTAGACAAAGTTTGAAGATCTGATGGCTATGATTGATCATGGGAAATATGATCAAGGAGATTAAGTGGTTGGCGAATTGTTTATAAATAAGGAACTATTGATAAACAATGTATGTGGGAAAGTGTATACACAGGGATGCTACATAGTGATTACCGAGCACAGAAGCTTGAAGATCTGTTTTGAATAACAAAGTATAGAGCCCAGTAGATGGACAAGATTAGTTCTATGTCTATATTGTATTGAGCAAATAAGAATCTGCTTTAGCATTTTAGATGTGGAGTTGCAAATAGATTTTTATTAGTGTTATTTGTGAAAGTGACAAAAAATCTCTTAACGGAGTGGACTTAACAGTCTTATTTGTAAAACCCTCTAGCAAGGTGACATTCTGATTGAGTGTTTGAAATCCTTTAACAAGGTCACTTCTAACAAGGTGAAGATCCTAACAGATTTGAGGGAAATCCCTTAAACCGGTCACATCTAGCAATGTGTTTTGTAATCTTTAACAAGATTTGCTTTTAACAAAGCATACTCTAGAAGAGTATATTTCTTAGTGGGTCCAAAATCCCATAGTGGTTTTTCCCTATTTGGGTTTCCATGTTAAATCTGGTGTTATGAGTGTTATGATGTTTATATACTTTTGAGTTTGCATGTTTAGCAGTTTTGGTTATATTACTAAAGTATATGTTACTGAGGTTGAATCTAATGTATTTATGGAAGATTAAGTTTGTATGATTCACCCCCCCCCCTCTCATCTTATTAGCTAGGCATTTGTACTTATCTTTAAGTATCAGAACTATCAATTGGTATCAGAGCTTTGTACTTCGGAAGGAAAAGTTTAAACGTACTCGAGGAAAAGATCGAAAGATGTATAAGAGGGATGCACTGAAGCTGAACAAGTCAAGTTTCTCTACATGATAGAAAAGGATGATGTTGCACCTATCAGGAGTTGGAGAATATGTTGCATATTATCTAGAGAATGATTTCATCACACCGAGCACCTATCCATTGACTATGGAAGAGATAAAAGCAAAGCAAGAACATATCCAAGCAATGATTGAAATAACATCTGCATTGACCAATTTAGAATTTAATGATCTAGAAGGCTGCAATGATGCAAAGGCAATGTGGGACAAGATCATATTTGTGTATGGAGGAGATGAACATGTTCAAAGAGCAAAAGTGGATAGTCTAAGAGGACAACTTGAATCTATGAGGATGAATGAAGGTGAGAACATAACCCAGTATAGTACAAGACTAAAAGAGATTGTCAATCAAATCAAAGGAGCAGGTGGAACCATTGAAGAAAAGGATATAACAAGTAAGTTGTTAAGAACCCTTCTACCAGCTTATGAAATCTGAGTCTCTGCAATCAATGAATTGAGGTCTGTACCTACTATGCCAGTTTCTTTAGATGCTACTATTGGTAAGCTACATGCATTTGAGTTAAGTAACTTTGATAACAATGGGTCATCGGTAAATAAAGTTGAATCTGCATTTAGTTCTTTTCATATTGGTGAATCTGATGATTACAATGATAGAATGAGTAAGTACACTAAAGGAGATCACACTGGAGCAAGTGAAAGATTTTGCAAGAACATGGAGGAAGTACACAAACTATATGAGGAAATCAGAATGCAAGAAGAGTTTGAAGCACTATTAGCTAGAAGGTTACCGAGAGGCAAAGGTAAGTATAAAGGAAAACTACCTTTGAAATGTTTCAATTGTGATAAGATAGGACATATGGCTTCTAACTATCCTGACAAAGATTCTACTGAAAAGAGAGATTACTGAGATGATAGAGAAAAAGATAATCATTACAGAGGACACCAAGACTTCAGAAGAAGAGATAGAAAGTCATGCTTAATAGCCGATGAGAAATCCAATGATGATAAATCAGATGAAACTGATATAGAGGAAGTAGTTTATGTGGCTATCAAAGATGGATCAGATGAAGAAAGGTATGAAGAAAAAGCACTTATATCTCACATAAATACTAATGATTCTTGGATCATAGATAGTGGATGCTCACATCACATGAGAGGTGATAAACACAAGTTTGTTATGTTAGAAGACTATGATGGAGGCTATGTAAGATTTGGTAATGATGCACCATGTCCGGTAAGAGGTAAAGGATCCATAACACTTCTTGACAATGCAAGATGCAATGATGTTTATTAGGTTGAAGGTTTGAAATACAATTTGTTGAGTGTAGCACAACTAAACAATACATGATGCCGAATAGAATTTCAGAAAGGAATTGTCAAAGTTCATGACAAGCATGGAAAGTTAGCTGCTACTAGGACACAAACAAAAGGTAACACATTTCACCTTGACTCAACTTAGAATAAATGTTTGTATGCAAAAATAGATGATACCTGGTTATGGTATAAAAGGTTTTGTCATGTAAATTTTGATAATCTAATCAAAATAAGAAAGAAGCACTGAGTAAGAGGTCTACCGAGTTTGGAAAAACCTAAGAATGCTATGTGCCGAGGATGCTAGATGGGTAAAATGACAAGAACAAGATTTACAAGTAAGTCTTACACTTCTAAGGGAATTTTAGGTCTTGTGCATACTGATCTTTGTAGTCCTATGAAAGTTCAAAATTATTATGGTGATAAATAGTTTATATTATTTGTGGATGATTACTCAAGGATGATGTCAATAATGTTTTTAAAAGAAAAATCAGAAGCTTTTCAAATGTTTAAATGGTAAAAGGCAAGAGTTAAAAATGAAACAGAAAGACAACTGAAATGTCTTAGATCTGATAGAGGAGGAGAGTTCACATCTGGTGCGTTCAACTTATTCTGCAAAGATCATGGTATAAAAAGACAAGTCTCTGCACCGAGAACTCCACAACAAAATGGAATAGCTAAGAGAAGAAATAGATCTATTGTGGATTGTACCAAAACCCTGATGATTGAAAAGAAAGTGCCACAAACATTTTGTAGAGAAGCAATAAGCACTATAGTTTACACCCTGAACCGAGTGCAACTGAAAAAAGGTACTTTGAAGACACCATATGAAATCTGGTATGACAAGAAACCTAATGTAAGTTATTTTAAAATCTTTGCAAGTAGATGCTTTGTACACAAGGATGATAGAAATGGCAAGTTTGATCAGAAAAGTGAAGAAGGAACATTTCTTGGTTATTCTTCTAGAAGTAAAGCATTTAAATGTCTGATCAAATCATCTAACAAAATAGTAGAAAGTGCAAATGTGAAAATTGATGAATTTGCAAAAAGAAATGATGAAGGAAATTCAAAGGAACTAGATGACTATGATGAATTTGTCTATGTTCAACCAACAAGTCCTACCGAGAAACCCGCAGAAGGAAATGAAGAAAATATCCAGTTACCGAGTGATGAAGAAGAACATACAGAGCCTACTGAGCTTGTATTAGCCAAATATTTCAAAAGACATCATGCACCAAGTCAGATTATAGGAGATAAGGATGATCCAGTGATGACAAGGAACAAACTGAGACAGAACACATGTCTGATATCTGAATTTGAACAGAGAATAGTGAAAGAGGCATTTAACAGTGAAGATTAGATAAATGCTATGACAGAAGAGATTGATCAAATCAAAAAGAATGACACATGGACACTGGTCCCAACACTGAAGGACAAAAATGTAATCAGTACAAAATGGATTTTTAGAAACAAGCTGAATGAAAAAGGAGAGGTCATTCGAATACTAGTTTGCAAAGGTTATGCCCAAGAAGAAGGAATTGATTATGGTGAAACTTTTGCACCTGTAGCAAGACTTGAATGAGTAAGAACATTATTGGCATATGCTGCTTACAAGAATTTCAAGGTATATCAAATGGATGTCAAATCTGCATTTCTGAATGGTATATTAGAAGACGAAGTTTTTATTGAACAACCTAAAGGATTTGTTGAAGACAATAATAAAGATCAGGTATGTAAATTGAGCAAAGCTTTATATGGTCTGAAACAAGCACCAAGAGCATGGTATGAAAGATTGCACTCTTATTTAATCAATATTGGTTTTATAAGAACAAGTGAGAACAACAATATTTACATGAAGAATGATGAAAATGGAATACTGATCTCAACCATATTTGTTGATGATATTATATTTTGTGGGAATGACTCTCTATGTAAGAAATTTGGAAATGAAATGAGCAAAGAATTTGAGATGTCATTAATCGGTGAGATAAAGTATTTTATAGGATTATAGATACTGCTAATGAAAGATGAGATTTTCATTACTCAATCTAAGTACATAAAGGAAATCTTGAAGAAATTTGGAATGGAGGATTCAAAACCAGTAAGTACTCCTATGACTACCAACTGTAAACTATCAAAGAATGATGAATCTGCATCTATTAATGAGACACTTTACTGATCCATGATTGGAAAGTTGCAATATATTGTTCACAGTAGGCCAGACATAGCACATGCAGTAGGTATAGTTGCAAGATTCTCTGCAGATCCTAAGGAAACACACATGATAGCAATCAAAAGAATTTTTACATACTTGAAAGGCACTAAGGATTATGGCTTAGTATATCAGAAAAGGAATGATTTTGATTTAAAAGTTTATACTAATGCTGATTGGGGAGGACACATTGATGACATAAAAAGCACAAGTGGAGGAGCTTTCTTTTTAGGAGAAAGACTAGTGAGTTGGCTTAGCAAGAAACAAGGATGTGTTTCACAGTCAATAGCAGAAGCTGAATATGTTGTTGCAGCATTAAATTGTACCAACATAGCATGGATCAAATAGCTGCTAGAAGGTATAAATGAGAAAGTTACCGAGCTAGTAACTATATTCTGTGACAATACTAGTGCCATTAACATTTCAAAGAATCTTGTTATGCACTCTAAGACAAAGCACATCTCTATCAAATATCATTATCTTAGAGAAGAAGCTCAAGAGAAGAAAGTGGTGTTGGAGTATGTTAGCACAAAGGAACAAATAGTAGATATCTTCACCAAGCCACTACCAAGGGACACTTTTGAGTATCTCAGGGGTACCTTAGGGGTCCTACCCCTATCCTCTACTCACTGACCAAGTTCGGTGAAAGTATCAATTCGTTGACTCTACATGGAACAGGAATTGAAGACATAAATGCTCTGACCGAGATTAAAGTTGACACATAACAGCAGAAAATCATTTGATACAGGAAGAAATTATGTTTTAAGTTCTTTACTTTTTGGCATTGTTGTCAAAGGGAGAGAAGACTGGAGAAGACTGGAGAAGAGGAGAAGACTAATGTATGGGGGAGAATTCTAATGACAGAAAGAGAGCATTTCAGCATTTCAGAGTCTCATAGCAATCCGAATCAATTAGGTCAAATCAATTGGTTTTGCCATCAATGCCAAAGGGAGACATTGTTAGCATTTGACATTATAACAGACAAGGAGAGATTCTTGGCATTTCAATAAGGATATTGAGAAGGTTGTTGATGATTATGGATATAACTAATTAAGGATGTTTACTATCTTAATATTATTATTTTGTCATTGATGTCAAGAAATTGATTTTCTAATTTAGTATGATGTTGCCATATCTTGAGAAGTATGATTTCATGAGTATAAAGATGTCGGTAAAAGACATAGAAAGAATATGATGAATAAGGAGAGAAATAAGTTATTCAATGGGCAACTATTACCGAGTTAGACAATGATGAGATCATGATGATTAGATTGTTTTGATATCCTACATATGTTATCAAGCAAAGAACCTAGTCGGTAAGCCCTAAGGAACCTAGTTGGTAAACCCTAAGGTTATCGCTATCGGTTAATGAAGGAAGAATGTCTACCGAGTGAAGTTTAGTATTTACCGAGTTGTAACCGAGTAATAATAGAATACATTAAATGATTACATGCATTATTTAATGAAGGAAGCTGATGAGCTGGCTATGATTAAATTATTGGTATGCTGTGAATGAAGTTTGTTAAAGAATCTATGGCAAAGGAAAATCGACAGGAAGATCTACAGCTTAGATTGAACCGCAATACCCTAGCACAAGTTCCAATAAATGTATGCAATTTCCGAGGTAGGGTAAAACATTTTCAGATCGAACGATACATTGAACCTAGATAAAGTTTGAAGATCTGATGGCTATGATTGATCATGGCAAATGTGATCAAGGAGATTAAGCGGTTGGCGAATTGTTTATGAATAAGGAACTATTGATAAACAATGTATGTGGGCAAGTGTATGCACAGGGATGCTACATAGTGATTACCGAGTACGGAATCTTGAAGATCTATTTTGAATAACATAGTATAGAGCCCAGCAGATGGACAAGATTAGTTCTATGTCTATATTGTATTGAGCAAATAAGAATCTGCTTTAGCATTTTAGATGTGAAGTTGCAAATAGATTTTTATTACTGTTATTTGCGAAAGTGACAGAAAATATCTTAACCGAGTGGACTTAACAGCCTAATTTGTAAAACCCTCTAGCAAGGTGACATTCTAATTGAGTGTTTGAAATCCTTTAACAAGGTCACTTCTAACAAGGTGAAGATCCTAACAGATCTGAGGGAAATCCCTTAACCGGGTCACATCTAGCAATGTGTTTTGCAATCTTTTACAAGAGTTTCTTTTAACCGAGCATACTCTAGAAGAGTATATTTCTTAGTGGGTCCGAAATCCCACAGTGGTTTTTCCCTATTTGGGTTTCCACGTTAAATCTGGTGTTATGAGTGTTATGATGTTTATATGATTTTGAGTTTGCATGTTTAGCATTTTTGGTTATATTACTGAAGTATATGTTACCGAGGTTGAATCTGATGTTTTAATGGAAGATTAAGTTTCCCCCCCCCCCGCCCTGCTCTCATCTTATTAGCTAGGCATCTATACTTATCTTTAAGTATTAGAACTATCAATAATATCTTTCATTTGAACAACAATGAGAAAGTATGGTTGATTGGACATATTGGTTATGGCATAAGAGAATTTGTCATGTAAAGTTTAATAGCATTGTGGAAATCAATACAACTAAGGCAGTAAGAGATTTACCTAAGATTGGTAACCCTCACAATCCGGTATGTAAGGAATGTCAATTTGGAAAACAAGTTAGAGCAACTTTCAAGAGTATTCTAGAGAAGTCTAACAATGTTCTTGATTTAATTCATACTGATTTATGTGGTCCAGTAAGAAATAGAAGTATACAAGGACATAGGTATTTTATGCCAATCATTGATGATTATTCTAGAATGTGTTGGGTTACTTTTCTTAGGGAAAAAATTGAAGCATTTGGGAAATTCAAACTATCCAAGGTCATGGTAGAAAATGAAACCGACAAGAAAACCAAATCTTTGAGATCAGATCAAGGAGGTGAATTCAGATCTAAGGAATTTAATAGACTCTATGAAGTGAATGGGATCAAAAGACAGTTATCAGCACACCGGACACCCCAACAGAATGGAGTTGTGGAAAGGTAAAACAAAACTATCTTGGATGCAGCCAGAAGTATGATATCAAAAGAAAATCTACCTCATATATACTGGAGAGAAGCGGTCAATACAATAATTTATACATTCAATAGAGTTCACATCAGAGGTCAAACTGGTAAGACCCCTCATGAACTATGGTTTGGTAGTACTCCTACTCTTAAATATTTCATAATATTTGGAAGTAAATGCTATATTAGAAGAGATGACTATATTGGCAAATTTGATCCTAGAAGTGATGAAGGAATATTTCTTGGTTATTCATCTAAGAGCAAGGTATATAGTTTTGTTAACAAGAGATTGGAGAAAATTGTTGAGAGTGTGAATGTGAAGATTGATGAACAGTTTAGAGGAAATGCAATGTACACAGACCCTAAACCGGCAATAGAGATAATCACAAATGAACCTACTATGAATAAACTAGTAAAGAATGGTGATCCAGTTACATCAGCATCATCTGAGGATTCAACTATCACTGAAGAACAACAACAAGTAAAAACACCCTGGTATGTAATTGGAAACAAATTTCAAGGAGTTATGACTAGAGGAAGATTGGCAAATGAAGAGATATGTCTTATTTCTCAAATTGAACCTACATCAATTAATGAGGCATGTGAAGATAAGTATTTGATTAAAGCTATGCAAGATGAATTCGAACAAATTGAAAGAAATAACACTTATTCATTAGTTCCCTAGCCTAAAGACAAAAATGTAATTGGAACTAAATGGGTTTTTAGAAATAAACTTAATGAAGATGGTAAGGTAATCAGAAACAAAGAAATATCAGTGTGTAAGGGATATTGACAGAAAGAAGGAATTGATTACAATGAAACCATTGCACCCATAGCCAGAATTGAGGCAGAAAAACTTTTATTAGCTTTTGTAACACACAAGAACTACAAAGTATATCAAATGGATATTAAATGTGCATTTCTAAATGGATATCTTGAAGAAGAAGTTAATATTGAACATCCTTATGGATTTTGTTTGACAGATAACAACGACATGGTTTGCAGGTTAAAGAAAGCTTTATATGGATTGAAACAAGCTCCTAGAACTTGGTATGCTACATTGGACAAATATCTTTAGAAGCTTGGATACACTAAAGGTAATGCTGACAACAATCTATACTACAAAGTAACTAATGATGACATCTTGGTTATTGAAGTTTTTGTTGATGATATAATCTTTGGAGGAGAAGATGGATTGTGTAAAGACTTTTCTAATAAAATGTAGCAAGAATTTGAAATGTCTATGATTGGAGAGATAAAAAAATTTAGGATTGCATATTTCACAGACTGATAAAGGTATATTCCTATGACAATCTAAGTATTTGAAGGAATTACTAAAGAAATTTGGCATGGAAAACTATAAACTGGTAAGCACGCCTATGACTACAACTGATAAATTATCTTTGAAGGATGAATCAACACCTGTTAATCCAACTAGATACAAGTCTATGATAGGAGGTTTACAGTATTTGACACAAACAAGACCTGATATTATGAATGCAGTATGTATTGTTTCAAGATTTTAGAGTAATCCTAAAGAAAATCATGAATCAGTAGTGAAAAGTATTTTCCGGTACCTACATGGCACTACAAATATTGGTTTATGGTATCCTAGAGATGAAAATTTTGACTTATGTGCATACACAAATGCTAATTGGGCAGGAGATGTGGATGACATAAAAAGCACCATCGGCAGAGCATTTTTTCTTGGTACTAGACTAATTTCATGGTTGAGCAAGAAACAGAGTTGTACAAGTCTATTAATAGCAGAATCAAAATATGTTGCAGCAACAACTAATTGTACACAGGTATTATAGATCAAACAAATGTTGAAGGACATAAAGGTAAAACACAAGGAACCTATAACTATTTACTGTGATAATATGGCAGCAATTGATATATCAAAGAACCTAATATTTCACTCAAAGATTAAACATGTTTCTATCAAATTCAATTTTCTAAAAGAGAATGTTGATGCAAAAGAAGTGAAATCGGTGTATGTGAATACTAAAGAGTAGATTTCTTATATTTTTACAAAGCCTTTGCCTAAGGAAACTTTTGAATATCTCAGAGAACAACTTGGAGTCCTACCTCCACCGGTAGAGACTTAGATAGTTGATGTTTGTCATCAAGAGGTAGAATTAACATAGAAATCTTTTATTCTGGCTTGGATGAGGAGAGCTACTTCTCAGGGGGAGTAGTTTGTATAATAAGTTGGTATTTTGTTTTTAATCTATTTTTTTGTAATGGTTTGGCATTTGATGTCAAAGGGGGAGAGATTGATATGAAAAAACACATTATCCCTTGGGAGAGACATTGTTACTTTTGGGAGAGATTATTGGAGAGATTAATTACTCTCTGTATCTGTATTTTGATTTCTAGTTAATGATCTCTTTGGGAGATTGTTGGTTTTTGGTTTTTTACATTTCTGTTTAGGCACTTTGACAGTTTTTCCATCTTGTGTTGTCATTAATGCCAAAGGGGGAGATTGTTGGTATTTTGGATATGGTGATATGGTGATGTGGTTTTGTCATTGATGTCAACACGTGTCATCACTTGTCAACACTTATCAGCACTTGGAGATCTTTGATTATGTTCACCAGCAAGTCAGAGACTTATGCACAGTCACCTATATTTGGTTCACCGACAGGTTATATTAGAAGTAAGTATGAAAGTAAAGCACCCTTTAAATGTTTTAACTATAATAAGATTGGTCATATGGCTTTTAGATGTCTTGGTAGACATGCAAGATTAAGAGAAGAAGCTAAGAGAACATATAAGCCTAACCCTGATTATAAGAAATACAATTTTAAGAAGAATAGAGACAAATCTTGTTATTATGCTGATGAAGAAGTTACTAATGATTTTGATGAGGAACTGACAGACAATGGATGGGATTTTGATGCTATAACCGAAGATGAACCGACACCTACTGTTCAATTGGTAGAGCAGGCCCTAGCAGCTAAAGTTGAAGATAAAGATGAATAAATTATTGATTCAGGGTGTTCACATCACATGACTGGTGATAATAGTAAATTCTTAACCTTTTAGGATTACAATGGAGGTTTAGTAAGATTTGGAGATGATAAAGCTTGTTTGATCAAAGGAAAAAGCACTATATCTTTTGATAGTAAGCACAATACTAATAATGTTTACTATGTTGAAGGTTTGAAGCATAATCTTTTGAGTGTTGGTCAATTAGATGAGAAAGAATTTCAATTACAATTCAACAATGGTAAATGCAAAATCTTAAATAAAATTGGCTTGGAAATTGTCACCGGTAATCAGACTAGAGGTAATATCTTTCATTTGAACAACAATGAGAAAGCATGTTTGATTGCACATATTGGTGAAAGTTGGATATGGCATAACAGAAATTGTCATGTAAATTTTGATTGGATTGTGAAAATTAGTACAACTAAGGAAGTAAGAGATTTACCTAAGATTGGTAAGCCTCACAATCCGATATGTAAGGAATAACAATTTGGAAAATAAGTTAGAGCAAGTTTCAAGGGTATTCCAGAGAAGTCTAACAATGTTCTTCATTTAATTCATCCTAGTTTATGTGGTCTAGCAAGAACTAGTAGTATACAAGGAGATAGGTATTTTATGCTATTCATTGATGACTATTCTAGAATGTGTTGGGTTACTTTTCTTAGGGAAAAATCTGAAGCATTTGGCAAATTCAAACTATCCAAGGTGATGGTAGAAAATGAAACCAGCAAAAAAATCAAATGGTTGAGATCAAATAAAGGAGGTGAATTCACATCTAAGGAATTTAATACAATCTGTGAAGTGAATGGGATCAGAAGACAGTTATCAAGACTCTAGACACCCCAGCAGAATGGAGTTGTGGAAAGGAAAAATAGAACTATCTTAGATGCAGTCAGAAGTATGATATCAAAAGAAAATCTACCTTATAATATATACTGGAGAGAATTGATCAATACAAAAGTTTATACATTCAATAGAGTTCACATCAGAGGTGAAACTGGTAAGACCCCTCATGAATTATGGTTTGGTAATACTCCTACTCTTAAATATTTCAGAATATTTGGAAGTAAATGCTATATTAGAAGAGATGAGTATATTGGAAAATTTGATCCTAGAAGTGATGAAGGAATATTTCTTGGTTATTCATCTAAGAGAAAGGCATATATATGTTTTAACAAGAGACTGCAAAAAATTGTTGAGAGTACGAATGTGAAGATTGATGAACAGTTTAGAGGAAATTAAAGGTATACAGACCTTGAATCGGCAATAGAGATAATCACAAATGAACCTACTATGAATACAGTAGTACAGAATGGTGATCCAGTTACACCAGGATCATCTGAGGATTTAACAGACACAGGAAAATAGAAGCAAATAAAAACACCCCGATATGTAAGATTGAATCATTCTGAAGATCAGAATTCAGGAAGTTTTGAGTAGAGGAAGATTGGCAAATGAAGAGGTATGTCTTATTTCTCAAATTGAACCTACATCAACTAATGAGGCATGTGAAGATAAATATTGGATTAAAGCTATGGAAGATGAATTGGAACAAATTGAAAGGAATAACACTTGGTCTTTAGTTCCCAGCCTAAAGACAAAAATGTTATTGGAACTAAATGGGTTTTTAGAAATAAACTTAATGAAGATGGTAAGGTAATCAAAAACAAAGGAAGATTAGTGTGTAAGAGATATTCATAGAAAGAAGGAATTGATTACAATGAAACCTTTGCACTGGTAGCCAGAATTGAGGCAGGCAGACTTTTATTGGATTTTGTAGCACACAAGAACTACAAAGTATATCAAATGGATGTTAAATGTGTATTTCTGAATGGAGATCTTGAATAAGAAGTTTATCTTGAACAACCTAATGGATTTTCTTTGACAGATAACAAAGACATGGTTTGCAGGTTAAGGAAAGATTTATATGGATTGAAACAAGCTCCTATAGCTTGGTATGCTACATTGGAGAAATATTTTTTGAAGCTTAAATACACTAAAGGTAATGCTAACAACAATCTATACTACAAAGTAACTAATGATGACATCTTGGTTATTGAAGTTTTTTTTATGATATAATCTTTGGAGGAGAAGATGAATTGTGTAAAGACTTTTCTAACAAAATGCAGCAAGAATTTGAAATGTCTATAATTGGAGAGATAAAATTCTGTTTAGGATTGCATATTTCACAGACTGATAAAGGTATATTCCTATGTCAATCTAAGTACTTGAAGGAATTACTAAAGAAATTTGGCATGGAAAACTATAAACTGATAAGCACACCTATGTCTACAACTGATAAATTATCTTTGAAGGATGAATCAACACCTATTAATCTGACTAGATACAAGTCTGTGATAGGAGGTTTGTTGTATTTGACACAAACAAGACCTGATATTATGAATGTAGTATGTATTGTTTCAAGATTTTAGAGTAATCCTAAAGAAATTCATGAATGAGCAGTGAAATGAATTTTCCATTACCTACATGGCACTACAAATCTTGGTTTATGGTATCCTAGAGATAAAAATTTTGACTTATGTGCATACACAGATGCTAATTGGTCAGAAGATATGGATGATATAAAAAGAACCACTGGTGGAGCATTTTTTATTGGTAGCAGAGTAATTTCATGCTTGAGCAAGAAACAGAGTTGTACAAGTCTATCAATAGCAGAATCAGAATATTTGTGCAGCACCAACTAATTGTACACAGGTATTATGGATCAAACAAATGTTGAAGGACATAAAGGTAAAATGCAAGGAACCTATAACTATTTATTGTGATAATATGGCAACAATTGATATATCAAAGAACCCGATATTTCACTCTAAGACTAAACATGTTTCTATCAAATTCAGTTTTCTAAAAGAGAATGTTGAAGTAAAAGAAGTGAAATCGGTTTATGTGAACACTAAAGAGCTGATTGCTGATATTTTTACAAAGCCTTTGCCTAACGAACCTTTTGAATATCTCAGAGAACAACTTGGAGTCCTACCTCCACGGGTAGAGACTTAGACAGTTTATGTTTTGTCATCAATAGGCAGAATTAACATAGAAATCTTTTATTTTGGCTTTGATGAGGAGAGCTACTTCTCAGGGGGAGTAGTTGGTATAATAAGTTGGTATTTTGTTTTTAATCTGGTTTTTTGTAATGCTTTGTCATTTGATGTCAAATGGGGAGAGATTGATATGGAAAAAAACATTATCCCTTGGGGGAGAGTTTGTTACTTTAGGGAGAGATTGTTGGAGAGATTGATTACTCTCTGTATCTGTATTTTAATTTCTGGTTAATGCATTAATCTTTACCAATACTACAATTATCTGATAAAACTGTCTACCAACATAAAGTTTGGTTTACCGACATTAAGCATTAAGTTTTGGTTAAGTTAATTTTGTTTGAAATTATTGGAAAATTGATTCATCCCCCCTCTCAGTTGTCTCCGGGACCTAACAATTTGCATCAGAGCCTAGTCATCTTTTTGCAGAAGTTTAGCAGCTTGAGGAGATCCAATGCCTTCTAACTATTTCAGGAAGGACAGTCTGAAACTTGATGGAACTAACTATGGCATATGGAAGCTCAGGATGGAGACATATTTGAATTACATTGGAAAGGACATATGGAATGTTACAAAGAATGGCTATACTGCTCCTACTCAAAGTCAACCTAATCCACCTAACTTGGTTAAGATGAAGAAAATGATTGCAAAGAAAGAGAAGCACTTTTGAGTGCATTGTCAGATCAGCAAGTCATGGGATTGTTAGATAGATCTACTGCTAAAGCTATTTGGGACAAACTAGAAACATTGAATGAAGGAGATTCCACAGTCAAAATTGCAAAACTTGAATGCTTCTAGGTTAGGTATGAAAGTCTGAAAATGCAAGAAGAAGAAAGAATTTTTGCTTTTACTAAAAGAGTAAATGAAATTGTTTTGGGTATACAATGTTGTGGAGGAACCTTAAGTGAAGATGAGATTGTTTCTACAATTTTAAGAGCTTTGCCACCAGCATATAAAATCAAATTTACTGCTATAAATGAATTGAGAACAATGCCTAATTCATCATTATCTAGAGACACCTTGCTTGGAAAACTTTCATCTTTTGAACTTGAGGAATTTGGTCCTATTACTACTATTAAGATATATCTAGCTTTCAAGGCATCATCATCATCTGATAAATCTGATTGGAAAGCCTTCTATGCAAGATAACTTTAAGAAAGTGGGAGAGAAAATGAAGAACTTTATGAACTTGAAGTACTGTTTGCAAGGAAAATGCCTAAAGGTCCAATTAGAAGTAAGTATGAAAGTAAAGCACCCTTTAAATGTTTTAATTGTAATAAGATTGGTCATATGGCTTCTAGATGTCATGGTAGACATGCAAGATTAAGAGAAGAAGCTAAGAGAACATATAAGCCTAACTCTAATTATCAGAAATACAATTTTAAGAAGAATAGAGACAAATCTTGTTATTATGTTGATGAAGGAGTTACTGATGATTCTGATGAGGAACCAACAGACAATGGATGGCTTTTTTTTGCTATAAAAGAAGATTAACCGACACCTACTATCCAACCGGTAGAGCATGCCCTGGCAGCTAAAGTTGAAGATAAGGATGAATGGATTATTGATTTAGGATGTTCACATCACATGACTGTTGATAAGAGTAAATTCTTAACCGTTCAGGATTACAATGGAGGTTTAGTAAGATTTAGAGATGATAAAGCTTGTTTGATCAAAGGAAAAGGAACTATATCTTTTGATGGTAGGCACAATACTGATAATGTTTACTATGTTGAAGGTTTCAAGCATAATCTTTTGAGTGTTGGTCAATTAGTGGGGAAAGGATTTCAATTACAATTCAACAATGCTAAATGCAAAATTTTAAACAGATCTGGTTTGGAAATTGCCACCGGTAATCAGACTAGAGGTAATATATTTCATTTGAACAAGAATGAGAAAGCATGTTTGATTGCACATATTGATGAAAGTTTGTTATGGCATAACAGAATTTGTCATGTAAATTTTGATTGCATTGTGAAAATTAGTACAACTAAGACAGTAAGAGATTTACCTAAGATTGTTAAGCCTCACAATCTGATATGTAAGGAATGTCAATTTGGAAAACAAGTTGGAGCAACTTTCAAGAGTATTCCAGAGAAGTATAACAATGTTCTTGATTTAATTTATACTAATTTATGTGGTCCAGCAAGAACTAGAAGTATCCAAGCAGATAGGTATTTTATGCTAATCTTTGATGACTATTCTAGAATGTGTTGGGTTACTTTTCTCAGGAAAAAAATTGAATCATTTTTGAATTTCAAACTATCCAAGGTGATGGTAGAAAATGAAACCGGCAAGAAAATCAAATGTTTGAGATCAAATCAAGGAGGTGAATTCACATATAAGGAATTTAATACATTCTTTGAAGTGAATGGGATTTGAAGACAGTTATCAGCAACAAGGACACCCCAGCAGAATGGAGTTGTGGAAAGAAAAACAGAACTATCTTGGATGCAGCCAGAAGTATGATATCAAAAGAAAATCAACCTCATATATACTGAAGAGAAGCGGTCAATACAACAGTTTATACATTCAATAAAGTTCACATCAGAGGTGAAACTAGTAAGACCCCTCATGAATTATGGTTTCCTAATACTCCTACTCTTAAATATTTCAGAATATTTGGAAGTAAATGCTATATTAGAAGAGATGAGTATATTGGGAAATTTGATCCTAGAAGTGATGAAGGAATATTTCTTGGTTATTCATCTAAGAGCAAGACATATAGATGTTTTAACAAGAGATTGCAAAAAATTGTTGAGAGTGAGAATGTGAAGATTGATGAATAGTTTAGAGCAAATTCAAGGTACACAGACCCTGAACCGGCAATAGAGATAATCACAAATGAACCTACTATGAATACACTGGTACAAAATGGTGATCCAGTTACACCGGCATCATCTGAGGATTCAACAGTAACTAAAGAACAGTAGCAAGTAAAAACACCCCAGTATGTAAGATTGAATCATTTTACAGATCAGATAATTGGAAATAAATTTCAAGGAGTTATGACTAGACAAAGATTGGCAAATGAAGAGGTATGTCTTATTTCTCAAATTGATACTACATCAATTAATGAGGCATGTGAAGATAAATATTGGATTAAAGCTATGGAAGATGAATTGGAGCAAATTGAAAGGAATAACACTTGGTCATTAGTTCCCCGACCTAAAGACAAAAATGTAATTGGAACTAAATGGTTTTTTAGAAATAAACTTAATGAAGATGGTAAGGTAATCAGAAACAAAGGAAGATTAGTGTGTAAGGGATATTCACAGAAAGAAAGAATTGATAACAATAAAACCTTTGCACCGGTAGCCAGAATTGAGGCAGATAGACTTTTTTTGGCTTTTGTAGCAGACAAGAAGTACAAACTATATCAAATGGATGCTAAATGTGCATTTTTTAATGTAGATCTTGAAGAAGAAGTTTATATTGAACAAACTAATGGATTTTCTTTCATAGATAACAAAGACATGGTTTGCAGGTTAAGGAAAGCTTTATATGGATTGAAACAAGCTCCTAGGGCTTGGTATGCTACATTGGACAAATATCTTTTGAAGCTTGGATACACTAAAGGTAATGCTGACAACAATCTACACTACAAAGTAACTAATGATGACATCTTAGTTATTTAATTTTTGTTGATGATATAATCTTTGGAGGAGAAGATGGATTGTGTAAAGAATTTTCTAACAAAAGGCAGCAAGAATTTGAAATATCTATGATCGGAGAGATAAAATTAATTTTAGGATTGCAGATTTCATAGACTGATAAAGGTATATTCCTATGTCAATCTAAGTACTTGAAGGAATTACTAAAAATATTTGGAATGGAAAACTATAAACTGCTAAGCACACCTATGACTAAAACTAATAAATTTAGCTTTGAAGGAAGAATCAACACATGTTAATCTGACTAGATACAAGTCTATGCTAGGAAGTTTACTATATTTGACACAAACAAGACTTGATATTATGAATGTAGTATGTATTGTTTCAAGATTTTAGAGCAATCCTAAAGGAAATCATGAATCAGTAGTGAAAAGGATTTTCCAGTACCTACATGGCACTACAAATCTTGGCTTATGGTATCCTAGAGAGTAAAATTTTGACTTATGTCCATACACAAATGCTAATTGGGTAGGAGATGTGGATGACAGAAAAAGCACCACCGATGGAGCATTTTTTCTTGGTAGCAGAGTAATTTCATGGTTGAGAAAGAAACAAAGTTGTACAAGTCTATCAATAGTAGAATCAGAATATGTTGCAGCAGCAACTAATTGTACATAGGTAATATGGATCAAACAAATGTTGAAGGACATAAAGGTAAAATTCAAGGAACCTATAACTATTTAATGTGATAATATGGCAGCAATTGATATATCGAAGAACCCGATATTTCACTCTAAGGTTAAACATGTTTCTATCAAATTCAATTTTCTAAAAGAGAATGTTGAAGCAAAAGAAGTGAAATTGGTTTATGTGAATACTAAAGAGCACATTGCTGATATTTTTACAAAGCCTTTGCCTAAGGAACCTTTTGAATATCTCAGAGAACAACTTGGAGTCCTACCTCCACCGGTAGAGACTTAGACAGTTGATGTTTGTCATCAACTGGCAGAATTAACATAGAAATCTTTTATTCTGGCTTTGATGAGGAGAGCTACTTCTCATGGGGAGTAGTTGGTATAATAAGTTGGTATTTTGTTTTTAATCTGGTTTTTTGTAATGCTTTGGCATTTGATGTCAAAGGGGGAGAGATTGATATGGAAAATTGCATTATCCCTTGGGGGAGAGATTGTTACTTTTGGGAGAGATTTTTGGAGAGATTTATTACTCTCTATATCAGTATTTTGATTTCTCGTTAATGATATGTTTGGGAGATTGTTGGTTTTTTGTTTTTGGCATTTATGTTTTGGCACTTTGATGGTTTTTCCATCTTGTGTTGCCATCAATGCCAAAGGGGTAGATTGTTGGTATTTTGGATATGGTGATATGGTTTTCTCATTGATGTCAGCACCTTTCATCACTTGTCAACACTTATCAGCACTTGGAGATCTTTGATTATGTTCACCGGCAAGTCAGAGACTTATGCATAGTCACCGGCATTTGGTTCACCAGCAGGTTATATTATTCACCGACACTTGGAATGACTTGAAGACTACTTGGTTATGTGGATGACATTATTTGATCACTTGGTTTTTGTGATTTTGTTATTTCTTTATTCAGGTTTGCATATTTGTTGTTACTGACAAATAGGTCCAAGTTATGCACCAGCAGGCATATCTATTCTAGATCAACATGGCACATTATGGAGATGATTTATTATTATTGTAATTACATTGAGCCGACATCATGCATCGGATATTGATTTATTTATTTGTAATTGATTTTATTATAATATCTTTTAGTGAGCCGACCTATTCAATTGGTCTTAGGTTATGGTATAAATGTAAGATCTCATTTGTGAGATCGATATGCAATTGGAAAAAGAATTGTAATAAGGTATATGCAAAAATAAGCAAATCTACACATGCAAACATTATTTGAAGGTTGAAGGAATTTCTTTTGTGGAGGCAATCAAAACTAATCTGGTACTGAATCCAACATATGAAGATGCTATTTTATGCAGTACATTACCGTTGGATTTAACCATCCAATTGTAGTCAGTGTGACTCTCATTTTGTGATTGAGTAGTGAGCTCTACACGACTGGCCTTTCTACATGTGCAGAATCCATATTGTACACACATACTATCTGCAGTAGTATCATTTGATTGTGGGTAAGGCTTCCCATCGTGGTTTTTCCCCTTACAAGGTTTTCATCTACAAATATTTGTGTTATGTGTTGTTGATGTTATTGTCTTTTTGTTTCATGCATTAATCTTTACCGGTACTGCAATTATCTAATAAAACTATCTACTGACATAAAGTTTGGTTTACCGGCATTAAGCATTAAGTTTTGGTTATGTCATTTTGGTTGAAATTATTGAACAACTGATTCACCCCCCCTCTCAATTGTCTCTGAGACCTAACAATTAGATCAATAACCAAATCACCAAAACCAATTGTCCAAACCATATCTTCAACATAATGAAGTAATCTTGAGATGATAACAAGTCATCCTCTGTGTCGGTGAACAATATGACCTGTCGGTGAACCAAATATTGGTGAGTGTCCATAAGTCGCTGAACATAACCAAATATCTCCAATGCTGATAAGTGTTGAGAAGTGTTGACATCAATGACAAAAATAATGCAGCAAATCCATAATACCAACAAAGATCTGATTAAAATCAGGGAGTCTAAGATAAGGTAGTTCTGCTACTTTTTGTTTCAACAATTCAAATCCCTTATCTACTGGACTAGTCCACTTAAACTGACATTTCATTCCTCCCTTAATGGTATTCAATATAGGTACACATATATATATAAATCCTCTAATAAAATTCCTATAGAAATAAGATAACCCATGAAAAATTCTCACATCTCCTATTGACTTAGGAGTAGGCCAATTAACTATTGCATCTACCTTTGTTGGATCCATTTTCAAACAACCTTGAGAAAATACAAAACTATGATATACTAATTCAGTTTTTAAGAGCTCACACTTGTCTAAGTGTATCATCAACTTTTCTTGATGTATCTTCCTCAAGACCTAATCCAAATGTCTTAAATGCTCCTCCCTTAACCTGCTAAAAATCAGAATGTCATCAAGATAAAAAATCACAAATTTACCAATAAACTTTGCAAGCACTTTATTCATGAGTCTCATGAAGGTGCTAGGTGCATTTGTGAGCCCAAAGGGCATCACCAACCATTCATAGAGCCCCTAATTGGTCTTAAAGGTTGTTGTCCACTCATCTCTAGGTCTGATCCTTATCTGATGGTAGCTTGACTTCAAATCCACCTTTGAAAAGTAACAAGCTCCTCCTAGGTAGTCCATTAGGTCCTCAATTCTTGGCATTGGAAACTGGTATATGATAGTAATCTTATTGATAGCTCTTGAGTCGGTGCACGTTCTCCAATTTCCATCCTTCTTTGGTACCAAAATAGTAGGTATTTCACATGGGCTTATACTCTTCTTTATCAATCCCTTATCTAGCAATTCATGCACTTGTCTTGCTATTTCTTCATTTTGAGTTGGTGTCATTTTGTAAGAATCTTTCTTTGCCAAGGTAACTCCCGGTATGAGGTCTATCTGATGGTTCACATCTCTGTATGGGGGTAAAGCATCTAGTATTTTATTCACCACTATGTCTTTGTACCAGTTCAACAAGTTTTCCACTTCTTGAGGTACTATCAGTTTAGGTTCAGACTTTGCCTCTTCTTTTGGTTTCACTATGATGGCATATCCTTGGTTCCCCTCGTGCTTTAACTCTTTTAGGAACTCCTTCCCACTAAGTAGCATAACATTGGATCCTACATGTCTTTCTTCTCCCAGAACAACCAAAGGATCCATTTGGATCTTCCTTCCTTCCTTGGTGATAACATAAGAATTCTTCTCCCCATCATGTATGGCTTTGACATTATATTGCTAAGGGCGTCCAAGAAACAAATGACATGCATCTATAGGTAGTATATGACATAGTACTCTATCTTTATAGTCTCCAATTTCAATATCTATCCAAGCTTGCTCATCAACTAGCACATGTTGTCCTTTACTCAACCATGATACCTTATAAGGATTGGTGTGTGGCAACCTTTTCAACTTGACTTTGTCTACCATCTCAACTGCTACAATGTTCTCAGTAGACCCTGAATCCACTATGACCTTACAAATATTACCATATGATCTACAAGTGGTTTCGAAGAGTGTCTTCCTTTGAGTAGGTTCTTGAGCCTACGGTACCTTCAACAAGGTCCTCCTTAACATCAAGTTCTCTCCATCTAAAACTAGTCCGGCTTTACTTATTGGTGAGGTAACACTT
Source organism: Cryptomeria japonica (assembly GCF_030272615.1). Classification (NCBI taxonomy): domain Eukaryota; kingdom Viridiplantae; phylum Streptophyta; class Pinopsida; order Cupressales; family Cupressaceae; genus Cryptomeria; species Cryptomeria japonica. The sequence continues at coordinate 577,969,460 of NC_081405.1, forward strand.
TGATTATCTTCCTCCTACACCAATTGTGTTCTTCTTTCACCTGTATAAGAACTTGATGTCTTTTCAGGACACCGGTTCATTGTGTGACCCACTTGATGACATTGAAAGGATTTACCGATGTAGACTGTGGGTCCTCTTCCTTGAGTACCAAATCTACCCCTATAGTTGTTTCTTCCTCTAGAGTTGCCTCTAAATGGACCATTCTTGCTAAAGTTATCTCCACTTTGTTCAAACTGATTGCTTTCTTCATTCTTTCTAGAGTTATGACCCCTTCCAAAGGTTCCTCTTCCTCTGAATCCTTTACCACCTATGCCTCTTTGATTGAACTCACTTTTCCTCTTGATCTTGTCCTCTACCCTCAAAGACAACTAAAAACACTTATGGACTATCTTAGGTGCCAACATGCTGATTTCATCTTGAATGTTTTGTCTTAGGCCATTTAGGTATCATGCTACCTTCTCCACTTCTTCTTGTTTCTTTGCTCTTAGAGTTAGTTTGTTGAACTCCTCTATATAAGAACTCAATCCATGTCTTTTTGCTTCAAACTCATCAATTTCTTGTGTAACTGCACCTCATAATCTAGTGGAAGGAATTGGGTTTTGATTCTAATCTTCATTCTCTCCTAGGAGTTGATCTTCTTTCTCTCAGTTTGTTCCTTTTCATCTTGCATCATGTTCCACCATACTAGAGTTGATCCTTTCAACTTGGTCTTAGCCATATTGACCCTCCTTTCTTCTGCAATCTCCTTGTATTCAAAATGATTGTTCAAAGCTTCTATCCAATCCAATAGCTCTTCTCCATTTAGGCTTCCATAGTAGACTGGTAAACCATCTATGTCATCTTTGTTGAGTGATTTAAGCGCATCCAAGAACATTTGTTGATATTTCTCCAACTCCTTCTTTTCTACCACCACTCCTATCACATCTGCATCTTCATCATCATTTTCATCACCCCACTCCGTGATCTTTCCCTTACCTTTCCTGGTGTCTTTCTCCCGGGCTTCACTAAGCATGTCTTGGACCATCTTTCTAATGGCCTCTTGACTCATTGGCTTAGGTGGCATGTTACTAGCTTTTGATTCTACCTCTTGGTCTGACATATACCACTTTTTTAAATCAAGTGGCTCTGATACCAATCTGATGTAGAGGGGGAATGCTCACTCCTACCAGTTTAGCTAATTCTTACCAGTTGTCTAGGAAGTCTCTTGAAGCATCCAATAGTTCCACTCTTCCCAACCTTTCAAAGGTTGTAGGGTTCACCCTAACTGACCTTCCTAAGGTCCTTAGACTAGGTGTCCTCCCCTTGTTTATTGAGTACCCAATACTCTTTGATTGGGACCTTCCAACTCAACACTTTCCTTAAGAGCCTACCCTCTCTACCACAGGATCTTCATTACACATGACCAACACATTCAGGGATGATTTTCCTTAGTTATCCAACCCTAAACCTTCATTTATGGACCTTGGTGCTTACCGGTTACATGCTTTAGGTCCAATTTTCCTTTTCTAAGTCTATCGATGGACCTAGTCCAATTAGCCCTACTGGTGAGGTATTTTGCACTTATCTTCTGGTAGCCTGATTACCAATATAAACTTTTTATCTTCCTAGATACCCTTATGGAAGTTTCATACAATATCTCAGAATTAGATCTAGGTTTGGTCGCTAACCATCCTAACCCTTTTTAGGCCTAATTCCTCCTTTTAAGCCTAGAAAATAGGGTTTTTTCCCAAATGCCTTCACCAGTCTGATTACTCAAGGATTCTAATTATTTTTCTAGGTTTGACACCCATAAGGATTTACAATCCAACTTGGAACCAAATCCATCCAATAGATTTACCCATCTAGGGCCTGTTGTCTATGAATCCCTTTACTTGCCAACTCAACGTGCCAAGTCTAGGGTATGGTGGCAAAACTGGAGATCAACCTCCCTTGACTCAAAAACAAATTGAAAACATAATATATAAGGCTTCCTAGCATTCCACAATGTTTCAGTCTTTGGTTCTACCATGGAATCTAGGTTTGAGCCATGAAGTCTTCAAACCCATGTTTCAAGGTCTCTAGGACCCGTCTGCACAAAAATGTACAAAACTTGCAAACAATATCACTTCAAAACCTTAAATCACCATGAAATGAAAGATATTATGGGTCACATTAGAGGATGTGTACAGGATATTATGAATGTCGATCCATGGGGATCTCATAATCTATGACCGAGAGGGAGATAGGGATGCACAAAGACAAGTCTTTGGAGATCCATATCTTGAGTTGAGACTAGGACATCTGAGCTAGAAGGTGATGGCTAGTAGTGGAAAAGAAATGGCAGATGTGGTGGGAGGGATCATCAGTGGTTATCTATGTCTAGACAGGGTGACAAGAGGCTTGGCTATTAGATGGGGATTAACATTAGAGATCCTACTCATGGAGAGGAGGAGGTTTGCATAGGGACCTTGCATATTAGCACATCTATATCATGAGTTCCATCATTTTGTGTACATCAATGGCTATGGATTTGGATGTGGGATGATAGTTCTATAAGTATGGGTGTATGAGCACATAGTTGTGAGTAGGCCTATACATTTTAGGTTCAGAGGCATCGGGTAGGCATATGTTTACCTATATAGCATGATCACATCCAAGTCATGGATTAGGAAGTTAGAGTACTGATAGAGAGTGATAGATGATGTAGACAACATTATATGGAGGCCATACTTAGACTGTGAGGCCCGGGAGAAGAATTCTATAGAGATACCATTTTGTTTTAGGAGCAGATATCTGGTTGGCCAGAAACCTTACATATTAGATAGGTACTTGACTGATAGGGTATGCAGACAATTTCACAGAAAGAAGAGGATGTCATGGGGTTTGGGTAAGTTTCCTGTACAGTGAGAGAGCAAAGTCGGTGGGGGCATATTTTGTCATACGATGCGTTTGTGATGCAGTTTGAGCACCTATTATCGATGCCTTGGGACATGTTATCAGATATTATCGTTGTTGGGATGGATGAAGAGTATACAACATATTTTGCAACACATCCATTCTCGAGACTAACTGATCATGGTGAGCCCATATTCATAGAGAATGATGATGATGATGACGAGGATGGAGGTGGAGGTGAGGGGGAATTTGGAGGGTGGTTAGAGACAAAGGTGGACAAAGGGATGAGGGGAGAGAAGAGGGTGTTGGGGGAGGTGGGAATGCAGGATAGGGAGGCAGACCACCGAGGCCACCTAGAGGGAGAGGAGGATAGGTCCTATAATTTCCTAGATATATATAGGGATAGGGACATAGGCAGGGATGGGGATAGGGTGGATGGGGATAGGGCATGCCACAATAGAGAGGATAAGAAGAGGATCCCAGAGAGGAGATGAGGAGGAGGAGGATGAGGTACTCATACTACAAGAGCTCACAATAGGGCATGCTAATGAGATGAATGTTCTTGAGAGAGAGGTGACTCAATTGAGGCGACATCTGACATATCTGCAATGGGAGAGGAATGAGGCCATCTAGAGGTATACTGGTATAGAGGATACCTTGAGGGTGGTTATGGTGATAGCAGCAAGAGACACAACATCTAAGATTTCTTTTTGTCTCTAGGTAGGGGATGAGATAGCCTACTCGAGGAGTGTGTACTCTTCCATAGTACCTCCTGAGAAGAGAGTAGGGAGTTATAGAAGAGTTTCATGTTGTACTACCACTACTATCAGGGATAGGAGGAGATAATCCAATGGCAGAGTCATGGGTCCACCCACACGACCAAGAGGAAGGGAGAGATGAGGAGATCCAAGGGTTGGGTCTTCACGATCTTAGATTCCTTTGAGGCTTGTTGTCTCTAAGGGAGGTTCTTCATCGTAGCTCTCTTGGATCCATTTTGTATTAGTTTTTTGTATGATGATATAGACACCTACAGGTGATTTGGTATACATATATGGTATTGACATCATTGTATCATGACACATTATTTTTGGATATATGTATGAGATGACTCATTCCATGAATTAGATATATGCATGTGTTCCTATGTGATGTACATGATATTCTTACATGATTTATGTAGCTATTATGATGATGCAATCTTATGTATGCATGTGTTATTATAATGATTATGATGTGTGGATGCATATATGTACATGATGGAAAAGATTATTTTTTTTGTTTCTTTTATGTTTTCTTGATCCAAATGTGAACATGTACTAAATGTAGATGGATGTATGATAATGATGTGCAATGATTATTTACAGGATGGAATGCATTATGTGTTATTTTTGTCTTTTTTTTGTTTTTAAATGAGAATGAAAATTCTTATGTGATATGCTAACGAGTGGTGTGTGCAGGATGTGTTGGCATTATGACTTCTATATGTATGCATGAAATGAGATTTGCCAACATGTGATGATGTGGGTGCAAACTATATGAAATGCAAATTTTTTTGTCGTGTCATTATACTCAATAATATAATAGTAGCCTACAAGGATTCAAGAAAAGGAAGATAGAGGACAACCCAGAAAGGGGGATGGAAGATAGAAGATATAGAAATGAAAGAGCTTCTTGTGCTTTACCATCATTGAGGTTTATTATGGTAATTAGGTTAAATGACAATCTAGGAATAGGTTCAACCTAGAAAATCATTGTACTTGTTTGCATGGAGACTAGGAAGTCACAAACAAGGAAAGGCCCAGTTCATACTATACTCACAGTGTCCTCATATCCTTGGACAAGACATGGCGTTACTAAGAAACAATCGATAGACAGCAAAACAATAGGTGAACATATCCTATCCTCTCCTTTCTAGTCAAATACATCTTGGAGATAGAATATCTAGTCAGAGACATCTTGGAAAAGCTAAAAAGACATGCCACCAAAAAGATAAAATCAAAATAAAACCAAGACTTGACACCACCATACAATGAAATCCTCAAGTTATTTCTATTTCTTGCCACATATGTTAACATGTTTAATTTGATCACAATGTTGTTATCCTAATAAAGGATAGATTACGGGCGAAACCATGTTGTTGCCAAAGTTTTCTAAAAGATTTGATTTGTTGAAGGCCCACTACTACTTATGTATCTGAAACTGACTAAATCTATGAAACTGATAGCTTATTGTGAAGAAGAACAAAACTTTATTGTGGATCGGCGATGCAAGTGATCTTTAATTGTGTATTGTTTGTGAAAAGGAGGAATGAAAAGATGATGCTCCTCAAAATATGTGATGCTCAGAGTACCACTTCTGTCACTAGATTCAGAATTTTTCCCTAGTTGGAGATTGGACCTGGTTTAGTATGGAAGGAAAAGGTGAAAAGGGGAAGGTTTATTATGAATGGCTAACCAATATTATGTAGATCAATAACAAGCCATGATGGGAATGATTAAATTTATTACAGATGGATAGGTTGTGAGTGTGTGCAAGGTGAAAAGATGAAATTGAATCTTAAAGGAGGGAGGAGCAATGTGTCTACACATGGCATCGGTAACCCGGTTTTCACCATGGTACTTGCCTAGGGCACCACTGAAGTGGTTTTAACCATTGGATGAATTTACTTCTCTTTACTTTTTTCAATTTTTCAATTTTTTTGAGTCATAAGGCACCTGCTTACCAAGTTTTCTCAAAGTAATGATTTTTTATACTTTTTATGATTTTTTTGTATTTTTGACAATGGGATATTCTGAAAAACTATGTGTAAAACCTATGAAGATGCATGCTATTGATAGGATTTTGCAAAGGTTCTCCATTTGGTGTTGAGAGTTGATGTGCACCTGATCTATAGACTATTGTGATGACGTAAGGACTAAGACAATTTGGTTTGAACATTCCTTTCTTCTCTTTGTCTTGCTGGTTTTTAGGATTTTCTCTACGAACTAAGTCACTAAGGTCTCAAATGTGCAAGGATTTACTTTATGATTGTAGCTGCGACTCATTATTTGTTTATATGCTTTGAGATGATTAAAAGAAGTTTGTCTATGCTCATCCAATTATTCTACTTATTATAAGTGGGATACCTTGTAATCTTCACAATTGATTAGATTGCAGAAAGAAACTCTCGGGGATGGTAACTCGACCTCAATAGGAAAGATAGATTCGACACAATAGATGAGTGAATAAGGTGTAGCTCTAGTAGGCGTGGAAACACTTGTGCAGTAGGCCCAAAGTGCAAGGTTGAGTTGGATATGCTAGTTACAACCTACATCATCGAATGTCTTTTTAAAGATTTTGAGAATGGTTTTATTAGATGCCTCAGCTTGACCATTACCTTGGAAAAGTGATGATGGATATGGAAATGATCACAAAGCTCACAAACATTCTGGTTCTTGAAAGGATGCTTATTATTTGTGACAATGGAAAGCGGAACATCATAGCAGCAAATTATATAATTAAGGATAAAAGTTGTATTCTTTTTTCCGGTGACTTCAGTGAGAGAAACGACTTCAATCTATTTTTTTAAATATTATGTAGTTTTGATAATGAATTTATTACCATTAGAAGAAGGAGGATGAATCTTTCCTATGAGGTTGAGTCCCCACTAGCAAAAAGGCAATGGAGTAGCAATTGGCTGAAGTTCCTGTGTTGGTGCATGAATAAGGTCTCCATGAATATAATGTTGCTCACACTTTTTGACAAACTGGTATGAGTCTTTTTCCATAGTAGGCAAGTAGTATCTAGTCCTCAATAATTTCATTGCTATGTTTGGACCACTAGAGTGAGCACCACATATACCTTTGTGAACCTAACGTAATGCAGTTTGAGCTTCGTCACTCTCTAAGTATCTAAGAAGAGTACAATCTAGAACTTGATGATAAAGGGTATTGGCTAAGATGACATATGAGGAGGATTGAAAGATGAAGGTGCAATGTTTATTGTTGGAAAGATCAGGTGGAAGGATATTGTCACAAAGGTAAGTGAAAATGGCACCATACCAAGGGGAATCGAGAGAAAGAACACATATCATATTAGTGGTTTAATTTCATATGAAGGAACCAAAAGATTATCCACCAATAATTTATAGCGGGCCTCATTTTGAGGCATATTGATCAATGAAGCAATGGTAGCCATAGCATCTAGAGCTCAATTTTTATCCCTTAGAATTTTCTCAAACACTATCTATGTGAAATATTTCTTGAAATCATCCAGCATTTTCTTGTAAGGCATAAGCTTTTCACCTTTAGTCTGATAATCATAATTTTCTTGACAAATTACAAGTTGAGAGTCCCCAAAACCATGAAGTTCCTGGATCTTCCACTCAACTGCAATTTGTAGTCTTATTGTTAACACTTTGTATTCTGTTATGTTATTAGTGCAAGGGAATGACAATCGATGTAACTTAGGAATGGATTTCTCTTGACGTGTGATAAAGAGGATACTATCTCTTGTGCCATGCTGGGTATATGAACTATCAAAATACAATTGCCAAGGCTTTGTCTTTGTCAATGTAAGAATGGAATCATCCAGGAATTTAGAGATAATAGGAGCGTCATCAATCATAGATGCATGTGCCAATTGATTTGCAATAACTTGTCCTTGAATCTCTTTTTTATCCACATATTCAATGTCAAACTCACTTAGAAGCATAACCCATTTAGCTAACCTTCTAGTGAGTGTTTCCTTATTAAGAATATATTTTAGTGGATCAATCCTTGCAATGAGATATGTCTTATGAGTAACATGTAATGTTGTAATTTTTTTGAGGCAAAAACCATACCAAGGAATGCATGTTGAACTGGTGTGTAATTAAGCTCATAGCCAAGCAATGTGCGACTGATAAAGTATACTTCTCTTTCCTTGCCTTCATTGCCAGGATTGTTGCACCGAGAGTACTCATAGTGTTGTTTGTGTAGCTGATATGTAAAGTAGTAGGGGATTTCCTAGAATTGGTCGCATCAAAACTAGTGGATTCAAAAGATAGTCTTTGAGATTTTGAAAAGCTTATTTGACATTTATCATCCTGTACTTCACATTTTCACCCAATGTAAATAGTTTTAAAAGTAAGTTAATTTACTAAACATTTAATTTACTTAATGTAATAATAGATAATTTACTCAAAAATTATATTAAATAAACATTAAAAACATAATAATATACTTATGAAAAAAAATATATTCAAGAAGGAACTTTTATAAACATCAATTAGATCAATAATTCAAATAGTAAAACATTAATAATAATAATATGCAACAGTGAAACATTAGCGCAATGACTATAAAAAAAATTTACAAATACATATCTGTAAATCAAGGAGAAGCTTCTTTCTGGCACGCAAAGGATTAGTTACAGGCCTAGGGTTTTTAGGCAAGGGAGCACTCCAGGAGGACACGGTTCTTACATAGAACCCCACAAGCCTTTACAGAATGAAATAAACATGGTTCTTATATAGAACCCCACATGCCTTCACGACATGAAATACACACAACCCTGGCTAGAACACTCCTGCATGTACATTGTACCCCAAGTTAGACACACATTGTATGCCCCTTCTCCAATTCCCAATGCCCAACCACCAGACCTTAACTATCCCCTCTCTTGTGCTCCTTTCAATGTATCCTTCTCTATATTCCTCTCTTGTGCCTCCTCCCCCATTCTCTTTTAATTTACAGGTTTTTAATAATACCCCAAGGGTGGTTACAACAGTCACACCCTTTCATTATAATAATTTTTCTTAATTTTTTTGAAATTTATATATTCCTTTATTACAAATTCTTTCACGGGAAAGTCCCATAACATTTCTCCCCTTGTAATTTAGCTATTGTCCTCAATAGAAAGAGATGCATCTACATCACAACTCAAAGAGAGACATGTAGTCATTAACTGAATATTTGCATACTTGATTATTTTTCTATTTATATTTTAATTTACCTACATTCTTTTCATCATTTAATTCACAAAGCTTCTTTTAAATATGCTTTTTGTTCCATGTTTAAATATCATGCATTTGGATAATGTATTATAGTTTATGTTTTTAATCATTTTACTCGTTCATGTAGCTCCTTTTGTGAGCACACAACACTTACCATGCATGTCTTATATATATGGTCACCCATAATTTATAAAAATACAATCTATATACTCAACATACATTCCAAGACAATATGACAATATTCATGCATTCTAGCCTACATGAATATGCTTCATATATCAAACGAAAAACATGTACAAAGTTATTGGGTTGATCAAGACCAATAAAAAGGTACAAAATAAATTAAAATATAATAATCTTACAAAGCGTCTTAAAAATATTTTTAAAATATCAAATTATTAAAACATAATATTGGGTTTAATCATTCCTTCATTTTAATCCAAGGATGAAAGTTGGTTTAAAAAGTTAATTTATCTATAACAATGATGATTTATATACACCCATGTTTGATGAGATGACACTTGACAAGGATATTGGTACCTTCTGATGATGGTTAAAGATTGTTGTTTTATTGGAAATTCATGGTAAAATTTACAAGAAAACTATATAGTAGTGATCCCTAGTGAGATTTATGATTGAAAGAGACCATACACACTTTATTTCTTGTTTTTCCCATTTCTTTCAAAATGTAGTACAATATTTTTTTAATTTGAGTATATAACTATTATCTACCAAAATATTACTAACTTTGAGATGGATTATAACTTGTGAAGATAAGCCAAGACCTTTCTTTTATATATATATATATATATATATATATATATATATATATATATATATATATATATATATATATATATATATATATATATATATATTTTAATTTGTTTTTCACTGCGAAATATCAATGAGTATTTGAAATTTTAGAGGTGGTTTCTCCCCTTGTAAAAAATACACATGTCCTCATGTCTAAGAGTACAAGAAACATTTTAATTCTAAATCTAGTAAACTATTATATCATTTTAACCAATGTACTCTAATAGCAAAATATTTGACTAATTTTAGGAGAAAAGTGATCATGGGACCTAAGGGTTATGGGCCCATGATGTAACCTATAGCTTCATGTATATACCTTATACCAAAAAAGGGGGTTTGCAAAATGTGGAGCATCTACTAAGAAGATACAATTTCTAATTTCAATTTGGTTAGGACTATTTACTTTTCCTAGTGATTTATACTTTCATAAATGTTACCATGCTTACATTATCCACTACTACAACTTCATGTACCCTTTATATACAATCAATTAAGGGGGTTTATATATGCCATTAATGTTCCATTAATGGGTTATGTGTTGGCATGATAGTTTCATAGATACTTCCATACTAAAGGAGGTTCAATCATCCATTTTGAATAGTAAGAACCTTAAAATCTCCTTCCATATTTTCACATAGTTGAAAATCCCTATCATATTTATCTTGGACATAATCTCTTTCTTGATTTTAATTGTATTTTATTAAGGGTATTCTCCAAGAAAGTTGTAGTTATTTTCTTATTGTGTAATATGTTCTCTTTATAACATTTTTTTATCTTTTACAAATTTCTAACAAAACACTCATTTTAGGAGGGTACAATAGTTGTTCTCCACTTGTTTTCCATCTTTGTATTCTTAAATGTTTTCCATGTTGTTTGTTGGATTTATATATCTTCATAATAATACACACATGCATCAATATGGAGTAAAAATATATATAGGTGAAAATTTCAAACTTGTATATTTTATTATTATTATTTTTATCTATCATCACTCATCCATAAAAATTGATTCAAATCTTCCATTTTCTAGCCTAGATAAGATTTGCATGTGTGGAATTACACCTAGTTGCCTCTACATGAAAACTTGAACTTAAAATTTAAAAATTTAAAAATTCAAATTAAATCCCACATCAACCTTTTCACTTATGTTAGGTCAATCTTTTCACTTATGTTATTGTACTTATGACCGTTCCCTATTCTATTTGCACACTATCATAGTATCATTATTGAACAATAATAGAATTCTGAAACCCTTCATCATCTTATACATTTCTACATGCTTAGCTATTGTCTATAATTATTATTTTAAAATCATTGGATTAGTTTGCCTAAAAGTTTGATAAATTAATGCCAATGTAAGTAAATTTGTGCCTGATAAATTTATTATTATTATTATTATTTTAATTATTTTAAATACTACCCCACTTTAGGCACAGAATCGATGAGGTAAGACACAGTTCCATTGTCATTTATTCCTTATCAATTCACTTCCTGTCTTTATTTCCATTCTACTTGACATGTCATAGCTTTGTATGCAGAGATTAAAAACCATAGTGAAGAATAATTATTAATTCTAATTCCTCATATATAGAGTTCTCATCCTATTGACGCTCGTGCATCTCCTCCTCCAATATCAATCCCTAAAAGATGACAAAATTAAATTCATATTTAATGATAGGAACTTTTTAACTATATGTTGGGTAATGCTAAACATGAGGTGAGTAATAATAATAATGTTTTTCTATGATAATGTTGGCATATCTTTCAATAAATTTAAGGCATGGTTCAGGCAGCACACATCTAATATTTTGCTATGATAATGTTGGCATATCTTCGATAAATCTAAGGCACGGTTCAGGATGCACACATCTAATATTTTGGTATGATAATGTGTGCATATCTTCAATAAATTTAAGGAATGGTTCGAGCTACAAACATCTATTTTGTTGGCCAATTATTTCAATAATTTATAGCTGCATTGTTCAATTAAGCCACAAATAAGACTAGACTATGCACAAAAAAAGGAAGGATTTTTTTGATTTATTTCCTTCTCAAAGCACCAATTGCATCAATGATCAACTTCATTTCTGCTCCGTTCAAGCATACAAATACCATACTATTATCTTTGTCATCTGAACACATTGTCAAATAAATAACTTCTATTCTGGCTTCAAGGTGGTTTCAACATGTGCAACTTAACTTTTACAAAATTTTAAATTAAAGTGTTAATGTTGAGTTCGTGACTCATGAAGCAAGGAATGTACCAACGTTTGAATAGCTATTTCTCAGATGAAATATTGGTTGCGATTTTGAATTTTGTTCTAGACTTTAGGTAAGAAATATTATCTCGTGTTCATTTAATCAATTTAATATGACTTATTATTCTATTCCAAGCTCATTTGTGTTTGTCTTAGTTTTACACACAAGACTCCAATGAATTTAATTTGCTAATCAACACATCAAATATTCTATGAGGTGAGCAGATCACAGTATGCTTAAATGTGGATTTTTACTCGACTACATTCATTCGAAAAAAAAAAACTAGCACAATAGAAAATATTGATGGATTTCATCATTCCTACTGATTTATAATATTTCTTCATTACTCCTTCCTATATACCAAGATATTAGATATTTAAGTTGGTGAATAAATAAATTATTGATTTCAAATGAATTTTAGAACAAAGAACCCTAAATGGAAATAAAATTTTATCAGGCTAGAAGATAAAGATTCATTCATACTACAATTACTTTCAAAATCTCTTGTCACTATAAAGGGTATATTACTACTACATTATAATTTCAAATGTTTCACCTGCCTCAAAGAGATTCCATCTCATGGAATGATATGATTGTAAATATACACAAAATGATTTTATGACAAAGACTAGAAACGGATTCAATAGAAGGAATTTTATTTTATTTTTCTCTGGTTGGAGGTGAATTTTCAATTAAAACACGAAGTAAATTTTATCAATTCGACCAATCCAACTTACCATACCAATAGGGTTGCAGATTTAATATTTAGTTTCAATGTTTTGTTTACGGGATGATTGTAAAAAGAAAAAAAAAAATTTCAAGTTTTCTTTCTGTTCATTCTTTTATTTTTCAAAATATTAATTAAAAATATTTAATTCATCAATTTACCATGCTAAAAAGTTTGGAAAATTTAAATTGTGATTTCTCTTCAAGGTAAAATTTATCGTATGGTTATAAGTAAAATTTTTAAGATATATTAATCCTATCATTTATGTAAATCCTATTGTTTGGCTCTAAAGATCGATTTGGCTCTGATACCAAATGTAATTCACATTTTCACCCAATGTAAATAGTTTTAAAAGTAAGGTAATTTATTAATCATTTAATTTACTTAATGTAATAATAGATAAGTTACTCACAAATTATATTAAATAAACATTAAAAATATAAGAATATATTTATGCAAAAAAATATATTCAAGAAGGAACTTTTATAAACATCAATTAGATCAATAATTCAAATAGTAAAACATTAATAATAATAATATGAAATAGTGAAACATTAGGGAAATGTCTATCAACAAAATTGATAAATACATATCTATAAATCAAGGAGAAGCTTCTTTCTGGCATGCAAAGGATTAGTTACAGGCCTAGGGTTTTCAGGCAAGGGAGCACTCCAGGAGGACAGGGTTCTTACACAAAACCCCACATGCCTTCACAACATGAAATAAATACGGTTCTTACACAAAACCCCACATTCCTTCATGACATGAAATACACACAGCCCTGGCCAGGACACTCCCGAGTGTACGTTGTACCCCGAGTTGGACACACATTGTATGCCCCTTCTCCAATGCCCAATTCCCAACCACCGGACCTTAACTATCCCCTCTCTTGTGCTCCTTTCAATTTATCCTTCTCTATATTCTTCTCCTATGACTCCTCCCCCACTCTCTATTAATTTATAGTTTTTTAATAATACCCCAAGGGTGGTTACAATAGTCACACCCTTTCATTATATTATTGTTTCTTAATTACTTTGAAATTTATATATACCTTTATTACAAATTCTTTCACAGGAAAAAGTCCCATAACACATCCCATCTAAATTTGATATTATTATGACAAAGATACTGAAAATGATGACATTTATCTGCTAGTTGTCCAATGAATATGTGTATTAATTGAAGTATTCCCTATAGAGACTGAAGTTGACTGATATTCTTTGGTGTTGACATCTCTAATATACCTTTGAATTTGGCTATATCTGCTTTAATTCCTCTTTGTGAGACAATGTATCCAAGGAGTTTCTCGAAGGTAACCCAGAAGACACATTTCTTAGGATTTAGCCTGACTTTGTATTTTTCTAAATGTTCAAAAACCATTGATAGGATATCTAGATGTGTTTCTCTTGTTATATACTTTCCCAAGCGATCGCCAACATAATCTTCCTCAGTGATGTGCATGAGATCATGAAAGATTGTTGTCATTGCTCTATGATATGTAGCACCTGCATTATTTAATCTGAAGGGCATAATATTCTAGTAGAAAGTACCCCAAGGACTAGTAAATGTTGTTTTGTGTTGGTGTTTAGGTGCTATTTTGATTTGGTTATACCCAAAGATTCCATCTATCAATGATAATATTGCATGACTAGATGTAAGAGCCACTATCAAATCAATCTTCGACAATGGAAAATTTATCTTTAGGACAAGGTTTTATTGATATCTCTTGAATCTATACATATTCTGTTACTACAATCTGGGTTACTGATAGGTACTAAGTTAGATATCCACTTGGAGTAGTCAATTGGTCTAATGAATCCCACATCTAATAATTTCTCCAGCTTTACCTTAACTAATAGTGCCACCTGTGGATGCATCTTTCTCAATTTTTGTTTTACAAGCTTAGCTCCTGGAGTGACTATTAAATGATGCATTACTAGATTAGGGTCCAATTCATGCATGTCTTCATATGACCATGCAAAATTGATTTTTTATTTTGTGAATAAACTTATGAAGTTCGGTCTTTCTTGTTTTGTCAAATATTATGATAAGAATATGTTGTATGGAACCTCCTATATGCTAATGTTTGTCTTGATAGTCTCTTGTACCAGTATTGATGATTTCTCTTCATATGATGTCATAGGGAGAGTGTTAAACCTTCCATCCCAAGGTGCCTCAAAGAGGTTTTCACCCTTGGATACATCATTTTTGTTTACTTTTATAGGTTAGACATCACCACAATGTATTTTTCACCATAATACCCATGATTTTTTATTTTATATATATTTTTGTGACTCGAAGGTTTGGCATTCTCTCCAAAATATGTTGCACTATCAATTTCTATGATGAATATTGCTTTCTGCTCCCCAATAAGTAGATCATCTCTTATACCAAGATAGTAAATAAAGGCCTCGTTATTTTGAAAAGTGTCTAATTATGGAGGCTCTTGTTGGTCCCAATGAATGAGTTGTGGATGAATGAGAGGTAGGCCATCAATATTATCAAATTCAATGGGGGTAAGAGTAAAGACACAATAGCCTTTGGGTATCTCAATGTAATCATCGGGGTCATCACTAGAACTCTCCTTGTCAGCCTTGATCATGTACGAATCCAAATCAACCTCACTAGAGGGGCACTCAGAAATGGGAGTCTTCACTCTTTGTGCCTTTGACCTAAAGATTTGGGATATTGATGTTTCTTGATCCCAAAATATTTTTATCCATGGATATCAACTATCATTATTTTCTTGTGATGTAGACTCTCATAAAGTTAATTGACCAACTTTGAATTTTTACTTAAACTCTTCTTCTTCTTTTGTGGGTTCATGTGGTTCTTTGAATATTTTGGTGAGCTCATAATCACTAGATGACTTATCTAAACCCCATTCCCATTCGTTAGAGTTCATGGAGTAGCATTTCTTTTCTTATTGGTCATTAGAGTTTGTGCTTTGCAATGCTTTTGTAGTATTATGATTGCCTAATCTAAGAGGTATCAAGTCAAGTCCTTAGGAGCGCTAATTTTTGAATGTCAACTCTAGTTGCAATGGTTCAATAATTCCTTTCTTTTGTAACCCAAGAGGCCTCTTTCCATCATATCCAATTTTTTTCAAGAATTTAAATCCTTTGCCATATTTTTTACAAGGTATTTTGATTTGATCTTGTGCAGATTCGTCTTCAGGGTCCTTAAAAGAATTTGGTAGAGATCTTATTCTTCCATCTCACCCCATCTATAGAAAATAGTGGGATCCCATTTGATGGTAATGGTTGATTATTGTTTAGAGGGATGTGGTCGTCCATAATCTTTAGGAGAATCGACTATTTGTTTTAAATACATAGTTTGATTCAAAGTATATCCTACCATGCCTTTGTCCTTGTATTTTCCTTTAAGCTCACCTTGCTTGGATGTGGAAGGTTTGAATGATTCTGAATCCACATATGTTGATGATGGAGTTGCTTATCTATTCATTGGAATTACTATATTTGATCCTAGCCACAAGTTATTACAATACATGAATGGATTTGGATCACCTCTTATCGTTACTTCAACTCCATTATAAGGGAATTTGATACATTGATGGTATGTAGATGGTACTGCTCTCATATCATAAATCCATGAACATCTCAAAAGTATGTTATATGTAAGATCTAAATCTAGGACTTCACAAATCACATCCCTTGTGATTGGACCAATTCTTAAAGGTAATGTGAGTGTTCCCTTAGATGAGTTTTCTTTGTCGTCATATGCTTTTATGGTGATATTGTTCTTTGAATTCATAGTTTGTTCTGAATATCCCAATAGTTTAACAGTGTTCAATGTACAAATGTTTAGACTTTCTCCTCCATCTAGCAAGACACATTTGATATGATTTTTATGGAAAAAGGTGTCAATGTAGATGGGGTGAATTATGTGGCTGGCATATGGATATATCATCATCTTCTATAAATATTATGCAATACAGAGTGGAAAGGTATCCCACCATCACTTGAAACTAGTCCACATTTAGATCAGTGGGTATGAAGGTTTCTTTCAATGCTTTGTCAAGAATGACCTTATGTGAAGGGGATATGTGTAAGAGATAAAGAATGGAAATGAGGGCAGGTGTCTTCCCTAACTAATCTACAAGGCCATACTAATTCTTGGTAGATGATGAGGTTGTGGTCTTGGGTGGAATACATTTCAAGGTGACTTTATCTCGACGGGTTGTGATATTACATTTAGAGGTTTCATCTTTGGACGATGAAGAAGATGGTCGAATGCCTTTTAAAAAAACTTTACTCCTTAGGGTAGTACCTTCAAGAGTTTTGTCCTAAATGATGATGGCAAAAACATAAATTTCCATTGAAATGTGATGAATAGTTGAGTCATAATCATAGGACATCTTAGCATAGGTGGCTTGATTATCTGTTTGGCTTTTCCTTTATCATGTTTATAGAATGGCTCCTTAAACATCGCATCTTCTTCATTGGAGGTATGAAAATCAACTTATATGTAACCATTGTCAATAAGATCTTGCATAACTTCCTTCAATCTATGACAATTACCAGTTGTGTGTCCTTTACTCTTGTGATACATACAATAATTATCATCATTCCACCACACAGGTTTTACTTTTGGTTCATAAGGTGGATTATCTGGTAATGTTATGAGATTTTTTGCAACCAATTTCTTGAATGATATCTCAAGTGGTTCTCCCAATGGAGTGTATTTTATTCGAGGTGTTGATGGTCTTTGAGTGTTTACTTGATCATTTGTATTGAATGAACATGCACCTGGGAAAGTCACTTTTTGTTTTACAACATTTTCATCTACTACCCCATCATTGACTATGTTCTTCTTCTTGTTCCAAAAGAGGGGCTTGTCTGTCCCATTTTATTCCTCTTTGTTCTCTTTGAATACCTTTATGACACCTTGTTCAATAAGAAATTTCTCAGTTGCTAATCCTTTCTCAAAGACCTCTTTAAAGGTATACAAACAAGCTTTTCTTAGCTCATATCCAATATCCTTGTTGATGTTTTGAGTGAACATTTCTACCATTTACTTTTGTGGGATATCACAAGAGCATCAATTAGAAAGACCTCTCCATCATTGTAAGAATGAAGCAAAAGATTCCCCATTTTTCTATTTAGTGTTGCACAAGGTAGTTACTGACACATCTATTTCAATGTTGTGGGAGAAGTGTTGTATGAAATCCTCTACTAGATCACTCCATGATTTGATTCCAAGTGGAAGTTGGGAGAACCATTCCATAGCTTGTTCACCTAAACTTTGCAGGAACAATCTCATCAAGTATGTTTCTTCTCCTACTACCTCAATGAAAGTTGTGAAAAAAATACTTATATGTGCCTTAGGATCCCCTTTGTCTCTATACTTATCAAAACTTGGTGTCACAAAATGTGGAGGAAATTGAGTCATTGCAATGCTTCTATCAAATGGGTAAGGACATATGTCTTTCATTGTGTACTTTTTCTTTGGTGTATTCATGTCCACCATTTTATTTTAAAAATCCTTGAATTTTTGTTGCAATTCATTCTTGGGTGGTTTCTTTTCTCTTTGAGCTAATCTCATGTCTGAGCCATCAGGTAGAGGAGGAGGGATATGGTGCATGTATGGATGGTATTGATAATAAATATTTTCATATGGAGGAGGAACATAGTTATATCTTGCATATGGACCACTTGATATGGTATTGTAATGAGGAGCACTAGGTCTAGGTCGATACATGTCATGACCATGAGCATAGGAGGTATCATAAGAGTGATCTTGGATATTGCCCTCAAATCTAGCACGGGGTCTCCTTGTGTCATGAATTTTAATGTTTGCTTGATTGTAATTATAAGCATTGGTATGATCTTGGGTATCATCATGAGCATGTGTACTAGTAGTTCTTTTCCATGGGAAGGATGACTGCGAGGTTGTTCATGGGAGTCCCTAGTAAAATTGGAATGAGCATAGGTGTTGGGATCTTTTGGTTTTTGAAATATGGATGAAGGTGACTTAGGTACAAAACACTCTCTCCTAGTACCACCGTTATGTCCTCTAGGTTTTTCATATTTTTGATATCCTTGATTGGGGTCCTCTTCTATAATTTGTGACATGTGAAAATTGTGAGGTAGCTTCATTCCACTTTGCACCATGATGTGAAAGAAGTATTTTCTATCTCTTCTAATGATTTCCTCAACCCATATATTGAACCTTGGACCTATGATATTATCTTCAATATTTGTGGAAGTGATAGATGCATTTATATTATCATTGTGGTTCTCATTGTCATTGTCTAGTACATTACTGCGATTGTCAAATGGATTATGAAATTCATCTCCATCAAACTCATAGGTACTCATGTTGAGTGATCTTAGAGATTCTTTGGCTTCTCTTCTAGACCTTTGGGAATGGATTTCAACCATGAACCTGACCTTATCTAAAATAAAATATGGAAGGAAATATGAAGACTATGGAAGACCAAGAAAGGATGTGAGATGGTAAGAATCTAGTGTTGTCTTGCAATGTCCAAAGGTGTAGGTTCAAGATATGTATGATATAAAGTAAGGTTTGTCTTCTAAAGAGATGATAGATCTCTTCATGAAGTAAGTTTACCTTCACTAAAGAGGACCAAATGGGACCCTATGATGGTAGATCTGATGTGGGAACCACTTAGTAATATGTTGTAGAAAATTTGCAAGATATGATGAGGACAACAAAGAAAATTTTTGACTCTAGTTTGGAAAATGTATATGAGGGATTGCAAACGAAGGCAAATGATGAACAAATGTGATAGCAAGACTAGTTGACTGAAAATTTGAAGCCCTATAGGAAATTCCTTTGAATCTCTTTCAATCTCAAAACTTAAGATCATTTTTTCTCTTTTCAAATTTTGCAAAATTTTGTTTTGAAACATAGACATGGAATTTTCTTTCACAGATGTGATTTCTGATGAAAGACATTGTTTCAAGTGACACAGATGCAATTTTAACTCTTAAACTAACAATGTTTTTTCTTTCTGACAAAAAAGTGATTCTGCCCTACGCAAACATGATTTCCCAAACCAAACGTGATTTCAAGGAACAAATACACGATTTTAATATAGCACTATTTTTTTTTTTTGATAAAAATGTGATTCTCCCCTATGCAGACATGATTTTCCAACCCAAACACAGTTTAATCTATCACAAACATTGTTTTTGATCAAATGTCTAATTCTGTCCAAATGTAAAGTTGTTGACTGTGACCAAATCTCAATGTTCAAAGTTTTTTGTGGAAAGAAAACACAACAAACAATGAAGACACAATGGCTAAAGGTGTGTTTGTCCAAAAAAAATTTTTGTATGTTCAAAATATTTTCACTAGTAGAGCTCAATTTGAAGACACTTGAAAACATGCACAACCTAGGTTGGAAAGAGAAACCATTCAATGGGGCCCCCGTCACATAGAAATACCTAAAAAAAGCAGACCACTAGAGTTTTTGGTAGCACTGGCTCCCCCACCACAATACTCACTTCTTGGGCGTACCAGATTCACTTACCTAAAAAGATCAAAGATCAAATGAGGGATTCTTGTCTCAACATGAAAGGTTACATGAGGGGTATCTACGGGGTACGATCCACACTTCTTGAACCACCAAATATAAGGATTTTTGGCCTCTACAACAAAAATTATTTAGTGGGGGAACGTCTATGGTCCTTGGTGTCTATCGATGTGACAACAATTCCTTTAAGAACCCCCTCCTCATTCTCTACACAAGTGTGTAAACATAGTGCAAATTATAGGGAGTACCATCAGTGTAGATATATGTCACCAAGTCATCATGACTTTCTCCAGACATATTAATTTATATAGCGGGCATAAAAATTACCTCTTGGTTCGTTCTCTCTCACTTGGCCTTATGGGTGTTGGACATTGCTGGTGCTAGGATATGTTGTTGTCATTGATGTCAATATATTCTTACTCCAGTGATTGCAAATTGGTTTATTGAGATCATGGTTTGTTTTATGGAGTATCTCTTGTATCATTATATTCTTTTGTATTGGTTTTGGTGATTCGGAAAGCCTAATTGATAATATCATATGATCTAGTTTGCAATTTGTTTTTCTAATCAATGCTTTGCAGAGTTCACTATTTCCTCTAGTATATTCCTATGTGATCAGATATTGAGTTGATATTCTGGGAGATATTTTAGGATGGTC
The DNA here is from genome assembly GCF_030272615.1 of Cryptomeria japonica. NCBI lineage: Eukaryota > Viridiplantae > Streptophyta > Pinopsida > Cupressales > Cupressaceae > Cryptomeria > Cryptomeria japonica. The sequence goes on from NC_081405.1 coordinate 577,990,290, forward strand.
TTGTGTATCTTCATTTTAGATTGTTTGTGATCTGGTGCTCCACAAGTTATCTTTCTTTGTGATAGTTGTTGTGGTTTGAGTGTTCTTGAGGTTCAGATGTTGATCAATGAAGATTTGATAAGTGGTGTTGGTACAACTGTTACTGATGATTCTAATGTGATTGTTGGTGTTTCCTAATTGTGTCCTACTTGTTTTGATAATCTACATTGATCATTGTGTGTTCTTTGGTGATTTTGTTGAACTGGTGATGTTCTCCGTGTTATGCGGTTTTATTGGTGGTGTAGTGTGTTGTGGTTGATCTTGGCATGTTTACCAGTGGGATGAGCATTTTTAAATTTGAATTAGGTCCATGTTATGTCATTTATATCATTATGTTGATCCGATGGTCGATATTTGTATCGTGTGATGTAATTTAATAATTGTGAGTTGAGGGTTTAGCCCACCTTGTTGTCAAGGTTGATGATTTGTATAAATAAGTGATATAGTCATGCAATTTAGGTATCAAAGTCATGTTTGCATTATTAGAGAGTGGTGTATGTGAGAACAAGTGATTCATCCTTCAGTATTGTGATTGAGTAGAGATTCGTGTTGCAGAGCAGATATATGTGCTTAACTAGAACTATCATTATGCATTTGCAGATATTGTTATTGTAGTTCATTTGATTCTGGACTATTGTTTGAACATTTTGTCAGTTAGTGAGACTTCCTTGTAAGGTAGTGAACCTCCCCTAAGGGTTGCAGCCTTCAAATTTATTGTATCTTGAGATGTAAGATCTAGGCAGTGTGCTTGAATGCTGGTGCATTCCCCATTATAATATTTTCACATACTACTGCAGAGTATCATCCTATTGTGGGTAGGTTCTCACCATGGTTTTTCCCTTAATTGGGTTTTCCACATCAAAATCTTGTTGTTGTGTGTTGTGCTATAAATTTTCTTATCATTGTTATATTGCAATTTATTAGATTTGTATTTGCAGTTAATTTTGTAGATCTAGTAGAAAATTGATTCACCCTTCCTCTCAATTTTATGTAATTGTTGTTGCTGATAATTGGTATCAAAGATAGATCCTCTGGAAGAAGCTTAACTTCTTGAGGAGATCTAGGATGGCAACTGGAGGTGTTATGTTTAAGGAGAGTCCAAGATTTGAGGAAGTAACTATGTTATATGGAAGAACCAGATGGAGGTGCACTTGATATGTCTTGGAGAAAATTACTGGAAGATTACAAAGAATGCCTATTTTGCTTCTATGAATGGACAAGTTACTGCTGATAAGATCAACGAAGCCAAAAATAACATTAGAGAAAAGGAAGCATTGTTGAGCTCCTTGACTGATTCAGATATGACTAGTATGATGAGACTTCAGAGAGAACATGAGATTTGGGAGAAGCTTGAGACCTTGTATGAAGAAGATAAACAAGTATAAGTTGCTAAGTTGTAGAGTTTGAAAGGGAAGTATGAGATGCTAAAAATGGGAGAAGATAAGAACATAAATACCTTTATGGCTAAGGTTAATGAACTTGTCCTAGGTATTAGATGTGCTGATGGAACCCTTGAAGAAGATGAAATTGTTACTAAGGTGTTGAGATCATTGCCTCCTGCTTACAAACATAAGGAAGCTATTACTAATGAGATCCAAAGTGTGACTAGTGTAACAAGGGACATATTTGCCGAAAAGATTATTGCATTTGAACTGAGTGAATTTGGTGAATCACATGGAAAGTCTGAGATAGCATTTTGAGCATCTGTATCTGGAAAGAAAAAGTATCTAGATATGAAAGAGAGAGAAGAGAGATGGAGGAGCAAGAAAATGAATTGGAGGAGCTTGAAGCATTGATTGCCCAGAGATTGCCTAGGGGAGCTGGTAAGTATGATGGAAAATTGCCTTTGAAATGTTTCTCTTGCAATAAGATAGGAAATTTTTCTTCTACATGCTAGGAGAGAATGTCTAAATATACATGCATGATAAATTTGATAAGATGATAGGAATGATAGATATGAGAAACATGAGAAGTATGACAATCCCTACAAGCCTAAGAGGAAGTATAAGCATCAAAAGAACTATTATTATGTTGTTGATGAAGGTGTAACAAATGAAGAATCAAAAGTAGATGAAGTGGTGTTTATTGCTATCAAAGAAGATGGATCGGTGCCTATTGATTCCATTATTTGCACTATTGAGGAGAAGTCTTTAGCTAATAGAGTTGAAAAGAAGTATGAATGGGTGATTGATAGCGGTTGTTCATATTATATGAGTGGTGATAAAACAAAATTTGTGAGTATGAAAACATATGATGGTGGAATAGTAATATTTGGAGATGACAAAGAATGTGTGATCCATGGTAAATGTTTTATTTCCTTTGATGGTAAGAATAACACTAATGATGTCTTGTATATTGAAGGTTTGAAGTATAATCTTTTAATTGTTGGATAGATGGTAGACAAAGGTTATGATTTGGAATTCAAGAATGGTAAATGAAAACATCATAAATGCCTCCGATATAAATATTGCATCTGGGACTAAGACTAAAGGTAATATCTTTCACTTCAATGCTGGTGAGAAAAGTTGCTTCATTGCTCAGATTGATGAAAATTGGTTGTGGCATAAGAGAATGTGTCATGTTAATTTTGATTCAATGATTAAGATCATCTCTACACAAGTTGTTAGATATTTGCCTAAAATTGTTAAGCCTACTAATCTGGCATGTAAATAATGTCAAATGGGTAAGAAAACAAGAATTTCTTTCAAGAGCAAGCAGTATACATCTGATGGATTGCTAGATCTTGTGCATACTGACCTATGTGGACCTACAAGTGTTAGAAGTGTGTAGGGTGATAGATATTTTATGTTACTAATTGATGATTATTTCAGTATGATGTGGGTTGTCTTTTTGAAGGAGAAATCAAAAGCATTAGATAAATTCAAGATATTCAAAGCAAAGGTTGAGACTAAGACAGGATTGAAGGTGAAATATCTAAGATCTGATAGAGGAGAACTTTGTTTTAGTACATTTTAATTTTTTCTATGAGAAGCATGGGATTAGAAAATAATTATTTGCTCCTAGAACCCCACAGTAGAATGGAGTTGTTGAAAGGAAGAACAAGACTATCTTGGATGCTACAAGGACTATGTTTATTGAAAGTAATGTTCCAAAGATCTATTGGAGAGAAGTTGTTAGCACTGTTGTTTACACATTTAGCTGAGTTCATATAAAAGGTGATACTGGTAAGACTCCTTATGAGCTATGGTTTGGTCATGTTCCTGCTATGAGATATTTCAGAATTTTTTGTATCAAGTATTATATCAAGAAAGATGAAGATATAGGAAAGTTTTATGAAAGAAGTGATGAAGGAATTATCTTGGAATATTCAACAAAGAGAAAAGTCTACCAGTGCTACAATAAGAGACTGCAAAAGATAGTATAAAGTTCAAATGTGAAGGTTGATGAGAACCTTGAAAAAGAGATCAGAGCATGTGGATATGATGATGGTCAGCATGATATTGTAACACCTATTTAGACTGAAGATCTAAAGCAAAATGATCCAATAGAGATAGTTAATCTGGATATTTTTGTTACCGATGAAGAGGTGTAGGAACCTGAAAATCAGAAAAATCAAAAGACTATGAGGTATGTGAGATTGAATCATTCTTAAAATCAAATTATCGGTGATAAAAATAAAGGTGTGATGAATAGAAGAAGGCTATCTACCGAAGAGTTATGTTTGATCTCTAAAATTAAACCTAAAGATGTTGTTGAGGCTTGTAAAGATGAAAATTGGATGAGATCTATGGAAGAAGAATGGAATTAGATTGAAAATAACAACACATGGGAGCTTGTGCCTAGACCTAAAGATAAGAATGTGATTGGTACTAAATGGGTATTCAGGAACAAATTGAATGAATTTGATGAAGTTGTCAGAAATAAAGAAAGATTGGTATGCAAAGGATATTCACAAAAAGAAGGAATTGACTATGAGGAGACTTTTGCTCCGGTAGCAAGACTTGAAGTTGTTAGACTATTGCTTGCATATGTTGCCTATAAGGATTTCAAGGTATATCAAATAGATGTCAAGTCAGCTTTTATGAATGGTGATATTGAGGAAGAAGTATACATTGAGAAACGTGATGGATTTTCATTATCAGATGATGGAGACATGGTATGCAAACTGAAGAAAGCTCTTTATGGATTGAAACAAGCCCCTAGAGCCTGGTATGCTAGATTGGATAAGTATCTGCTGAAATTGGGATTTAATAAAGGTACTGTTGATAGTAATCTATATTTTAAGATTGAGAATGATAAAATATTGATTGTTCGAGTCTTTGTTGATGATATTATCTATGGAGGAGATGATAAATTGAGTATGAAGTTTGTTGGTGATATGAAGAAAGAATTTTAGATGTCTATGATAGGAGAGATAAAAAAATTCTTAGGCTTGTAGATTTAAAAGATTGGAAAAGGTATTTTTATATCTCAAACTAAATATGTGGAGGAATTGTTGAAGAATTTTACGTTAGATGACTCTAAACAGGTTGGAACTCCTATGGTGACTAGCTGCAAATTGTCTAAAAATGATGAATCATTGAAAGATAATCAATCTTTATATAAATCTATGATTGATGGATTTCTATATCTTACTTAGGCTACACCAAACACTATGCATGTTGTGTGCATGGCTGCTTGATATCGAGCTGATCCAAAAAAGAGTCATGTCACTGTTGTAAAAAGGATATTCAGATACTTGAAAGGAACTGTGGATTATGGTGTATGTTATCTGAGGAATGATGATTTCATGTTGTGTGCCTACACTAATTCTATTTTGATTGGTGATGTTGATGATCGGTAGAGTACCTCTAGTGGTGCTTTCTTTTTGGGTAAGAAATTGGTTTCATGGGCTATTAAAAAATAAGATTCAGTGTCCATATCTACTGCTGAAGCTAAGTACATTGTTGCTGCTAGTAACTGCACTTAGGTAGTTTGGATTAAGAAAATATTGAAGGATATCAAAATTATCTATGATGAGCCTATTTTCATATATGGTGATAATTTCAGTGCTATTAATATGTCAAAGAATTTGATGCAACATTCAAAGACTAAACATGTGTTAATCAAATATCATTTTTTGAGGGAAAAATTCAGTGAAGAGGAAGTAAAGTTGGAGTATGTGTCTATAAAGAAATAGATTGTTGATATTTTCCCTAATCCTTTACCTGCAGATATATTTGTCTATTTAAGAGACATGTTAGGGGTATCTACCCCTCTTGATAAAAACTACATGCATTGAGTTGCATCAATCTCGTGGACTCCACAGTCTTATTCTTTTATTTGGATTAATGAGTTGGTGTTGCTCCTCTGGTGGAGTAGTTTGTTGGACTGGTTATAAGGGAGAGAATCATGATTTTCTTATCTAAGGCAAAGAGTTTGGTTTTCCATTTTGAGATCTTTGGCATTGTCATCAAAGGGAGAGAGAAGCATGTGAAAATTTGTTTTATTTGCTTGATCTTAGGGGGAGTTTATTGGTGATGTTTTCTTTCTTTGCATTGATTGTTTTTCACATCCATATGTTTCCATCAATGCCAAAGGGGGACATTGTTGGACATTGTTGTTGCTAGGATATGTTGTTGTCATTGATGTCAACATATTATTGCTCTGGTGATTGCAGATTGGTTTATTGGGATCAAGGTTTTGTGTATGGAGTATCTCTTGTATCATTATATTCTTCTATATTAGTTTTGGTGATCCATAAAGCCTAATTGATCATATCATATGATTTGGTTTGCAATTTTTTTTTATAATCAGTGCTTTGCAGAGTTCAGTATTTCCTTGGGAATATTCTGATGTGATCTGATCTTGAGCTCACATTTTGGGAGATTGTTTGAGATGGTCTTGTGTATCTTCATTTCAAACAGTTCATGGTTTGGTTCTTCACAAGTTATCCTTCTTCGTGATAGTTGTTGTTGTTTGAGTGTTTTTGAGGTTCAAATGTTGATCGATGAAGATTTGATAAGTGGTGTCGGTACAACTGTTACTAATGATTCTAATGTCCTTTTTGGTGTTTCCTAATTTTTTCCTATTTTTTTATGATCCCCATTGATCATTGTGTGATTTCTTGGTGATTTTGCTGAACCAGTGGTGTTCTTCATGTTATGTGATTTTCCTAGTGGTGTAGCATGTTGTGGTTGATCTTGGCATGATTACCAGTGGTGATGAGCATTTGGAAATTTGAATTAGGTCCATGTTATGTCATGTATATCATTATATTGGTTAGGTGGTCAATATTTATATCATGTGATTTAATTTTTTAATTGTGAGTTGAGGGTTTAGCTGACCTTGTTGTCAAGGTTGATGATTTGTATAAATGGATAATATAGTCATGAAATTTAGGTATCAAGGTTGTGTCTTCATTATTAGAGAGTGGTTTATGTGTGAACAAGTGATTAATCTTTAGAAATTGTGATTGAGTAGAGATTGGTGTTGCGAAGAATATATATGTGCTTAACCAAAACTATCATCAGGCATTTGCAGATGTTGTTATTGCAGTTCATTTAATTCTGGATTGTTTTCTGAACATTTTATAAGTCAGTGAGACTTCCTTGTAAGGTAGAGATCCTTCCTTGAGGGTTGTAGCCTTTCAGGTTATTAAATCTTGATTTGTAAGCTCTAGGCAGTGTGCCTGAATGCTAGTGCATTCTCCATTGTAATATTTTTACATACGATTGCAAAGTATCACCTTATTGTGGGTAGGTTCCCACCGTGGTTTTTCCCTTAACCAACTTTTCCACATCAAAATCTTGGTGTTGTGTGTTGTGATATCGATTTTCTTATCTTTGTTATTGTTTCATTTTATCAGCTTTGTATTTGTGGTTGAGCTTGTAGATCCAATAGAAAATTGATTCATCCCCCCCTCCCCTCTCATTTTTCTCTCATTATTGTTGCCAATTTTAGGCTACTTGAGAGGTAGGCCCTCCTACCTAAATAGAAGATAATAACAATTTCTCTTACACCCAAGGTCTAATGGAAGGTGAGGCGAGAAGATAATTTTATTATCAACTCTAGGAATATAAACATAAAATGTGAAAAGTGCACCAAGCACTTCAAATAAGTTCTTTAACCCCAAATTAAAAAGAGATACGACCTTAATTAAACTAAAAATCTAAAGACACACACCTAGATTACCCCTATAACAAATTATTAAGATTTTTGATAGATTACCCCCACCTACAAGCACACTAGTTAAATAAATTTTAGAAATCCAAATCCAAATGTGAAAGGGGGGCCTTCAACAATACGATATTTTATCTTTTTAATAGTTGCACCACTTTGTTAGTCTAATGCAAGGGGTTAGACAAAAACCAAAATCAAAAATCGTAAAAAAATGAAAGAGATGCCAAAAGCTAAAAACAAAAACGCAATTATACCGAGCACAGACGCAGAAATGTGAAGCACATACGCAAAATTAGAGATCTAAAACCTGCCAAACGTACATAAAACAAAAATGTGAAAACAAGAAGCACAGAAGTAGTTTAAAATCACAGATGTGGTAAGGTCAATCTCAAATGCAGAATCCCAAGAACTTGTATCTGCAAAATAGAAAACCGCAGCTACAAAAACCTAGAAAACAAAACACGATAGTATCTGACACAAATGTTATTATATGTCAAAAATGGAATAATAATAAACACAGACGCTCGATATTTGGATCTAACATCTACAAAATTTGACAAAAACCACACACAATAAGAACTATTGCAGACGCAAATCTTGAATCAAAGGTGCGGTTAAAATAGTCACAGACGCGCAATAAACTAAAACTATCACGAAATCTAACCTGTAACTTTTCAAAACAACATATCTGCAAACAAAATGATAAAATAAAAGGGACAAGGGTCCCACCAAGCATGCCAAAATGTATACAGTGAAAATATGATGATGAAAACCTATTGTAAAACCATAAATATCCAACCACAAAAAATCCAGATCCTAGAATGAAACATTCGCCATACACCAATAGAGATACCTATGGTCATGCAAATTCAACAGAATGAAAAATATTATGATTCACATGTCAAGTAAGGTTTCAATCTCTAGTGTCTCCTATCCCTGTTAATCTTGTTTATTATATTTTCTCTCAGATTTTATGTGTGCACAAAATTTCAATAAAGAACGGATTGTGGTTGATAGCTTGATCACAAGAACGCTTGATTGCATATGATAGATGCATTCATTAGGGTTGATAATAAAGGAAGTATGCTCTTATATAGAAGACACTTTAGGAAATGGAGGGATAAGATTAAGAGGTGTAAAGATAAATGGTCGGCTAGGATTAGAAGGGTAGGTAGAGAAAATAAGAAAACAATGAGAGAGTAGGTGGTGTAGGAATTAAGAGATGAATGACATGTGTCATGGGTAGAAAAGGATAATGAAATAATTAAATAAATAAATATCTATTCAATTAATAGAAGAAGTGGTATCAATTAAATAAATTAAATATTTTTTTAATTTATGAGAAAGATTATTTAAATAAAAGTATTTATTTAAACTAGAAAAGGGACTAGAAGAGGCTAAATGAATTAATTAAATAATAAAGATTTATTTAATTAAAGAGGACAATTTTAGGTGTCTACAATAATCATAGGACATTTTAGCATAATTAGGTTGATTATCTACTTTGGCTTTTCCTTTATCGTGTTTAGGGAATGGCTCCATAAACATCGCATGTTCCTCATTCAAGGTATGACCATCAACCTCTATGTCACCCTTGTTGATAAGATCTTGTATAACGTTCTTCAATCTATGACAATTGCTAGTTGTATGTCCTTTGCTCTTGTGATACTCACAATACTTATCATCATCCCAGCATGTAGGTTTTACTTTTGGTTCATAATATGGATTATCTGGTATTGTTATAAGCTTGTTTGCAACCATTTCCTTAAATGTTGTCTCAATTGGCTCTCCCAATGGAATGTATATCCTTCGAGGCTTTGATGGCCTTTGAGTGTTCACTTGATTGTTCAAATTGGATGAACTTGAACCAAGGAAAGTCACTTTTGGTTTTACAACATTTCTATCTACTACCTCATCATTGACTATGTTCTTATTCTTGTTCCAAAAGCGGGGTTTGTCTTTCCCATTTGATTCTTATTTTTAAATCCTTGAATAGATTAACGATGCCTTGTTAAATAAGGACTTTCTCAATTGCCAATCCCTTTTCTATAACTTCCTTGAGGGTAGACAAACAAGCTATTCTTAGTTCATATCCAATATCCTTATTTACATTTTGAGTGAACATGTTTACCATTTGTTTTTGTGGGATGTCACAAGAGAATTGAATGGAAAGACTTCTCCATTGTTGTAAGAATGAAGTAAAAGACTCCCCATTTTTATGTTTGGTACTGCACAAAGTAGTTTCTAACATGTCTGTTTCAATATTGTATGAAAAGTGTTGTATGAAAGCTTCTAATAGATCACTACATGACTTAATTCTAGGTGGAAGTTGGGAGAACCATTCCATATCTTGTCCACCTAAACTTTGTGGGAAAAATCATCAAGTGGTGTCACAAAATACAGAGGAAATCAAGGATTGGAACACTTCTATCAAATAGATAAGGACATATGTCTTTTATTGTATACTCTTGCTTTGGTGTATTCATGTCTGCCATTTGTTTTTTATAAATCCTTGATTTGTTGTTGAAGTCATTACTGGGTGATGTCTTTTCTCTTTGAGTTGGTCCCATGTATGAGCCACCAGGAAGAGGAGGAGGGATATAATGCATGTATGGATGGTACTGATCATAGATGTGTTCATATGGAGGGGGAACATAGTTGTAGCTACCATATGGACCACTTGGTATGGTATTATAATGAGGAGAACTAGGTCTAGGTCGGTACATGTCATGACCATGAGGATAGGAAGTATCAGAAGAATGATCTTCAATATTGCCCCTAAATATGACATGGGGTCTCCTTTTGTCATGATTTTGAATGTTCTTTTAAGTATAATTGTATGCATTGGTATGATCTTGGGTATTATTATGAGCATGTGTATTAGCATTTCTTCTCCATGAGAAATCACAATTGCAGGGGTTTCATGAGAGTTCCTAGAAAAGATTATGTGAGTATGGGTGTTGGGAACTTCTAGTTTTTGAAATAAGGATGAGGATGACTCAGGCATGAAACGGTCTCTCCTATTACCACCATTATGTCCTATAGTATATGTGTTTGTTTGAACCACTTGATTAGGATCCTCTTCTTAAATTTGTGACACATCAAAGCCACGAGGTAGCCTCATCCCATTTTGTGCCATGACTTTAAAATAGTATTTTCTATCTCTTCTCATAATTTTCTCAATCAATCTATTGAATCTTGGTTCCATGATAGTCTCTTCAATGTTTGTGGAAGTGAAAGATGCATTGTCATTATCATTGTTATTCTCATTATCATTGTCTGGCATATTACAACTTCCAAATGGGTTGTAAAACTCATCTCCATTAAACTCATAGGTACTCATGTTGAGAGATCTTAGAGCTTCCTTGACCTCTCTTCTAGACACTTGGGAATGGGTTTCAACCATGAACTAAACCTTGGATAAAATAAGGGATGAAAGAAAATGTAAAGACTATGAAAGATTAAGAAGGAATATGAGATGGAATGAATCCAGGGTTGTCTTACAATGTCTAAAAATGTCAGCCCAAGATATGTGTGATCTAAAGTAAGGTGTGGCTTCCAAAGAGATGATAGATCTCTTGATGAGGTAAGTTGACCTTGACTAAAGAGGACCAAGTGGGACCCAAAGATTATAGATCTAATGTGGGAACACCTTAGTGATATGTTGTAGTAGGCTTGCAATAGAGAAGTAGGACCACAAAACAACCTTTTGACTGTAGTTTGGAAAATATGTATGAATGATTGCAAATGAAGGCAAATGATGGACAAATATTTGACCAAGATTGGTTGATTGAAAATGATGAATCCCTATAGGAAATTTCTTAGAAGCTCTTCAAATCTCAAAACCTAAGCACTCTTTCTCTTCTTAACTTTTGTAAAATTTTGTTCTGAAACACAGATGTTCGAATCTTCTGCATAGATGCAATTTCCCAACCTAGACGCAATTTTAAACTAATATAGATACAGTTTAATTTATCAGACACGATTTTGTATGTAATAGATGTGACTTTTTGTTGTTACTAAGAATGTTTTTTCTCTTTTGATACAAAAACGCAATTCTGCCCTACGCAGACGAGATTTTCCAACCCATACGTGATTTAAAATGACACAGACATGGTTTCTATGAAAATTTGTGTCTGTCTAAATATGAAGTTGTTGAATGTGACCAAATATTTATGTTGAATGTTTTGTGGCAAGAAAACACAAAAAACAATGAAGACACAATGTCTAAAGGTGTTTTTGTCCCAAAATGTTTTTTTGTATCTTTAAAAGATTTCCACTGGTATAGCACAAATTGAAGACACTTGAAAATATGCACAACCTAGGCTGGTAAGAGAAACCATTCAATGGGGCCTCTGTGTAATAGAAATACCTCAAACAAGCGGACAACTAAAGATTCTGGTAGCATTGGCTCCCCCACCATGACACTCACTTCTCAGGCATACCATATCATCTTACCTCAAAAGAGTAATGATCAAATGAGGTATTCATGTCTCAACATGAAAGGGTACATGAGGGGTATCTACGGGGTATGATCCGCTCTCCCTGAACCATCAAATGTAAGGATTTTTGGCCTCTACAACAAAAGGCGTTTAGTGAAGGAACTTTCATGGTCCTTGTTGTCTACACATGTGGTGATGGCTCATTTAAGAACCCACTCCTAATCTCCAAAGAGGATTGTTAATGCATCTAACACAAGTGTGGATATTAGGGAGAACCATCGCTGTAGATACATGTCACCAATTTATCACGACTTTCATCTAATGTATTAATTTATATAGCAGGCAGAAGAAGTACTGCTTGGGTCATGCTCTCTCACTAGGCTTTATGGGCTACCTAGGAGATAGGCCCTCCTACCTAAATAGAAGACGATAAAAAATTCTCTTACACCCAAGGTCTAATGGAAGGCGAGGGGAGAGGATACTTTTGTTATCACCTCTAGGGTTATAAACATAAAAAGTGCAAAATGTACCAAACACTTCAAAAAAGTTCTTTAACCCCAAATGAAAAAGATGTGACATTAATTAGACTATAAATCAATGATACATAGCTAGATTACCCCTACAACAAATTATTAGTAGTTTTGATAAATCACCCCCACCTACAAGCACACTAGTTAGGTTAATTTTAAAAATCCAAATCCAAATGTGAAAGAGGGGCCTTCAGTAATACGTTTTTACTTTTTTAAATAGTTGCACCACTTTGTTAGTATAAGAAAGGGGTTAGGCCAAAAACTAGATCTAAAAACCCTAAGATGAAATACAAAAAGCAAGCTGAACATAAAAAAAATGGCTATACCAGGACACAGAGGCAATTAAAAAATGCAAACGCGATAAGGCATAACACAAACATGACAACAGAACCTGAAAAACCTACAGACAAACCAAAAAACACAAACATGACAAAAATAAACCTAAATACATTTTTCAATCACAGACGCGACACTGTGATTCACAAACATGAAATCTAGAAGTCAAAACCTATAGAAAATAAAAGAAAATGCAAAAAGGATGAACAGGGATGTGACTTCTGGGCGCAAACGCAGAATAAAAAATCACAAACACAATTCCAGATCTTGAAACCTACAAACAATAAAACAGAAAACACAAACACGAAATCTAGAAAAATGCACGCAAAATCTAAACAAGGGTGCATAAAAAAAAGTCATATATGCACAATAAATTAAAATCGTCGTTGATCCAGCCTACAACTTGACAAAGAAACTAAAAAAATAGCCAACAAAAGTTAGAAACAAATGGACAAGACTCCCACCCTGTGTGCCAAAATGTATGCGCTAAAAAATGATGATGATAAACTATTATTAAACCTATGGGTGAAGCTATGTGGCCCTCCTTGTATATACAAGATAGCCTATGTAGTGTTATAGATGTAAATTGTGTAAGGTTTTTTTGCTGTTTTGGGTAATAGGTGATAGCTTTACTTTGGGGTAGTCAATTCTTTGTAAGTTATATATGAGTCCCTGAACTCTCAGTGCATCTTTTTGTAATGTGATTCCATGATATCTAACATTTATATAAAATACAAATTATTTTATTTGTATTTATATTATTTACTTTAATTGTATTTGACAATTATTTTTCAATACATTTGTTTTATTATTTATTCTATTTTTTAAATTAGTATTATTAGTTATTTTTATAATCCTTATATTTAAAATTTAAATACTAACTTAAAATATTTTGTTAGAAGCGGTTACATTAAATATATCTCCCCTTACTATCGTTGTAGGTTATAAGAAAAGAGGCATAATGAAAAGTAAAAAACTAAGTCCTTTCTCCTAGTTGCCTTGTCTTTTGTGCAAACTCCTCCAATCCTTTCCTCTCATTTTCTCTATTTAGTCTTATTCGTGGTCTGCATCTTACATTTTTTATCTCCTCCAGTACTCTTTATCATGTTGATTATGAATCACAAAGTGAGATCCAAAACGTTGATTATGTATCTAAATATATTAAAGGATGTGTGATGTGTGCAACTAGTAAATTTAGTAACAGGAAGTTGGGGTTGTATACACCTTTACCTGTACCATCCCATCCATGGGAAAGTGTATTTATGGACTTTTTCGGGGGTCTACCTATGTCTAGGAAGGGACATGATTATCTATATGTAGTGGTTGATCTGTTTAGCAAAATGTGTATTCTAATGCCTTATAAGAAACAAGTCACTGCTGAATTGATAGCACATATGTACTTTCCATTTGTATGGGTTCAATTTTGGTTACCTACTTCTATTATATCAAATCCATATTCTCAATTCTTACGGGAATTTTGGTCAACATTGTGGAGCCTTATGGACACCAAGCTGAAGAAAAATATAGACTTCCATCCACAAACCAACGGACAGACAAAGGTAGTAAATAGGACAATTGTGCATTTGTTCAGAGGTTACAGCAGTAAGAATCCTAAGTTGTGGGATGAGATTCTTCATTATGTGCAACATGCTTACAACCATGCAACACAGTCTTCTACAAAGAGGTCTCCTTTTGAGAATTGCTTCAGTTACTTGCCTAAAACACTGATGGATTTTTTTGGGGGGGAGGACAATGTTGAGGATGGATGCAATGATGCAGAATAGGCTTTAAAGGTCATCTAGATGGTCCAAGAAATCCATCAGGTAGTGGAAGCACAGTTGGAGAAGAGCTAAGCAAAATACAAGGCTCACCATGATAAGCATCGTATAAATCACCATTTCGAGGTTGGAGATAGAGTTTGGTAACATATCAGTAAGGAAATAATGCAAGGTGAAGGTAAGAAGATCAAACCAATTCGATACGGTCCCTTCAAGTTCTTGGAAAAGATTGGTACCAATGTCTTTCGCCTAAATCTTCCTCCATATATGCAAATTTACTCAATTGTAAATGTAGAGAATCTGAAATTGTATGAGCCCCCAATGATATTGGATGAGGAGACAGATGTTCAGGTTCCTTCTATCGATGACCTATAACTTGAGTACATGAATGTGTTGCAAGAGGATGTAATCCTAGACAGAAATGTCATATCTTCAAATAGAGGTGCTATTGAATACCTTAAAGTGGGACAAAAAGGAATGCATCCTGGAAAAGAAAGATGGATGGAGGTTGGGGAAGTGAGGAAGTTGTATCCTCACTTACTTTCCAAGTGACCAAACTGTTATAGGTCCAAAAGCTCTCCAATGGGGGGGATTGATCCAAGTGGCTGTAGAATCATACGTGGCACCACGGTGGCATGCAATTTTAACAAAAAAAATGTTACAAGTTTCGAACCCCTAACCTCTTCCTCCGTAACCACTGAAAACATTTGGCAATGCTTTTAAATAGGGGTCGACAGGAGTTGAACCCTCAACCCGCTATACCCGAAAATAAGATGCCATCGATGTGCTATTAAGTGCATCTAACAATATAATGAGGAGTGTTTTATTTAAACACTACCTTAGCCCAAAAACATAACAAATTAACCATTATGGTTAAAACTAACTCCAAAAAAATGAATGATGCCAAACTAAAAGGGGTAGTATGAAATAATTAAGGGGATAATTTGTTAACAAGGGGTTATGTTATTAATTATTATGGTTAAACACTATATAGCATATTTTTTTGTGTAAAAGGGGGGTGTAGGTGTTTGATTTTTCATCCAGGTGATGTGAAGGGGAGAACATTTAGGGAGACTTTGATGACATTTCTGCACTTCAAAGTAATGTTATATCGTTGTGCTTGAAGGGAATGGTCTTATCACAATTGTAATTCTGATTATTGGAGCATAATGGGATTGGTCACTCTATTGGAGATGGACCCGGAGACGTAGCCATTTGGTGAACTCTGTTATCAATTTTGTTTCGTCTTCTATCTTTTCTCTCTTTTTCTTTTTGGTCATCATCTTTATTGCGCTATGTTCATAAACGCATTTCTATTACATTGATTTGGTTATTAAGCTTTGAATTCTTTATTATAATCATTAAGCATTCTTAGAAGCAATCGTCTTAGATCCTAAATCAAATCAATAGAATACTACTTTTGACTCTTTTTTTTTTACAATATAATATGATTTCTCCAAATCAAATTACATGAATACTAATATTGATTTTTATGAGACTCTTTGATTTTTTAAGAACCCATCTTATGTATTCTTATCAATGCTAGGCACAAATATCCTCACAAACATAACTCTTCCAAACAGAGATTATAGTCCATTCATGCTTTCTAGAAGGTTTTACTTATTTACAATCAATTCTCACCACTTCCTTAAACATTAGTTTCTTTGTTGGCTCCAACTTCTTGTGTTAGTTTCACTCCTTTAGAATCAATCTTCATCAATTATGACATTTATAATTAAACTTTACCAAAATAGACAAAATTGTTTAAAAAATGTTTCTTTTTAAATTGACAAATTCTAGATTTACCTTTTGAATTGACAAATTCTAGATTTACCATACTGGCAAAAGTTAAACAAGATTGCATTATTGATTTGATTTCACTCCAAAATAATTTAAAAATTTTATAGATAGATTTTCTCATTCTAACTTGATGATCAGAGAGCAGAGAAATTATCCTGAAAGTTACCCCTCATTGCGGAAACGGTTTTCAATAAAATGATAATGAAATCCTAAACGAAAAGAATTAAAAACAAGTTTATAAAAACTGAACGATTTATAGGCATAAATATTTTTAGCATGCAAAGTGAATATTGATATTGTGTTTGGTAGTCATATTGCCAACAAAGAATGCGCTTCAAGAAGACCAAGAAATTTAAACGCTTTTGTTTTTTCGACTTATTTTAAGTTATGCTTTTTAAGTTTATTTTTTTAACTAAGTTATGTTTTTAATGTGTTTTAAAAGGAATCAATTTATCTTTAAGTTATTTTAAATCATGTTTTTTATTTTTTATTTTTTTAGAATTTTGTGTTTTTAAATTTCGTTAGTATAAATATCTTAAGTTATGCTTTTTAAATTTAGCTTTCTTTTATTTGATTTATTAAAAAAAAATTTACATAAGCTGTTTTTTTAAAAATATATTTCAAAAACAAAACAATCATCAAAGTTATTTTATAATATATTTTTTATTTTGTATTTTGTTTTTTGTTTTTTGTTTTTTGTTTTCCTAAATTTATTTTTGTCATTTTGGATCTACTTAAAAAATCATATTAATATATATATTTAAATGGTAAGGAAAAAAAATTAATTCAACAATAACAATCTAGTAGGGTTTGAACTTTCATTGCATCAATTAATCATCACAATATGACAATTTACAAATTATAAATTAGAAAAATAAACTATTAAATATATGAAAAATGTTCATATTGAAAAGCTTATTTTATCTATTTTATATGCTAGAAACAACATGTCTGATAATAATTATAAATTGAAAATTGAATTATTCAATTTTTTTTGTTATATTCACCAAGACCAACATGTATAGCCTAGAAATTATAGGAAACTTTTTTGTGATTAATAACATGTCTTAAGGTTGGTTCCAAGAAGCTCAATTACAAAATATTGTTTAGAATTCAACCTATCACCAAACACCTTATGGATGCATGTGGAGAATTCAATCAAGTTTGTCTTAAGATGACCACACTTTTGATACACAAGGACATAGGACATTGCCATTGGTTATAGAAATCTAACTTGGATAACAAATATATTATTTGTAAAGCCTGTTTCTTAATAAAAATAAATAGTAATTTACATGATTTTTTTTTTAAAATGATTTTTGAAACAAAATATTATTTTATTTTTAATTTTTTTAATATAGAGAAATATAGATAAAAATAGAAAGTATATACATATAAAACGATATAAAATTGTTACTTATTTATATAATTACTTTATTTTAATTTCAAACTATTCTATGTAGTTGGGAGCTACTTAGTTTGCTTTAGATAAATTGATATTTAAATTTTGTTTAATCGTTAATTTATATAATATGTTTTTTCTTTGAAGTGAAAGCTATTTTTCTCAATATATTTATTTTACGTTTGATCTATTTAAAGAATTATGTCATTATAATTTACAACTAATTTATTCAATTAAAAATTGTTTTATTTTACTCAATATATATTATTTACTTTAATTGTATTTCACAATTATTTTATATATATATAAATAAATATATAATTCTATTTTGAAAATACTACAATTAATTATTTTTATAATTCTTATATTTTAAAACTAAATTCTAACTATTGTTATTTTCTTTTAAGTATTTACATTAAATATTTTTCCCCTTATTATAGATGTACGTTACATGGAAAAAGGTAGACTTGAATATATATATATATATATATATATATATATATATATATATATATATATATATATATATATATATATATATATATATATATAATTATTGTTTTTTAATATAAACGATAAGTTTTTTGGTTTTAGATAGAAAATTAAAAAATTGAGTGTATAGGACGTTAACAAGAAAGCACTTTATTAATAACAACACCTGCCTCACATGAGAACACTCTATATGCCATTAATGTTTTTCCTAGACCCATTCTCTCTTCCACAATAATAGCCAAACCAAAAAATTGATCAGGGAAAAATAAGCTCAGCAACCATAACATTATAGAATTGTGAGGAATAAAATTGACAAGATTTGTAACGAAATCATAGAATTGTCGGTTCTTGTCAGGTAAAAATGCATTTCAAGCGCTTCAGTGTAAGTCTCCCATTTGTCATTACCACATCTCCACATTAACTATATCTTTGAGCCTTATGGACTCTAGCCATATCCTTTAACAAGAAACTATTAAATAGACTCATGTCAAATTCATGGATTCTTCTCATAGACCACAAAATGATATTAGATAACACAATATCAAAAATTTTATATGATCGCTACAAGAATTAACAAGAACCTAAATATTCCACTCACTCAACATCCCATATTATATTTTTTTAATATCAAATTAGATATTAACCTTCTAATTCTATCTCTATCCTACTTATCTCTCCAATCCTATGCATCATTGAACTCCAAATATCATGCTAGGACCCCTCTCTAATCTGTCCTCCTTCCTCAAAATCTTATAAGACCTCTCCAAAATAGAGAATTAGTTAGCAACCCATCCTTCATTTGTACAATAAGATATAGGAAGGTTCAACTTGAGTCCCCTGTATAGGAAGCTTCAACTTCAATAAAGTTAAAACTTGTCACAATTCCTCAACTCCTTCATAAGCTTCATTCCCTAGATTAAGAGGGTACAAATGCTAGGACAACCCATTCCTAAAGTCTTCCCTCATAAATGAGGTATGGGGTGGACTTTGTACCCTCAACTCATCTATCTTCCAAATTCAATCACATATATTAATGAGGCTTTTTGGAAAGTAAAATAAAATCCTACAGACTCTATTATTTGTCTAATAGGCCCCCACCTCAAGGGTATAAAGCATATGGGTCTATTTTTGTAATTTTAACTTGAAAATTAACTTAAAAAATTGCATTAAAGGCCCAAAATGAAAAACTTTATAAATACATCTATATCAAATAATTAAACCTCATTTTATTCTAAGTAAAAAATGGTTCAATTTAGAACTTTTCATAAATTAAATGGATTTGCAATAGCTTTATCTTCCTTGTCCCATGGTCCTCATTACTTTTCTACACATAGAAAACACATTCACAAACATAGTTACACCACAACAATAAATCAATTTATTTTCTATCAAATCTTCATCAATTTTACTAGGTAATACCAAGTATATTGTCATAAAATTATCTCATTTATAATCTCCCAATGTATTTAACCATCCATTGAAAAAAAAAAAGCAAGAATTTAGAATTTTATTAGCCATATTTGAGGTAAGGCGATGCAATTTTAATCCTTGGATAGGTTGTAATTATGAAATGATTGTAATCTCATCCATCAAACCAACTAAAGAAATGTCCAATTATCTTAAAAAAAATATACCTCCTCAAATAATATTCAACAGCTGAAAAAGTGGTACATTTTATTTTTGTGTTTCTTAGAATCCTTGCCAACCACATGGTTATAACTTATAAGTTAAGAACCCATCAGTGATGAACAGAAACTTAAAATAGTAGCATTATATTCATATTTTTCAAATGCATTAGTAACTTTATATTCATCTTTTTCAAATGCATCAGTCATGCACATAATTATCCATTAGTAATACGAGTTCTACAGATGGGACAAGAGTTACTGCTTTCCAGCCATCGAAGAAGGCAGTGAGCATGGAATATGTGGGATTCATGACAAGGCATCTGTCGGGCATCTTCCCCCACTTGAAAAGGCTCGGTGCAAATCGAGCACTCTCTATCAACATGATTTGCTGCAATTATAATTTGAGTTAGCCTCTCCACATCCCCTCTATCAGCTCGGAAATTAACGTCCGATAACTCAACATCGTGTCCAACAGATCGGATAATGAGGGATAATGAAGTATGTGCCGTCAAAATTCTGTCGCAGTTTTGTAGAATGTTCTGAAGATGTGTTTGTGCCCTCGATATCTCGTACTGAAGATTGTCGATAAGTTCCCTTAGTCGCTGTAGATGAGCCATGTTATTTACTTCTGTGTTGTCGGTACTCATATTTTATTACTGCCAGAATGAATTCGCTTCTGACTAAGCCTTCCACTGGATTCAGATGTTACTTAAATGCGGTACTTTTTTATCCAATTTTTCAGTTCAATTAGAAAAGTATATTGGCACCAGAGAAAGCGCATCCAGCCGACCAAGAAATTGAAACCCTTAACTGTGTGAGAATGGTGAAGGCGTTTTACAATACGATATTATATAGAGGAGGAGACGAGGTTAGCTTTAAGTTAACTGAAGTTCTGCTTTTCTCAATTTATTTATAAAAAATATTATTTAGTTTTTAAAGTTATTTAGGGTAATCTTTTTAAATTAGTTTTTCTTTAATAATTATCAATTTATTTTTTAAGTTATTTTTAATTTCTTTTTTTTTTTAAATATATTATATTTTTTAAGTATAGATTTTTTTATTTATCTTATTATAAATATTTTTTACTTGTGTTTTCCTAAATATATATTTATATATATTTTTTAAATATGTTATGTTTTTTAAGTATAGATTTTTTCATTTAATTTATTAAAAATATTTTTTACTTATGTTTTTCTAAATATATATTCAAAAAAAGAATTGCTGATTTGTTTTGGAAACTATTTTAAGTTATGTTTTTGGTTTCTTTTGTTTCTTGTTGTTGTGGTTTTTGTTTTTTTAAATTTGGGTTGTTAAAAATAACTTAAGTTATGGTTTTTAAATTTAGCATTTTTTTTAATTTGATTTATTAAAAATTTATATTCATATATTTTTTAAGAGATTTTAATTCATTAATTATAATATTTAAAGTTTTTATTGTATCAATGAGATAATTAAAATATCTAAAATCTGAATTGATTAATAGCATCTTTGTTGAATAATTAAGGATTGCATGATGAACCCTAACACATACACAAATATATACATGAAAAAATTGACGAAAACTGAAAATTCCATCCATGCAACGTGAATGTAACGTGGATATTATTGATCTGACACATAACATAGTGAAAAACAATGAAATAAAGTAATTTATTCCATAATAAAGATGAAATATTATCCTCCACCATTCTTAAATAGTCCATGCACAGATTCTGAGGCACCATAAAGAACCATGAGACCTTAGATAAACTATAAGGGGTCAACTGCATGGTGTCGTTAGAGACATCTGGCACTATTATACTGTTTGGCACACCATAATATGAGGAATTAAGAAAAAAAGAGGTATAAATAAGGTATGTGTAGGACAATGAGGACATGCCATGCAAAGAGAAAAATTTGGCCACATTCACTAGTAGAGAAAAAAAGAGCTACTAGAAAGAGAACAAGCGTTAAGCATAGTAAAATATTCAATAATTAGTGAATCAAGGAGACCTATTAGTTTTGAATATATGGTGCCCAAAAGTAAATCAGCGAGCAGATAAATAAATTATCGAGAAATTTACCCACTTGCATGAACGGTGTTAAAAAAAAATAGAAAGGAATGAAATTATAAAGGAAAACAAATAAAAACAGGCAGATCACAAGGTGAACAATTTATAAGCATTCATATTTTAATCATGTAAAGCGATCTGCTAGAAACAGAAAAAGCCATTTAGCAGATATTGGTGTTACACAACAGCGAATTTGACAGGTTATATGATCGTTTTTGCACTTTTAAATTGTATATTATAACTAATAAAATTAATAAATCGTTTTTATATTAATATATAATTTTACAACTTTTATTATAAATATATGACAAGCAGGGATGACCGTCAAATTCCAGGCCTCTATGACAGATTAAACGAATGTAAATCAACTACTAAATGTTAAAATGTTATATATGGTTTGAAAAAATTAAGCGCAAATTTATCATCTTTAATAAATAGATGATATGATATTCCATCTCAAAAATACATTAGTGAGGAAATGACTTGGCTTGTGACTAAGGCTTCTACTAGAATGAGATGTAGTTAAATGCTGCAGTTCTACTTATGTTTCTAATTGTATTGTTGCGGTGCTAGACACCAAGAGATTTAAACGGTTACATTGGTGAGAATGGTTATGGCGTTTCAACAAATAATATTTTAAAAATATCATCAATTTGGTTTTTTAATTTTAAGTTATTCTAATTATGCTTTTTAACTTGATTTATTTTATTTTTTTTTTTTTAACTTCAAAACAAATCATTTAAGTGATGTTTTTGTTTTTATTTTTTAAATTATTAATGAATCGTTTCTTTTCAGTTCATTAAAATTATTTTTAATTTAAGTTATTTTTTTAAATATATTTCAAAAAAATAAATTATCTTCATTAGTGGCATGGAGATCATGTTCTCCACTGACACATTTTGTCATCTATAATTGACTGGATACCAACTTGAATATCATCCTTGATCTTGAGAAAATGAATCCTAAGACATTTTTTGCCTTTGGGTTTCTTCATAGAAGGTAGTTTTAGCAGCACTAATGGAGTTTCAAAAATAGAGGACTTAAAATAGGCACATCTAGACAAATTTCTAGCAAGATCTCTTTCTCTAATACTGATTATGTCTCAAAGAGACTGAAAAGTGGGAGGGGATCCCTATTTTGCAAGTATCTAGATTTGGGTTGATTATTCAGCACATTCCTATCAACTTGTAGTCCTTCCTCACCAAAAGCCAAGCCTCCAGTGGTGCAACTTCAAAAGGAGAGTTCCCCTCCAATGCAATTTCATATTCAATTTTAGCCACCTCTTCAACAATAGAATCCTCCTCTAGAACTACTTCTTTAGCAATTACATATGCCTCTTTGATGGATACTTTAAAAGTCATTTCAAGGATTAATGCATCAAACTTTCAATCAAGAAGGGGTCCTCTGAATACTTCAATTTATTGAGCTATAACCTTATAGCTAGAGGAAGGGATACCATTGGGGAAGATTTGGGGAAGATACAAAATCTTTCAGAATTAGAGCATGTTCTCATGCGGCTGTTTAGCTTATTTTTAATTCTTAAACAATAGCTGCTCCACCAAAGTAGGGAAAGATTCTAAATTATCCTTTTTCTCACAATTTTAAAGTTGCATGGGAACACTTAACTGCTTAAATTTAAGCAAAAAATAGAGTTAAGCAGCCGCATGGGAACATGAGGGTAGTGTCCAACATGGGAGTGTGAGTTATCATCATATCCAATCTTGAAAAGGTCCTAGATAAGGAGAAAAAAATGTTTGCAAGAGGGTGCATTTTGGTAACTTTATTACTCATGCCAGGAAGTGATAGACAATTGTAGACTAGAGGCAAGCTTGCATTACGATAAAATATGTTAGCAAATAGCAGCCATAGAAAGTCATGTATTGTCATGGATGGGGCTGAAGAGGAGCAAAGACCTTTACCCTTGAACCTCTGTAGATTAATCTAAGAAGTTGGAAAGAGCATTGGGGAAACAAGGACAAGTGAGAAAGAGGATTAATTGACCCGCTACTAGAGAGCAAACTAAAAGGACAATTTCTGGGAAGAGTAAATAGTCTTGCTTCCTTGCCAGAGAACAAATAAGAGGATTTAATGTTGGGTCCTCACAAACCCTAACAAAATCCTCCCTAGGAGGCATGCACATAGAGGTAAAATGCCCTAAAAAAATTAACATTTGCCAACACCAAATGGGGAGCTTCCTAAATGATCTGCTGTAAACACTTAGACTAAATGTGAAGAACCTTGGGGAAGGGTTTGGATAGGTTTATTAACATGCAGATCCAGAAAGGAAAGTGTGTAAACTCAAGAGGTCGAAGATCATGTTTGAGAAAAATACCAATCTGATTAACCAATGTTTGAATAATATCTAGGTCTCTGTATTCGAGAGGAACCGAAGGAAATCTAACAAGACAACTCCTAGTCCATTATGTCTATTAAGTTTTCCAAACTATAGCCTATTCAGTTTTATTTTCTCTCTACTCAACTTCCCTTGACATGGCCATTGATAGTGAATGTTTATTATTCTTACATTCATTTCACACTTCAAGAAAACATTAGGGGTGAGCTACTTAACAAAATAGATTTTTGCATTCCAGTTTGCATTTCTCACTTTTAAATCTTCTAATTGTGGGATGTTTATAAACAGGTACAAATCTTAAATTGGCCTAGCACATGGGAGCATCGATTTGACTTATATTTATTGTACGGTTCTCTATTCTTCTTTTTCGTTTGTTTTATAATACTTATGGCCCAATCAAATAGAGATAAACTACTTGAGTGGGCGAGTGTTGTGCCACAATTAGCTAAGGACATTATGGAAAGAGATGAATACACTAACTCACTTTGCAGCACATTATGGTTTGCTAGAAATGTAAGCGTGCAGTGTTTTTAGAGTTTTGTATTACAGTCAACCTGGAAATATTTTTTGTGCCCGATCCCAATATGAAGTGCCTCCCTTCAAACCAAGGAAAAAAAGTGATAGAGTGAAATATTATTAATGTTTATATATTTATTTAATACAATTCCAATACTGCGTCAAAACCATAGGAAGCGATGAAGTTTAGTTCGCTTCAAATTAAGTTGCCCATCTATATATACAAACTTTATGAATTTCATTTTGAGATGAAAGTATTTGTTAAATTTATAAATATCAATATATGATTGTTCTTATGAATATTATTCTAAAATTGTTTTCATTCATTATTTTTACTTGTTATCTTATTTCTTAATCAAATGATTGTGAATTTCTTTTATATTCACTTGTATGAATTACAACCTTATTCCTTACAAAATAGAGGTATTACAGTCCTAAAAGAAGGTGACCTTAGTTATTAACACAACTGATAACAAAGGTTGCATCCATGTGCCTAGTAGAGAATTCCAAACATAAATAAAAATCAAATTAACTACAAATTTTATAAACAAGATAATAACATTTAATATTTGAAATTCTTGGATAAAAAGAAAACTGTAGATTTATTATCTTTGATAAATAGATGAGATGATATTCCATATAGAAGATCCATTGGTAAAGCTCCTACTTGCATTAATTAATAAAAAGTAAAAAAGATTTAAACATTAATTTATTTTTTGTGCTACGAGATTATTTGGAATCTTTTCCAAAAAAATAGCAGCCCCTACTTTTTAGGCATGCCACTTATCAATAATTTAAATTTAATTTTTATTAAAAAATAGTTTTGGAGGGAACTGAATTATTTTTATTTGTTTTTATTATGCACATCCTAAAAAAGATATTCATGAGACCACCAACTTCCTTAAATTTAGGAACTTAAATTTTTAAGCTGGACTACACTAAAAATCCATGGGACCATCACCTTAAAAATTTTCCTAAAAAATTTATCTTTTGAAGTTATCTGAAGTTATATTTTTTCATTTTTTTTTTTTTCTCAATTGTTTAATATTTTTTTTTTAAATTTGAATTGGTAAAAGTAAGTTATGTTATGTTTTTTAAATTTAGCTTTTTAAAATTTGATTTATAAAAAAATAATATTAATATATTTTTTAAGGGGTTTAAATTGATTAATTAAAATATTTAAAGTTTTAGTTGTATCAATGAGAATTAAAATATTTAAAATTTGAGTTGATTAATAGCATCTTTGTTGAATAATTAAAGTTTGGATGATGAGTCTGTAACACATCGACACATGTGAATAGTATATGTAAGTCATTTAAGAGTCTCAACATGATAGAATATACACCAGATAAATAGCATGCGCCACTCATGAAACGTGAATGTAATATGGAGATTATTGATCGGACACAAAGAGAATAGTGCAAAATAATGCAGAAAGATAATTTATTCCAATGATAAAGATGAAATTATAGAGAACGTGCAGAGATTCCTAAAGCCTAGTATAAATAACTATGAGACCGTAGATAAATTATAAGGGGTCAACTATATGGTGTCGTATGAGACATGTGGCACTATGATAGTGTGAGGCATACAATAATATGAGGAATTAAGAATAAAAGAATAAAAGGGCTATATATAAGATATGTATAGGTCAATGAGAACACGCCATGCAAAAGGAAAAAGGTTGGCCACATTCACTAGTAGTTGAAGTTGCTACTACAAACTATAAAAAGATAAGCATTAAACAAAATAAAATATTTAATAATTAGTGGACCAATGGGACCTATTAATTGTGAATATGTGGTGGCCAAAGGTAAAGTGTTATAAGAAAAAAATATTAATGAAATTATAAGAAAACAAATAATAACAAGCAGATCACAAGATGAATATTTTTAATCATGTAAAGCGATCTTTTAAAAATAAAACAAGAAAAACATTTAGTAGATCAATTTGTTTAATTTATGTGTTGATTTTTTTTACTAAAAAAAGGTACAAATTTATTCAATCAAAGAAAGAGATACAAAGCAAGAAGTATCACATGTCCAGCACAGAAATAATCACCACAACTAAATGCCAACTAACTTCGTCTAACCTATACTCATTCAAAAGTCACCACTACCATTCCACTCCCTAAGAATGTGACAAAAAGTAATAGATTCCAAAGAGGTGCATAACCAAAGAATCTGCCTAATCACCACATCTAAATGCGAGCTAACCATCTCATTCACAAATAATCTGATTCTAGTCAAGAACACAACTATGCTCCACCACATGTAAAAACTAAAACTATTACATTTAATGATGGGTTGGGTCACTCTTATAAAATCAAGACAATTGCTTTTAGCTTCCAAAAAAAAAAGCTTCCCATTTCACATCATTATTTCTTCTTATATTTCTAATAGAAAAGAGTAACCACCATAATTCATCTACACTAAATTATCTTTCAGGAAAAACCATTATGAAATAATCTAAATTTAATTTTTCAAAATCCCATTAAAATTGAGGTCTAAACATCCTCTTGAGATGAAACTATGTGTGAACTTTTTTAACATGATTCATATGAATTCCGAGTAGAATACTGATATTGATTATATTAAAATAACTAAAAATGTTTTTTAAAACGCTTTATAATGTTATACACGAAATTCATGGAAAGAAAATGCACGACAAATTTATCATCTTTGATAAAAAGATGACATTATATTCCATCTGAAAATGCATCACCACAAAGAAAGTTAAAAGCTTAGATTTTGGAGAATGGTGATGGCCTTTCACAAAACATAATTACTCACATGAGGAGACAAGATCAGGTTTAATTTTACCTTTTTCATTATATATATAGAAAATTATCAATTTGTGTTTTCCAGTTATTTTAAGTTATGCTTTTTAAGTTATTTTTTTTAAATAAGTTGTGTTTTTTAATATGTTTTAAAAAAAAAAAAATTATTTTTCAAGTTATTTTAACTCATGCTTTTTATTTTTTTATTTTTTGGTTTTTTTAATCAAATTTGGTTAGTAAAAATATCTTAAGTTATGCTTTTTAAGTTTAGCTTTCTTTTATTTGAGTTATTAATTTTTTTAAATATATTTAAAAACCAAAAAAAAATCATCAAAATTATTTTATAATATATTTTTGTTTTTGTGTTCTATTTTTATTTTCATGCCAGTCTCTTCTCCTGAAAGCAACATGGTAACTTATAGAAATTCCAAAAAAACTCAAACAATTGCTAGTTCACGATGGCCTATAAAGATCAAGTGATTGAAACTGTGTTTAACCAACTCCAACGATAGGTGAGAGACCCAGGGAAGGAGCTGGGTTGGCAAGCCAGACCACGTCCACAGCCTCGCCGGCGACAGCTACCTTTGCCTTGGCCACGAGTCCAACCTCGACAAGAGTTCCTTTGTGGACCAACTTGCTCATCTCCACTTGTAGCAGGAGAACCATTTTCTTCTTTTCTGCTGAGGAAACCGTTCAAGATGGCAAAATCCTTGAATTCATCCTCCGTCTTCATTTTCTACCTCGTCTGACAAAAACTTCCACTCGAGATACCAGACAACCATCGCTGCAACAGCCCTATGCCTCATGACTGGAGGGCCCTTGAGGTCAAGAAGCAATGGAAAGAAATTAATTGTTTCTCCCGATTGGGAAAGGAGAGCCAGGTTGCCAGGCCGTGGCAAACCAGCTCCATGAATGTTATATCGTAGAACCATATCTAGACCGACCAATACTTCTGCATCAAGTATGTGAGAGACCATTTCTTTCACCTCAGCTTTCGCAACCTAGATCTCAAACATTGACGCAACAAACCTTCAGGAGATATGAGAATTATCCCTTGGATATTCATTTCTCTCCAAATGGTCTCGACCCAGAATCATTTTAACCACCAGGATAACTAGAGGTTTAGATTTATGGAGGAGTCGTTTGAGCCTTTGATCAGAAATTTCCTTTGAGGAAACTTGGCGATTCGAATAGACCAGGGAAACTGGGGTGTCTGCTCCAAAACAAGAAACAGGGTCTGGAAAGGCCCTAACGATAAATCCAGAGGGACCAACCATAGCTGTTATGAAGAACAAGAAATTATAGCTCTCCCACAACCTAAACTGGAGTGCCTAAAATTGAGAAACACTGCTAAAAGGAAAGGGAGATGTCATAATTAGCATCCAAACTCGATTCGATAAGCATTTTGAAATGACTTCTATCATAAATGAATGCATCTAACATCTCATCTGCTGCCAACCTTCTTTAGGAAGCATGCCTTGAGACACGGTCAATGGGAGGAAAGGGCGCGCTTTTTTACGCTCCCGAAAATAATTTTTAAAATTATCCTAATAGTATGCCTCAATAGTCCAAACACCTCATATCTCTAATACCTCTAGTCTTTCTGGGTTCTTTTAAAATACTTAGATCGCTTAGGATCTTTGCAAGAAACCTCGATTCACGTCGTATTAAGGCCATTTAATTCTGATTGATAATAAGTACCACCAAACTTGAAAAATCCATCCATCATATTATGCAATAATTCCTCTAAGAAATTGGTAGACTTATCTAGAGGACTTCCCAAGAATTGTCAAACCTAGAGACTGTGAGATGGCAAAGAAACGACGTAAGCATCGAAAACAAGAAAAGGAAGAGTTGGCATAATATTAAAAATTACAAAATACCGTTGAAAGGCTTCAACGGAACAATCCATTCAAATTTCAAAACTTGAGCCTCGTTTCTGAAAAATGGATTCACAAGTCCATTAAAAAATGAACTGAACTAAAGGCTACCTTTGATACTTCCCAAGTTGCCAAACATAAACAAATGAGATGAATATGAAATGACTTCTCCATACACCTTAAATACATCCCATTATAGATTGAATTGACTGCCATCAATTTTGGAATCCAAAATTCTGCTATGACACTCTGATTGAGTCAATGAATCCTTAGAACCTTTAAGTTGTTCGCTCACCATCTAATAACAGATCCCTCTGACATTGATTTGGAAAAAACTTCAAACAATGCCAAAATTGTTTGGATTTTATCAAGCTCCTGGGTTACCTTTGGAAGCACCATCAAAGTTTAGTTTTTGCCATCCAACTTTCAGGGAGTCCATTCAGCATTTTCTCTATCAAGGTTATTTTTCCTTATAAATAGAGGAATTTTTATGCCATTACAACTAAACCTAATTCTACCATCCTCCTCTGTGAACTCTTTCTTAGCATTAGGATTGAGGGCTAGTTTGCAATTGATGTTCTCCACTATCGAGGTTTCAATGGAATTAAGGACTAATTCTAAATTCCTTTCCTTATTATCAAAAAGTCTCCTATTACGCTCTTTCTAGATTTCCCATATGAGACATGAAGGAGTGATCTCCCAAAGTGGGCTTAGAAAACCATCTTTTGGTCTTATTGGCCATCCTTGAAAAAGAGAGACAATATCATTGGGGAGAGCCATAATCCACCCAAGTTTGGCACACAACCATCTCCAACAATTCGCTAAGAATGGGCAATTTAGAAGAAGATGATCTGTTGTTTCCTCCTGAGATTTGTATAAAACGCACCTTGAGGGGCCCTCAAATCCCATTTTCCTGAATTTCTCCGCTATTAAAATTTTCTTTTCAGATGCTAACCACTCAAAAATACTAGCTTTTGGGATTACTTTATCGCTCTAGAAGAGTTTTTCAGAAATTCCAAGACCATTAATAGCATTTTGGTTGGCAAGAAGGTTGTATCCTTCCTTAGCATTGTATTGACTAGACTCAAAAGGGGTCCATATCAGTGAATCTTTACCATTTTTGATAACCAAATACTTGTCCTTTATAACCTATAGAAGTTGATCTAATTCATTAGAGGGGAGGGGGGGACCTTCCAATTTCTTCCAACACCATCCAAGAATTGAGTTCTTCTTTGAGATTTCTATATAATCCCTGGTATGAATAGCTCAATTTTGTCTTAATCAATCTCTTATGGTTTGTATAGAAATTAAGTTGTCAAGGCTTGGGTAGCCACCCTAGGAGTCTTCCTAGAACAAACATGATGAGCCATCATGGGCATCCCAAGAGAGATAATCTGCCCCTAGATGTTTTCTCCTTAGAATAAAATTATTAATCTTACCCACCTCGCTTTAGGATCCCTTGACATTTTCCAAGCTAGTTTGGCTCTCAAATCCTGAATTTGAAGTTGCTAGTTCCAGATACCCAATCCTTCTAAAATCTTGGGTTTACAAATTTTATCCTATGCTATTAAAGCAATTCTATGATTTTCCTTTGTGTTCTACTAGAAGAAGTTTCTCATTTTTTCAATGATAACGGAACTCATACTTGCATTCAAGGCTAAAAAAGACATGAGATAAATGGGAGGAGCTAAAATTACCGCCCGAAGCATAATCAATCTGCTTGCCCATGAGAGCCATTTGCCAAGTTCCATGAGTTAATATTTTTAACTTCAAGGGGTCCCACAATTTTGAATTCCTTAAGCCTCTATCTATAGGTATTCCTAGATAGATGCAAGGTGAGCTACCCTTCTTACAGTTTAGAATTTTCTGAATCCTTTTTTCTGTTGATTGAGGGGTAGAGAAGAAAAATATTTCAATTTTTTCCCTATTAATAATTTAACCCAAGGCTTTGCCACAAGACTTCAGAAGATCTTGTAGTTAAACTGCTTCTCTAGATTTGGATACTCCTAACAAGAGATTATCACTAGAGAACTATTGATGAGTAGCAACGAAGTTTGTGGTAATGTTAATTCCTTCTATGGCCTTTCAAGATACAAGTCTTTAATGGCTCTACCAAAGGCTTCTACCATTATTATGAGGAGAAAGGGTGATATTGGATCTCCTTGTCTGATCCCCTTCGAGGATGGGAAAAAAACTTCTAGTCTTCCATTTATGAGAATTGAGAACCTTGGTGTTGAGATACATTAAAAAACCCAATTAATCCATTGGTTGTTGAAACCAAAAGCTTACATAATCTTGCATAAAAATCGCTAATCCACATCATCGTAAGCCTTTGAAATATCCAATTTTAATGTCATGCCTACTCTATTTGTATTTTAAAGAGTATAAATTACCTCTTGAGCAATAATCACCTCATCCAAAATTGATTGCCCTGGAACAAACCCTATTTGGTCTTTTAATATTATGCTATCCATAAGGGGTTTGAGTCAATTGGTCATAACCTTGGAAAAAATTTTAGAGATAGTGTTGCAAAGGGAAATTGGTCTAAAGTCTCCCTAGCTAACAACATTCTCCTTCTTCAGAACAAGGGCTATGAAGGTATTATTAATTTCTTTGAGAATGCTACCTTACTTTCTTGAGGAATCTAGAGCCACCACTAGATCTTCCCCTATAATATGCCAGCATTTTTTAAAGAAACCATTAGGAAAACCATCTAGCTGTGGAGATTTATCAGAAGGAAGTTGATTTAGAGCTTTAGATACTTCCTCTAATGAAATGATTTTATTTAGTCTCCTTTTTTGGTCATCTGTAATCACTTTGGGGATGCTAGAAAGAAATTTCCTTTGCTCCCTTAAATCGGAGCCTTCAACATTATTTAGCAAGTTGGAATAGAATCAAATGATTTCATTCCGAGTAGTCTGTGGATCCTCAATTATTTGATTCCCTTGAATCTCTAGTTTGGTTATTCTATTTAAATTTCTTTTTTGTTTAGTGACATTATGGAAAAAATTTGTATTCTTGTCACCAGCTTGAAGCCAACCCTCTCTAGACTTTTGTTTCTAGAAGATTGCTTCTTTAGAGAGCATATCCTCATATTTTGCTAGCAATTCTCTTTCTTTAATAATATCTACTTGAGTCATACCATCCGTGATTACTTTTTCATTTATTTCCTCTAGTTGAGCTTCTAATTCTCTTTTTGATTCAAAAATATTTTTGAAATGATCAGCGTTCCAGTCCAAAAGCTTCTTTTTTACACATTTCAATTTTGACCCAAAACTGAAGAGTCTGGAACCTTGAAAAATACCTTATTTCTACCATTAATCTATGAGAGTGAGGAAGTTTGGATCCTTCATACACAAATTCTCAAATTTGAAAGGTGGTTTCAAAAATTTGAAGAGGGAAAAGAAGAGAAGTCCCCCATCCAAAAAATCTATCTATTTTCTTTGCTATATTGTTGAAACCAAGCCTCCTATTGTTCCATGTGTAGATGCTATCTCTTGATTCTAGCACAAGAAATCCATTTCTCTCAATCCAATTATTCAAGTCTTGTTGTGATCATCCAATCGTGGTAATACCTGCTCTTTTGTCCTTCAGGCTTCTGATGGTTATTAAAATCCCCACCTATAAAAATGTGCTGATTTTGATTTTTAATTTTAAATTTTAATTTTTTTAAATTTATCTATTTTATATTAGTTTTATTTAAAAAAGCATATTAACATATATATTTTGAAGAGGTAAAAAAAGAAAGAAAAATCAACAATAACATTCTAGTAGGGTTTGAACTTTCATGACATCAACTAACAATCACAATATGCCAATTAGAAATTATAATTTGGAAAAGTAAACTATTAAAATAAATGACTAATACGCATATGTAAAAACTTATTTCATCTATTTTATATGCTAGAAACAACATGTATGATAATAATTATGGGCTCAAAATTGAATTATTCAAAATTTTTGGATTATATTCACCAAGATTGACATGTATAGCCTAGAAATTATAAGAAGGTTGTTTGTGATTAATAGCATGTCTTAAGGTTGGTTCCAAGGGTTTCAACAACATATTCAATCACAAAAAAATTTCTCTCAATGTTAAAATTCTTACTAAACACTTCTAAGATCACCACACTATTCATACACACATGCAGGTACATAGGACATTGCCATTAGTTATAGAAAATCTCAAACGATTCAAAAAAAAATCACACACATATATATGAATGGATGTATAAAATGTTCTACGAATTTATCATCTTTGATACATAGATGATATTACATTCCATCTAACAAATGCATTATAAACCCCCTACAGGTATGAGCTAATTAAAAAATTAAAAATGTTAAACATCAGAGGAAGCTAGCCATTAGTAGATCTTGTGGATCTAACTAATTCCTCATTCTCACAATGTCGAAGTAGCAGTTGTCAATCTGAGTAAGCGAGTTCTGCAGATGGGACAAGAATTACGCCTTTCCAGCCATGGAAGAAGGCAGCCCGTATGGAATATGTGAGCTTCATGACAAGGCATCTGCCGGGCATTTTCTCCCACTTGAAAAAGCTCGGTGCAAATCGAACACACAGATTCTGCGTTAACATGACTGGCTGAGATTATTATTTGAGTTAACCTCTCCACATCCTCTCTATCAGCTGGCAAGTTGCGAGATTCTTGAATTATGCGGCCAACCTGTTGAGTTAAATCTCTAAAACTGTTGTAAACTGTGTCAAAGGGCTCGCCCAAATCATCCCTGTCTGGTAACAAATCAATTTCATTCAGTGTGTCATTAAGTTGTCGTGCTAGATGAATTATTGAGCTGTCTGGAATGTTGTCAAGGTAAGTGCGTGGATCGTTGCTAATGTCCCTAATTCGCTGGAGAACAAACTCAATATCTTCTTCTCTGTACTCGCTACTCATTTTTTATTACTCAGAGAATGCCTTGCCTTCCACTCTCAATTCAGATGTACAGCTAAAACTTATTCATACATGCAATGAAAACTAAGCTTTATGGAGAGTTCATTACTTTGAAAAATTTGGATGAATATTACAATGACAGTCAATTGTTTTATAGGTTACTGTTCCGTTGAAAAAGGTCAAAAACCAAAAAAAATCTAAAACAAAGGAATTTCGAAACTGCCATTTGATCTTTCAAAATAGTTATTAAATATATGGTTATTTATAAAATAAAAGATTTATTAATAAAAGTACGAAAAATTATAAAAAATTACATTTCAAAAATAAGAAATCAAAAAAAGGAATGCTTTATATGATATTCATTTTTTTTTAAATTATTCTTTTTTTCAATTATTTTTTCGATATCTATAAAAATTAGAAGAGATAAATATAGATAAAAATAGAAAGTATATACATATAAAATCACATAAAATTATTGATTTTTTAAATTATTTTATTTTGATTTCAAACTATTGCATCTAGTTGAGAGTTACTTTAGTTCATTTTATTTACAAATTAATTTACATAATATATTTTTTCTTTGATTTGAAAGCTATTTTTGAGAATATATTTATTTTAATTTTGATTCTACTTAAAAATTGTGTCATTACAATTAACAACTAGTTTAGTTTAGTTAAGTTAAAAATCATTTTATTTATTTATTCTAATTGTATTTAACAATTACTTTTTCATCCTATAATTCTTATTTTTAAAAATTTAATACAAACTTCAGTTATTTTCTTTTATATTAAACTTCATTTATTTTTTTTAACTAATATATATGTTTTCTAGTTGTTGACGGCCGGGCTTAACCCGCACACTCTAACCTGACAGGTCAGGTGTCCGGACCCACATCCCCCAATAAAACTCCGTTTCCGTTTTCTAATTTATCGTTGCCCTTCTCGTTTCCGTTTTCTAAAACGATTTTATTTGTGCTTCATGTTTTCTTACCGCGTGCTGCTTCATGTTTTTTACCACGTGCTGGATAATCCTATAAAGAGGCATTATAGTGTTGTAAAGATAGGGCAATGAGTTTCTTTCTCGATTCAACATAATATTTAAAATGAGGTACGATTTATTTTATTTTTTTAATTTTTTTTAGATTTTTCTTATAATAAAGAGTTTTATTTTTAATATTTTAATAATCATAAACAATAAATTATTAATAGTTAGTATTGAAAATTTCAATTTTAATAATTATAAATAATAAATTATGAATAATTAATATTATTAAAAATAATTTATTTATTTTATTTTATTTTTTAAATAAAATTATTAATAGAAATTATAATTTATATTTAATAAGATTAAAATTAAAAATATAATATAATTTTATTCTGATTATCAAAGATTTTAATAAATGAAAAAAAAGTATGTTAGAGTGCATTCTTCTAACTGCATAAACAATTTGTCCTCCCTAAAGTTTCCATATTTTAAGTTTTGATTCATCTATTAAAATGTGTAAGAAGGAAATAAAAAACAACATATCATTTTAAAATACACATAACATGAAAAAATGGATAGAAAATGTAGGAAGGGATATAATTTTCATATTATTTCTTTTTAAAGTTTTTGCTTTATGTTTTACCTTAGTGTTTACATTATTTATTTATTTATTTATATCATGTTTAAAAAGTTAATTTAACTTAAAATAAAAATAAATGAAGATTAAAATTAATATGAAGGGTAATTATTTTAAATTAAAATTAAGATTAAAGGTGAAAGAAAATAAAATTATTTTTAATATTTTTAAATAATTATAGTCAAAATTATATTTAAGATTGAGTTTATTATTATAATTATAAAGATTAAGTTACAATTATAATTATAGATTTTTAAATTAAATTGTGAGGATTATAAGTAGTTAGAATATATTAAATTAATTTAAGTAAAATATAATTTTAATAATTAAAATTATATAGGTTTTCCCTTGGATAAGGCTAATGGATCTTCAAAGTTGTGGGATTCGATGATAGAACATAATTAAGAAGAAGATTGCAACCTCGAAAGGAAAGTGGCTATTCTCTGCAGGCAGAGCGACTATGGTTAAATCGGTTTTGGCATCAATGTCAATCAATCAGTTATCATGTATTAACCTCCCATAATCCAAAAAAGAAGAGTTGAGTAAACATCTTAGGTCTTTCGTCTATGTATTGGGGATAAGAAGAAGATCTCCCTCATGGCTTGGGATAAGATCTATAGGTCAAGGTCAAAAGGTGGCATAGGGATTAAGAATATTAAGGATCAAAGTAGAGCGGTAGGGGCAAAATTAGTGTGGAGAATGTTTAGATTTCCCCACCTCAAGTGGGCTCAAATTTTATTCCATAAATATATCAGTGGTAGGGACCATACTAGCATCTTTAGGAAAATTTCTCCTTCGAAAGGATCTCGCATTTGGAACTTTATGCTCGACTGTAAAAAAATAATCTTAGATAAGTTAACTTGGAACTTGGGTAACAGTGAGGAAGCCCTTTTCTGGACCGATTGTTGGGGAGGATTCAAGGCAGTGCATTTGAGCTCTAATCTAGAAACTACTAAAGCAGTGCTTGAATCCACTTGGAGTAGGTATGTCAAGGATTACATAAGGACAATTGATAGGGATCTAGCTAAGGGTTGGGAATGGAAACCCTTGGATCATTTGGATATCTTAGAGATGGAGAGACTTAAGCTTCAAGACATCTCGAAGAATAGAAAGGTCTCCTTCAACTTGGGTTCAGATACTCTTGTTTGGGATGGATCGAAATTGGGAGAATACACCCCTAAACATGGTTATAATCTTCTTCTTAGTCAAAATCTCTCCTCTTGCAGTTTTCTCCCCTTAGTTTTGTGTTGGGACAAGATGTGTCTGCCAAAGGCAAGGTTGTTCTCTTGGTTTTCCCTCCAAAATAAGATTCTTGCTACGGATAGATTCAGGAAGATGGGCTTTGAGGGTCCGAGCAGGTGCCCTTTATGTGAGAAGGCAGAAGAAGATAAGGATCATATCCTCCTCAATTGTAATTATGCCTCCAAATGCTGGCTATGGCTATGTAACAAATTAGGATAGAGATCTGCTTTCCCTAATTCCATTCTTGGTATGTTTCAGGCATGGCCCATTCTTCATCAACATTCCCTTTTTGGAGGTCTACGGAAATTGGCACCTTCTATGGTTATTTGGGAGCTTTGGAAGGAACGCAATAGGAGACTCTTTAAGGAAAATAAAATCGATTTGCTTCAACTGGTAAATAAAATTGAGGCCTTTGTAGTAGAAACTCTTAACAGCAAGACATCTAAATTTCTTAGTAAACTTTTAGAGATGACATACTAGGATGAGAAAATGAGAGGTAGATATGACAAAAACTCTTAACAAATGCTTGCAGAGGTTGTAGTACATATTAATCAGGTTTTCCAAGGCCAATCAATTGGTTTTGAGTTTGATTTTGATCCATTTGCCCATAACTCCTTCTTTTCCCTATTTTCTAGGCCTAGTAGCCCTAGAGCTCCAATTAGCTCTACCTAACCAGTTTTTGTGAATTTTCTCACAATTTCCCCAAAGACCCACACTAAATATTTGGTGATTTGAGTACCCTTTTGGAAGTACTTTATAATTTATGAAATGAGAAATCTCAGTTTGGCCATACAGGTATGGAACTCGAGACTGGCTTGGTTTAAGGGGTTTGAGGCTTATTTTGGTGTTTTTCCAAGTGTTTGGTGTCTTTCCTGATTTGTCACACCTCTAAAATTTCACATGTGCTCTGCCACACCCCACTTGTTCATGCCAAACACTCTACAACTCCAAACCTACTCATCCCTGCAAGCACTTGCATAATTTCATTCATTTCCTAACTGGGCTATGACTGAGCTCACCTAGGAAATGATGCTCATTGGCTTTTAAATGACATCCAAAGAAAAATAAAGACTATGTAAATTATTCAAAGGTTCCATGGCTCGAGTCCCAAGGGTTATTGAGAAGAACTCAAAGGACTTCAAGCTAGAACCATGTTTGGGCCTCTCAAACCCTTGCTCAGGCCGAGAGCTTACAAAATTAAGAACTCAATTAAAACTCACACTAAAACTAATCAAAATAATTTTTGAGCACTACAAGAACATGTACAAAGCAATGATCATAGAAAAAAATGTAATCAATCCATTAAGTATGGACTGCTGCTCTAATTCTTAGAAAACACAAGGTAAAAACTCAAAAATGGTCTCCAAATTGTATTCTAATCTACTCCAGACGTTCACCAACCTCATTACATTCATGCTCAGGGAATTTATATTCCATTTTTTGCCTAACTAAATTTCCATCAGTTTCCTAATCAACCCTTTGCTCAAAAATGCAAAAAGTTGCTCAACGTTGCAAAAAGTTGTTAAGCAACTTTGACAACTTTTGCCAAAAAGTGCATTTTTGCATTACATGGTTTTTTTTCCTTCTCCAAACCATCCAGGATGACTAAAAACCACTAGGTTAACATGTCCCAATGCCAAACAAGGCTGTTCAAGACATTTTACATCAAAATGGAAGATTATGCCATTTTAGGCTTACAAGGGCTTACAAGCCAAAATTGAGCAAATGCATTGTCCTATGGACATCAAAGCTATCAAAGAAATTTAGAAACATATGAGGACCTATGAGAAGACTCTTATTAACCATCCAAAACCAAACTATGAACAAACACACCAAAATGGAGAAATTGCATGCAAAACTAGGTGTTCCTACACCATACTCCCCCAATGAAAAAAAGTCAAGTGACTCCTCGAGGCAAAAAAGAAAGTGGAGCTCCATGCTTAGAGAAGTATGCCTTAGGTATCTAAGTAGCCTTTGGTTCTGGATGGTGCTTCCATTTGATCAAGTGCTCCATATAGGCGGCATGCCTTATTTTTTTCAAAACTCTAGAATCTAACACCTTCTCGGCTTGGGAAATGGGTGCAGATGGTAAGGGTAGGTTTGAAAGTGCCTAAGAGACCTTTGAGACTATAATATCTTCTAGTGGAAGTATGCCCTTATACTGCACCAAATCAGCCACATTGAAAATGGGTGATTAAGCCATATCACTGGGTAAGTCTATCTTGTATGCATTATTGCCATATTTGGCCAAAACTTTGCAAGGACATATCCTCCTTATCTGAAGCTTACTAGGGACACCTTTCTGAAGTATTTCCTTGTTCAAGTGCACCATCAGCATGTCACCAATAGAAAATTGGATATCCTTTCTTTTCTCATCTACTTTTTCCTTGATCCTTTGAGTAGTGTCCAATAGGGTTGTCCTAACCTACTCATGAACCCCTTGCATTGATTGAGCCATGTATAAAGAATGTCCACTCTACTATCCCATCTTTCCCACATCTCTGAGCTCCAAAAATCCTCTAGGATGAATGTCATACACAACCTCAAAAGGTCTTTTATCGGTGGATCTATTCACACTATCATTGTAGGCAAACTTAGCTTGGCAGATGATCTGATCCTAAGCTTGCCCATACTCTTTTGTCAAGCATATAAGAAGGTTTCCAAGTGTCCTATTGACCACCTCTGTTTGGCCATCTGTTTGGGGATAATAGGCTGAACTAAAAGACAAATTAGTACCTAATCTTTGCTACAAAGTTTTCCAAAAATGACCAATAAACTTTGAATCCCTATCTGACACAATGTTGTAGGTTAACCATGGATTCTAATAACCTCTTTGAAAAAAAAGTGAGCAATGTGGCTAGCATCATGAGTGACCTTTTATGGAATAAAATGAGCCATCTTACTAAACCTATCTACCACAACATAGATGCTATCAAAACCTGATTTGGTTTTAGGCAAACCAACAACAAAATCCATACTCACACTCTCCCATGGCCGGTTGGGGATAGGTAAAGTCTGATAAAGATTAGGATTGGAAGATGTACCCTTAGCTCTTTGGAAAACCACACATTGCTCCACATACCTAGTGATATCTCTTGGCATTTTAGGCGAATAGTAGAATCTTTGCACAAGTTCCAAAGTCTTGTTCAAACCAAAATATCCACTCAAACATCCATTATGCTTTTCTTGCATCAAGTTTTCTCTCATAGACCCTTTATAGACACACAGTTGTCCTCCTTTGAATAAAAGGCCCACTTGCAAGGTATAATCTGCATATTCACTGTGAAAATGGTTTCCAAACTCTTTGCAAACTTTGTAGGCAGTAGCAAAGTCTTCATCTTCTTCGTACAAATTCTTGAAACTATCCACCACAGTGCTTTTTAGCTGCACTTCTTGCACTGTTAGTAACCTCCTACTCAATGCATCAGCTACCTTATTACATTGTCCCTTCTTGTGTTTAATGGTAAAGGTATATGACTTCAAATACTCTACCCATTTAATATTCCTATGGTTTAACTTTTCTTGAGAATTAAGAAAGCTAAGAGCCTGACTATCACTATAAACCACAAATTCCTTAGGTAGAAAATAATGCCTACATTTCCTAAGAGATTGGAAAAGTGCATACAATTCCAAATCATAGGAGGAATACCTTTTCTTTGCATCATTGAGCTTCTCATTGAAAAAGGCAACCAGTCTATTGTCTTGGCTCAAAACTGCTCCAACCGTTAAGTTGCTTGCATCACATTCAATGGTGAAGAGCTTGTCAAAGCTTGGTAGGATAAGTACTGATTGAGTAGCCACCTTTGTATTCAAAAGATCAAATCCCCTTTGTGCTTCCTTTTTCCAAACAAACTTGGTTCTCATAGCTCCCTTGATTGTCTCAAGCATGGGTTCACAAATTTCATCAAACCCTCTGATGAACTTTCTATAAAACTGAGCCAAGCCATGGAAACTTCTTTCTCCACTTGTTGTCTTAGGTGTAGGCCAACTGATTATGGCTTCCACCTTAGAGGTATCCATCTTCAAATCACCTCTTGAGACTACAAACCCAAGATACACCAACTCCTATTTCATAAACTCACATTTCTCCAAATTGATGGTTAGTTGCTCATCACATAGTTTACTCAATACAATTTCTATATGCTTAAGATGTTCATCTTTAAACTTTCTAAAAATGAAGATGTCATCTAAGTAAACAACAACAAATTTACCAATGTAGTCCTTGAATACTTCATTCATGAGTCTCATGAATGTTCTAGGAGCATTTGTGAGTCCAAATGGCATAACAAGCCATTCATAAAGTCCTTATGTAGTCTTGAAGGTTGTCTTCCATTCATCACCCTCCTTTATTCTAATTTGGTAGTAAGCACTCTTGAGATCTAT
Source organism: Cryptomeria japonica (assembly GCF_030272615.1). Classification (NCBI taxonomy): domain Eukaryota; kingdom Viridiplantae; phylum Streptophyta; class Pinopsida; order Cupressales; family Cupressaceae; genus Cryptomeria; species Cryptomeria japonica. The sequence goes on from NC_081405.1 coordinate 578,031,594, forward strand.
CTTGGTGAAGTATTCAGCACCTCCCAAACAATCTATCAAGTCTTCAATTCTTGGGATGGGAAATATATACCTAATAGTAATCTAGTTTATGGCTCTAGAGTCAGTGCAAAGCCTCCAAGTACCTCCCTTATTTGGAGCCAAAATGGTGGGTACTGCACATGGACTGGTGCTCTTCCTAATTAGTCCATTGTCTAGGAGTTCTTGTATTTTCCTGGCTATCTCCTTGTTCTTATCCGATGTCATTTTATAAGCTGCCTTATTGGGAAAAGAAGCTCCGGGTATAAAGTTAATTTGGTGACTTATGGCACGTTGAGGAGGCAATGTAGCTGGTGTTCCATCACTAATGATTTCCTTAAATTGATTTAGGACCTGCTGCACTTCTTTAGGAATGCTTACCTTCTTCTCTTTGCTGTCCTCTTTTGGCTTTACAACAATGGCAAACCCCACTCCTTCTCCCTCCTTGAGTGTATTGATGAACTCTTTCTCACCAACTAGCACCACATTAGAACCTTTGGATCTGCCCTCTACTTGGTCTCTTATGGACTGGATTTTGTAGGTGGTTCCATCCTATTGGAAGGTATGCGCATTCTTTTCTCCATGGTGTATTGATTTTCTGTCAAACTGCCATGGCCTACCTAGGAGTAGGTAGGAAGCATCCATGGGAAAGATATCACACAAGATTTTGTCTTTGTATCTTCCTATAGTGAACTCCACCCAAGTTTTGTTCATTTACAAGAACATGTTGCCCCTTGTTGAGCCATGTAACTCTATAGGGATCACTATGTGGTATTCTTGGCAAATTGAGCTTACTCATCGCTTCTTTGGACACTATGTTGCTTGTGGATCCTGAATCTATCACCACTCTACATACCTTTCCCATGATCTTTCATTTTATTCTAAACAAGGATCTCCTTTGGCTAGGTTCCTCCTTAACCGGTTCTTTAATCAAGACTCTTCTTATTCAGAGGTTGTCTCCAACCTCTGAATCCAAACTCACTTCTGATGCTTTCATGTTTGTTGCATCCTCTTGAGCATAATTTACTCTCCTCTCACCTCCTTGGGATGAAAGAGACTTCTCAGGGCATCTATAGGCTGGGTGTCCAAGTTGATGGCAATTGTAGCACTTCATGATGGCAAAATAGGACCCTCTTCCTGATCCACTAGACCTTCCTCTTCTAGAGTTGTTAGATCCCCTTCCTCTATAGCTGCTCTTTCTATTGGATTCCCCACTTTTTTGAACCAACTTGGATTCCCCTTGGGATCTCTGGTCTACACTTCTTCCACCAAAACTACCTCTCTGACCTCTGCCATCTCTTCCCCTACCTCTGCCTCTGTTTCTTTGTTCGTGTTTCTTCTTTCTCTTTACCTCCACTTTCAGTGCCAATTGATAGTAGTTATACATGGTTCTAGGGCATAACAAGCTTAATTCTCTTGAATATTCCATCTCAAGCCATTCAAGTATATGGATACCTTGATGTTCTCATCCTCTACCACCTTGGATCTCAGACACAACTTCTGAAATTCCTCAGTGTAGTTGCTCACATCCAAGTCCCTTTCTCTCAAATTTTCTCTCCTCTTGTGCATCTGGATCTCATAATTTTCAGGGATGTATGCTTCTTTCACATTAGCTAACATGCCCTTCCAAGTAGCTATGGGGTTATTACCTTCTTTTTGCCTCTCTTCTTGGATAAATTTCAACCAAGTCAATGCTGCTCCTCTCAATATAGACTTGGCCACCTTCACCTTTTGTGCCTCAGTGATTCAATCACATCCAAAGTGATTCTCTAGTCCCTCTATCCATTCTAGGACTACCTCAGGCTCTATTTTCCCACAAAAAATTGGCAGTCCTTCTACGGATTTTCCTCCCAAGGATTTGATTACTTTAAGGAAAGGTTCTTCAAGTAGAATAGGGTCTAGTTTAGGTTTTCTATCCTCTTCTACAACTTCTTTACCCTTCCCTTCATTGACCTTAATTGTCACTTTCTCAGTTTTGTCTTCAACTGCGTTTAGTTTTCTCTCCAGTTGTAGTAATCTTTCTCTGAGGAGCCTATTTTCTTCCTCCTGATCTTTTAACTTCTTAGCTAACTCTGCATTGGTCACCATCCTTAGACTATTCTCTCCTACTGATTTAGTGTATGTCATGTACTGGCTACTTCCCAAATCTTGGTTGCCCTGATACCACTATGATGGGGAGGTTTACTCAAAGAGAGTCAATGTTAAAGGGCAGTCAAGTATTATCTTAATGGGCTCCCTTCATTGTTCTATGTTCTAACAAATAAATTAGGCATCCAAACTCTCTAGCAATGCTCCCAATCAAGATGTGCTCACTGGTTGCTCAGGCATGGTTGAGATTCACAAGGGTAAATCCAACCTTACACTCTCAAACTCCTAACAAATGCTTGCAAAGGTTGTAGTAGGTGTTCATTAGGTGTTCCAGGGCCAATCAACTAGTTTTGAGTTTGGGTTTGATCCATTTCACTATCGTTCCTTCCTTTCCCTATTTTCTAGGCTTAGTAGCCTTAGAACCCCAATTAGCCCTACCTAACCGATTTTTGTGGATTTACTCACAATTTCCCCAAAGACCCACACAAAATATCTGGTGATCTGAGTACCCTTTTGGAAGTACTTTACAATTTATGAAATGTGAAATTACTTTACAATTTATGAAATGAGAAATCTCAGTCTGGCTGTACAGGTACGGAACCCAAGAATGGCTTGGTTGGGGTTTCAAGCTTATTTTGGTTGTTTTCCAAGGGTTTGGTGTCTTCCTTGATCTGACACACTTCCATATTTTCACATATACTCTGTCACACCCCACTTGTTCATACCAAACACTTTGTAACTCCAGCCCTACTCATCCCTGCAAGCACTTGCATAATTTCATTCATTTCCTAACCAGGCTATGATTGAGTTCGCCTAGGAAATGATGCTCATTGGAATTTTAATGACCTCCAAAGGAAAATAAAGACTATGTATACTCTACAAAGGTTCTATGGCTCGAGTCCCAAGGGTTATTTGAGAAGAACTCAAAGGACTTCAAGTTGGAACCATGTTTGGGCCTCTCAAACCCTTACTCAGGCCAAGAGCTTACAAAATTAAGAACTCAATTGAAACATGCACTAAAAATAATCAAAAAATTTCCTGAGCACTACAGGAACATGTAGAAAACAATTTTCAAAGAACAATAATGCAATCAATCCATTAAGTACGGACTATTACTCTAATTCTTAGAAAACACAAGGTAAAAACTCAAAAATGGTCTCCAAATTGTATTCCAATCTGCTTCAGGCGTTCACCAACCTCATTACATTCATTCTCAGGGGATTTATACGCCATTTTTTTTTCATAACTTTAAATCGGTTTCCTAACCAATCTTTTGCTCAAAAATGCAAAAAGTTGGTCAACGTTGCAAAAAGTTCTCAAGCAACTTTGACAACTTTTGCCAAAAAGTGCATTTTTGCATTACATGCTTTTTCCTTCTACAAACCATCTAGGATGACTAAAACCCACTATGTTAATATTTCCCAATAACAAACAAGGCTATTCAAGACATTTTACATCAAAATGCAAGATTATGCCATTTTAGGCTTGCAAGGGCTTACAAGCCAAAATTGAGCAAATGCATTGTCCTATGGACATCCAAACTATCAAATCATTTTAAAAACATATGAGAATCTATGAGAAGACTCTTATTCACCATCAAAAACCAAACTATGAACAAACACACCAAAATAGAGAAATTGCACTCAAAACTAGGTGCTCTTGCACCATCATTCTACCCCCTTTAGGATGAAGGTTCCCAAGTAGGAAATGTTTTCTTGGGAGGAAATCACAAAGTTCTAGTTGAGTTAATTTATGTTGGCAAGTTAGGGTCTGATGATGAGGGCTAGGCTTAAGATTATAGAGAATAAATTCTCTATATTAGATGACCCTGCCAAATCCAACTCTAAGATCATTGCTATGATCATAGTCTCAATTCTCCATATAGACAGGGATAAGGAGGACATAAGAAATATGTGTAGGGTCTTCTTCATAATTTTTTGTTGAGTGAATTAGTCTTGCTCCAGGATTAAAAGTCTTAGACTCATTTGTATTTATATATATATGTATATATATACATGTATATGTGTGTGTATGTGTGTGTGTGTGTGTGTGTGTGTGTGTGTGTGTGTGTGTGTGTGTTAGAGTTATCTTGTATTAGCTAATAATTATTTATTTAATTATTAGTCTATTATACTTACACTTAAGCTAAACTTAGCCATTTAATAATATTGTAGGTATTTAATAATTATTCTAATTATTAAATACTCTTTATCCCTTTAGGGTTTCTTTAGGGTTGTACATATTTAGGGTTTCTAGTCTCCTATCATATGGATTGTATTGTAAATTTTCTTATTCATTCCCTCTTTGAATGATAATCTTTTTCTTCAGAGTCTTTTATGTGTTCTATCTCCAATCTTCTCTTGTGACAGGTATTTTTCTTGCAGATGCTCTTAGGATCTCAGAAGTTGTACTTTCTCAACTTCTTCATGGTATCAGAGCCTACATCTATTGTTGCTTGTTCTTAATTTCTTTTCAGACGATTTTTTTTCTGGAGGCAAGGGTTTCAGTTTTTTTTAGAGGTTTTAGTTTTGATTTGGGGTATCTTTTTTGTTTCAGGGAATTTTAATCTCAAACGGACCTTACCATTGAGGTCGTAACACCCAAAAACCCCATTTTCATATAAACTTTGTCTAGTTTGGACAACTTTAGCTCTAGAAAAAAATAATCAGTTTGGCCTTTACATGCATGTTTTTTGAGGCAAAAATTAAAAAAACCTCAAAAAAATAAAAAAAAAGCTTTTTCAGGCCTTTTAATAGCATGCCCAGGCTGCGACCATTACCGCTAGCCACTAGTAGTTTAATAAACCGTCGCAGTTGACAGTTACTTCCACGTCGCCTCGGCCTGCCTCTATCCGACGACCACTCTGTTGTGCCACCACTCCACCCACTGCTTCGCGCCCAACCGCCACTCCTCTCACTACATCGCACTCGGCCACTGCTGCCCATTGTTAGTCGCCGCCCACCCTCGACCGCCACCTAGCTAGAGCACCACCTCTCCTCCTCTTGCTTCCTCTTGCAACCCCTTTTGACAGGGGGGAGGTTTGTTTGTCCTAAGTTGGGCAAACGAAGTCGGATTTTCAAAAATGAATAGGTGCCAGAAAGATATTTTCGAGCCCTACTCAGATATGGAGGTGATATTTATGGATTTTTTCATCTAGTACCATTTTTTTGCCGTCAAGTGAGCGCTCTTTTCTGTTGTATGGGAGCCAGAACTTGGGCAAACAAACTCTGTTTTTAGAAAATGAATAGGCATCAAAAAGGTCTTGGAGAGATCTTATCAGATTTGGAGTTATGTTTTCTATAAAAATAATAAGGTACATAAGATAGTGTTTAACACATTTAATTTTCTCTTGTCTTCTTTTCTAGCTCTCAGATTGTACTGGTTTTTTGTTTTACATATTGTGGGGGGTGTTATTTTTTGCTATTTTCTATAACTTACTTCAGAAAATAAGAACACCTAAACTCAAAAAAATAAAAAAAACCCTTCTGCATCTTCTATCTAGTCTGAAAGATCACTTAATTAAAAAAATCAAGAGTAGGTCCAGGTACACATGGCTGATTCTTCAGTTGAGCTTCTTACATCCCAGAACTATCACCTTTAGAAAGCTCGTATGATGAGGCTTCTCAAATAAAGAGGGTTGTGATCCTGTTTGGATGTGGATCAGCCGCTATTGCAGCATCCTTTTGAGATTCTTCAACATTGAAATAAGATGGATGAGGCTATGGGTGTCATCTCCCTATATGTTTTAGACAACTTGCTTTTTAACCTTGATAGTTTGCTCACTCCTCAAGCTATGTGGTCTAAATTTGAAACTATCTTTGGTACTGTCAATGAGTTTAGAGCATTAGAGATTGAGGCATAGCTCTCTTCCTTGTTACCTGAGTCTTTCCCTCACATTAAGAACTTTCTGAACAAGTTTAAAACCACCAGATCTATCCTACACAGTTGTGGTCAGAATAAGACAGACCCAGAGTGTATCTACCTGATTCTCTCTAAGCTTCAAGGTCCCTATCAGATCTTTGCTTCCACCTTTTATTCTACTATGGCTGCACTGGGTACACACTTCACCATGCCTACTTTTGATGTGTTCTATGATCACTTCACTCTTGAGAAACCTCACCTATCTAAGTTGGACACTCTCACAAGATCAAAGCCAAAAGCATTGGCTTGTCAGACATCTAAAGAGAACAAGAAGCGTAAACCGAAGCCTAAGAAGGATTCAGTTGGCAGTGAGCATCCCTCCAAGCCACCACCTAAGTCTGATTTCAAACCAAAGTCCTATCTCAAAGAAGAGAACTCTTCTAAGTTTGGTGAGTCTTCCTCCAAGACTAAGAAGAAATCAGATGAACTTTGCAGTTTCTGTGGCAAAGAAGGTCATCCAGTTTCTCGCTGTTGTAAATGATTAGAGGCTTTGGAGGCAGCTATGCAACAACATCATATTTCTACTCCTCAACCTCCATCTTCCTCTTCTATTGGGAAAGGACATTCTCTTTCTGCACGAGCTATTCCTACTGCATCCACTTGGATTATTGATTCTGGGGCTTCTCATCACATGACACACTCATCGAAGCTTGTTACCTCACTTTCTCATAGTAATACTTTACAAACTGTAGTTTGTGACTCAGCACAACTTTTAGTTTCAGGTTCAAGTTCCTATTCTATTGACTGATGGTTTTTTTCAGGATGTTCTTTTGGTTCCTAACGTTTCTATGAACCTCCTCTCTATTTACTAGATTTGTCATTCTGGCTCTGGTAAAATGGTTGAGTGATCACCACATGATGTGGTTATTCAAGAGCTCCATGATCTTGATTTGGTTGTGTCTACTAGTAGTGTCAATCCTGATTGTTGGTTTTATCGGTTTGATGGCTTTGAGAGTCCAGATGGTTCCGATGTTTCTCTTGTAGCACGTGCAGATTCAGTGAGCAGACTGTGGCATGAGCATTTTGGCCATGTCAACTATAGATACTTACATCAGATGAGCACATGGGAACTTGTTATTGGAATCCCTCAGATATCCTATACTGATGGTGTATGTCGAGGTTGTGCACTTGGCAAGCATCACCGTGATCCTTTTTCTATAGGCAGAGCCACCTATGCTAAGGTGCCCTTGGATTTGATCCATAGTAATCTTATGTCATTTCTGTCAACATCATTTTTCAGGGTCCAAGTATGTGCTCACTTTCATTGATTACTTCTCCAGACATACATGGGTGTACTTTCTTAAGTACAAGTCTGATGTCTTTCATTCATTTCAAGTCTTTAAGACATTTGCAAAGAAGTAGTTTGGTCTTTCTATAAAGAGGAAATACATAGATAATGTGAGAGAATATGTGAATCAAGATTTTATAGATTTCTTCATAGAGAATGGTTTGCACCATCAATTATTAGTTCCTCACACCCCTCAATAGAATGGTGTTGCTGAGAGAAAGAATATAACACTAAGGGAGAAGGTCAATTGTATGCTTCAGTCACATTCTATACAAACTTCTTTTCAGACTGAGGCAGTAAATTTTTCCACTTATATTCAGAATCGGATGCCTCATAAGGCACTGTGCCAGTTGACTCTTAAGGAGGCTTGGTCCCATGTCAAGCCCGATGTTCCTTCATTCCAAGTTTTTGGTAGTGAGGCTTGGGAATTTACTCTAGGTGCTTAGAGTAAAGCCATGGAGAGGAAGAGCTAACCAATCATTTTTGTTGGCTACTGTGAGGATTTTAAGGCATATAGGTTGTTTTATCCTGATTCTTGAGAGGTCTTGTTTAAGTGGGATGTCCAGTTTAATGAGCGCCTTCCTCGGATGAATTCTCCATCACCAACTTCTCCCTTACTGCCTCCTCCTGCCTCTTCATATTTTCAAGATTCCTTCTTCTTTGAGGATGATGCTGATGATGGTCCACCATCACCACCACCACCACCATTCGCCACTCATCCTTTGCCCAAGTGGGCCAAGTTTACAGTTGATGTTGCTGGTTCTATGGTATGTGATCCTTCTGACACTCGTCGTACTCGTGCACAGACATCTAGTTCTAGTCTTCTAAGTCATGCCATTTCGAATG